>NW_027526204.1:104478517-104583517 GCF_048455015.1 Haemaphysalis longicornis | reverse complement strand
GGTTCCCGTGATGTCACTTGGGACCACGAAAACGCACGATTGAGCGGGAAAATCAAAATTTTAACCTAAATTGTTTAATTTCTCAGTGAATAAAGCACCGTTTGTATCCGGACAAGCGCTGGGGGCACTATAAAACACGAAATCTTTCGAATAAAACCAACTTGCATTTTCTCTTCATGGCTCCTTTAAAGGAGCCATGAAGGCAAAATACAAGTTGGGTTTACTAGAAAGACTGCTTAGTCCCGATAACAATGAAACCAATATCATTGCAATCTTCGAACAAATAACGGAGATATAAGAAAACGTGTGAAGCAGTCGTGACCCCCTAGCCAATTTCCCGCAACTTTTCTGTAACGTCACGGAACCTTGTTTGTGCGATTGGCGGCCGCCTAACTGACCTGTCGCGACGACACATGACTGGACGTCTGTAATGGGGCCTCTAGTTCCATATGACCGCATCACTTGAATGCTAACGTGCAGTTAACACACTGAAAATTGTATTTTATCGTTGGCCCGTATGACGTCATTCTTGCTCATAACACGTCACTGTGGCGCAAAATTTGAAAGTTTTTAAATACTTCTTGCCTTTTTTCTTTAAAAAAACATCTTTTGTGGCTGTAATGGAGCTGAGTGAGATACTGAATCCTAGTTCTTTCAAATTACATGAAGTTGTATTTTCTCTTCATGGCTTCTTTAAAGCATAAGTGTATGTGTGGTATCCATTATGCATGCCGAACATTAGGAAGCACGGAGAGGCGGAATAATCGAGTTTAACAGATTTATTTGCTGTCGCTAGCGAGAATGACATACACCGATGCTTTAAATGCGCATCTGATTTCCAGCCAGCCGTTGAGTACATGTACTCATAACATGGGCGCACCACCGCTTCCTCGACGTTGTACTTTTCCCATCAACACGCAAACTATCCCTTTTTTCTGCATCGACGCTGCGAAATACAATGGCAGGGAAAGGTAATCTTGCAGCGCGACGCCGCTGTCTCGCTCGTCTTTCATGGAGGCAGGCGCATGCCGTTCAGAGAAAACGCTCTGTGGAACAACGCGGTGAAGTGGCGCTGTACAAATTCAAAAATTGTTTTCTCTGCAATAACAAAAGCTGTTCCGACTAAACCTTCTGAAGTAAACTCGATGATTTGTGCTAGTAAAGGTCTTGTATTTGATATTTTTTATATGAGCCTAACAATGCGGAATTTAGGGGTGAATATGGGATCTTTGATTTTTTTTTTCAAACTTTGAAATGTTTTTCGCGCATTTTTCTTGTTTAAGTGCCCATATATTTTTTACGAATTGCTCGCAAGGGTGAACTTCAGAACAAAATGCTTCATTGGCTGAGAGAGCGTAATTGTATTTGCTAAAATAATTTGAAAATGCGCGACATCTCGTATTGTTTGATTGGCGTAACAAGAGCAAGAAAAGCAAAAATCTCCTTAAAATGAGTCACATAGGGCAGTCCAGGGCCTCAAAATGATATCCACAAAGAAAAAAAATGGTGGAGATTGAAGAAATTATTTTTTATGAATTTTTTGAGAGTCCTAAGTTTGCTTTAAACCATGGAGATGAAAGGGCGGCCACAAAAAGAAATATTTTTTTTTGGAGAAAAATACTTTGAGGGAGCATTGTAAGGCATACAAGGAAGAGCCACAATACTTACTGAAGAAAACCGTGATGGTCTACTTTACGGCTGGGACGTCTGGCATGGGATCACCTAACTCTTTTCTATGACGTAGTCTCAAGTAGGCGTATGCAGTAGGCTCTGTGCAAATTGTCGAGAGGAGAAGAGGCAATGGCCTCATTGAAGAGGTGCGTGGAAAAGGACACTCACTGGACTGTTATCCTCCAATGAATTATAGATTGGCCATGAACAGTGCCGCAATCAAAACGCGATTCAACGGTACTAAATGTTCGGCAGGATAGGAGGAGGTGACTGCTCCTTTCCTCTTCCGTCATCGTCTCGCCAGAACTCGCATAATTTACAGAAAGCCTCTATAGAATGGCGGGAGCGTTCGTGCGGTAAGCCATATTTAAACAGCGGTCATAGAGTTGTTGCTGTTGATATCGCCGATTTAACAGGTGCAAAAGGCACACCGCGAACACGCACGGAGTTGAGAGTCGTAGCAGTAGCGCCTTGTTCCTTCGGTTCGGATTCCTGTCAGCTGTATACGTTTCTCTCCTCAGTTGTGGCGGGAATCCCCTCCGCTTTTGAAAGCTCATGGCGTCTAGCGCGCAGGATGACAAGGTGGTCTCCCTAATGGGCCCTCACGCGTCTCGCCACCCGTCAGCTGGGCATAATGTTTTAAGTGCAGAGCACTGTAGGACCGCGCATTGTCGTCGTAGCTCGCGTGCTGCAGACCCAAGTAGATTCCACTCGGCGTTCCGTTGTCGCGGTGTAACCCAGTGGCTTAGAAAGCCAAGCGCTTTATATAGTTGTAAGCGTTCGAAACTAGTGAACCGCCGGCGATATTAATATATCTCCCCTTTGCTTAGAGCAAAAGAAACTCTAGGTACATTTGAGGCAAAATATAAGTAATTAACCGGCAGCGCCCGCCTTCGTTTCGTTAGGAACGCTCGTTGGGTTGGTTTTTACGATAGTAATCGAAAAAAAGTGGCAGTGCAAGGTCGGTACGTGCGGGAGAAAAAGCAAGCGCAAATAGAAGAGAGCTCCCGCTGGCGCAGTTTCAGGCAGGGGGCGCGCGAGCACCGCGAAGGCGGGAAATTTGAAATGCGTTGGGTGGTAGCAGTGAGCGGATAACGGCGCTACAGCCCATTATAGCGAATCACTGCTGTTCACTTCCGATAGCTTCCACATTGAGTGGAAAGGCTTTAATTTTTTAAAGAGCATATAGCTAGAACAACGTAAGCTTGCTCTGCGCAAGTTGTTTTCGTTATTTTTCTGCTCCTTGCTTCCGGAAACGAAAAAGCGCTAAATTCAGCGTATCTCAACTTTTTTTTGGCTGTTGGCGGAATGTATCACAGCGTCTTTTCTGATAAAGAACGAAAAGATATCGTTACCATTACCATTCAAACAGGGCGTTGCTTTTGGTGTTGAAGCAGAGTATTTTGAAACGAGTATTTTGAGCTTAAGTACTTAGTAATGAGGGGACTAATTATCTTCTCCGCCATTCAAACAACCTCAATGTGGGTTTATATTCCATCTAAGTAATAAAAGTTACTTACTTTCTACATCGAAACCTTTAAAGATTTTATCCAGGTTTTTACATTAATTCTGCTTCACAAAATGTAGAGAACGCTGGTACTCATCTCGCCAGTAACAACATTGCAGTATTTTTAAAGGACGAGTTTAGGCGCAGGAATTTCAAGCTCAGTGACGATATAAATTTTCCGAGGATAGATATAAGGTCAAAATTGGGAGTGTACACCTACCTCACTGGGCAACAAATGTTACATGATGTCAACTCTTGCGGAATTTTTTTATAATTAAGATTGCCTATCGGTACCTCTGCGTGCTCTAGGTGCGAGACGCTCTCCTTCGAGGTCAGTATAAGGACTGCGTCCAATGTCTGACCAGTCAACTACACTTATATGCCAGATCTTGTTATCCCACCGCCATCGCCGTTTTTAACTTATCGTTAGGTGTTTATGCGGCCTTAATGCGCGGAGGTCAATATCGCGGGTCGGTTCTGGTACCTAGAAGAAGGAAGTAATAAACTTACCGCATGGCCCTCGACTCTGGAGCTGTGCCTTATAAAAAGTAAAAGCAGAGGAAAAAGGATTCATTTTAGTTCAGCGCGACTTGAGCACCGGCGATTAATTACGGTATAAATTATATTTCTACTTCAATTTTTCCGAACGTCCTCAGATCGGTGCAGCCAAACAACGCATGTAAAAGCATTTTACAAAGTGCGACCGAACATTTCGACAAGTTTCCTGGTAAGGTTACAGAGATTAATGCCTTCTTATTTTTATTACGGCACGTCTACCCCTTGAAAGTATTATTCCTGGTTTTAAATCTATGTAAATTACTGAAGCTCCCATTAAATGTATTACGTGTAATACTTGGTTTCTGAATAGTTGGTTTCTGAAGGGTAACTTTGCAGCATATTGTGTTCCGACAAAGCCTGCTCCTAATGAACCCTCCACTAATTGCCTGTTTCGCTACATTTTAAATTCGGTAGCAGTGCGCTTACAAGCATCATTAAACTCCGTGTCCGTTATCTCGCTGCGCCGCCTGATTCCGGCAGTCGAATCAACCGTTAGCGAGCTAGGACGACAAGGCGAGCCCATAAAGTGCTCTGCACTTAAAAATGAAGTCTACATCCCGAACTCTCATCAGCTGGATTCAAAAATGTAATATTGGTTCAGCAGACTCACCTTCGAGCAGAACACGCGTCGCGTTCCAGGAATATTCTAAAAAGAAGGAAGGAGGGAAAGGCTTATGTTTGTACAGTGCTTCTTGTTAAGCCACTCTTAATCATATTCTGTCTTAATATCCCAAGCCTGCCTGGAGAGTACACAATGAATAAATCTATTTTGCCCATTTTAATTCTCACTGTATAGACGTACAGCTGCTCCGCAAAGTGTTTCTTGCCCATTTCACACACGGTGGAAATTTTAAGACTAAATAATTTTAGCGCTAAAAAAATTTCTCTTCTACAACAAGGGGTGATTGCTGAAAAGGCTTAGCATGTTTCTGACGGATGCGTTGGTTTATACCCAATTTAGAAAGGCAAGACACGCTCTGATGCAAATGAAACGATTCCACTCGGCAGGCACCAACATGTCTGCTGAGATACCTCGGCGAAACACAGAACCACGGGTTCAACGTGTTCATCTGATTTCTTGGTGAAAAGACCCATATACAGGTGAAGATTCGGAACGGCGATGCTCAGGCACATGTCGACACGAGCGCAGCATGCAATCCACGACGTTTGTTCGCTTGAAGGAAAAGTTAAAACAGAGAAGGCGAACACAGCTATGGTCCACACAATCAAATGCTGCCGTGTCTAAATGTGCTTCCGGGTGTAAAGACATGCGTCTCAATAAAAGCATACAGTTGAATTTAATTCTGATGCAGCTACTGCAAATTATTTGGGCGCTACTTACAGCCACGTGCTTAGCAGAGAGAGAGAGAGAGAGAGAGAGAGAGAGAGAGAGAGAGAGAAAACGTTTATTGAAACAACAGGGACGGGGTAGGGGAGAAAAAGAGTTAGGAGCTGTGGGCGGCCATCCTATTCCAGTAGGCCGCGCGCCGCGGCTGCCATCCTCGCCCGAGAGATCATGGCCTCCTGGTCTTCGAGCTGGCAGCTCTGCAACGAGCACTCCCACTGCTCAAGGGTAGGGGATCTGGGTGGTGGAGGGTTGGTGGGGCACGTCCAGACGAAATGAGCTGTGGTGTTACGCTCATCGCATTGGGGGCTGTGGTGTTAGGCTCATCGCATTAAGTGGGTAGTTAGTAGGGGATATGTGGTGGAGATGGAGGTGATTGTAATAAGTGTTGGTTTGAAGTCGGCTCCAAATGCGGGCGTCAGCGGTAGAAAGGGAAGGGTGGGGAGGGGGATAGGTGTGTCGGGTTGCTCTGTAGTGGTAGAGGATGTCAGTGTAGGTTTGTGAGAGGGGCGTAAGGGAGTTTGTAATACTGGCTGCATTGTTGGCCTCTTCTGGGAATACCCGGTAAAGGAGAGCTCTGGCGGTGGCGTGTGCCACCTCGTTCCCAGGGAGGGAAGTCTGGCTGGGTGTCCACACTATGTGGGCATGAGGGAGGTTGGGGCATTGAGAAAGAATGGCCAGGGGAAGAGCCGAGACTCGCCCGAGTGCAAAACGACGGCAGGCAGCTTATGAGTCAGACAGTATTGTTATGCTGGGACTCATGGCTTGGGTCATTGCGAGGGAAATGGCTGCTTCTTCGGCCGTGGTAGTTGACGTTGTGCAGACAGTTTCCGAGGTGAGTAAGGCATTGTCAAAGCGGGCAACAGTAGCGACGTGAGCTGGTAGTTGAGGATAGGGAGAAGCGTCCGTATAGAGGGTGGTCGGGTCGCTGCCGTATTTTCTGATGAGGATGCGTGTACGATGCTGACGACGGCCATCGTTGTATGTAGGGTGCATATGACGCGGAATGGGGAGGACATGGATGTCGCGTCGCATTGATGGAGGTATGCGTTGTGGCGAGTCCGGAGTTTGTACCACTTTCCGGCCTAACGTTTTGAGCAGATGACGACCGGCGGGTGTGAGTTGTAGGCGCTGTAGTTGGTTTTGGAGATGGGCCTCAATAATTTCCGAGGGGGTGTTATGTAGATCCAGTTTCAATAAGCGGTCGGTAGAAGTGAAGGTAGGCAGGCTGAGGGCTGTCTTATAATATTTGCTTATTAGGACATCAATCTTGGCATGTTCTTGCGGTTTTAAGGTAAGATAGGGTGCCCCGTAGGTGATGCGGCTGATCAGCATTGCTTGAATGATGCGGCAGTTATCTGTTTCCTTGAGTCTGTGTCGGCGAGAGCATATTCGTTGAATTGGGTGTGTAAGTTGGGAGACTGTCTGTATAAGTTTGGGAAGGTACGCGGCCCCGGAGCCGTCGTGGTGGTAGTGGACTTCTAGGATGCGGAGGGTCTTGACGGTGGGGATTGCTTGCCCGTTGAGAGTGAGTGATGGGTCGGGGGTAGGGTTTGGTGGGTGGCCCCGGGTTCGTGCTCGGAGGACGAGTAAGGCGGATTTCGATGGGGCGCAGCAGAGACCACATGTTTGGAGATATTGGAGCGTAGTGTCGACTGCCTGTTGAAGACTGTCTTGCTGTTGTCCGGGAGAGCCTGTGTTGGACCATATGGTAAGGTCGTCTGCATATAAGGCGTGCGACACGTGGGGGATTTGTTCAAGTACTGTCGGGAGTCCCATGAGCGCCATATTGAAAAGCAGGGGTGAGACAACCGAGCCTTGGTGAGTGCCCTTTGCCGGTGTGTGAAAGGTCTCTGTCTGGTGAGGGCCAATGTGGAGAGTGGCAGTTGGATCTGTCAAAAAGGCTCTCACGTAGTTATATGTGGCAGATCCGCAGCCCGTGGTTTAAAGTTGGCGGAGAATGGCTGTGTGAGTGACGTTATCGAAGGCGCCTTGTATAGAGCAAGGACGGAACTGGGATGCACTTTGCTGAGGCAGTCGAGAACCCGTTCTTTGAGTTGGAGGTGGATGTCTTGCGCCGAGAGGTGAGTAGAGAACCCGAACATGGTGTGAGGTAACCGGTTGGTGTCTTCAAGGAAGTCCGTTAGACGGCAAGTCACTAGATGTTCAAAAAGTTTGCCCACACAGGACATGAGGGAGATAGGTCGTAAGTTGTCAAAAGTGGTGGGTTTGTGAGGCTTGGGAAGTAAAGTGATATCTGCGTGGCGCCACTGGGGCGGTGCTGTGCCGTTAGTCCAGTGGTGGTTGTATCAGGCAAGGAGGGATTCTAAGTGATCGTCGTTAAGGTTACGAAGTAGCTAGTACGTTATTAAATCGTGTCCGGGTGCTGTTGTGCGGGTCAGCCAGGTGGGTGCTTGCGTGAGCTCGTCCATGGTAAAAGGGCCATCGAGCTGAGGATTGGGAGTGCCAGCGTAGTCCGGGCGCGAGGGAGTTGTCTGAGATGATGCAGGTCCGAATAGCTTGGGCCGGATTTGAGAGAGTAGTTGATCAGGCGGTTGAGAATCAACAAAAAAAACCGGCGCGATGTTTCACTCTGTTCAGAAACGGCCGCTGAGGTACGAGCGCTATTGTGGGATTGCGGGAGATGGAGTTGTTATTCTTAACAAAGATGCATTTAGCCGGACAGTCCAAGCGCGATGGGGGAAGGTGGGAAGGCTATAGTTACGAGCGAAATGATGACAACAGCAGCGTGTCAGCACATAATACGGGGGACCAAATATACGTGCGCCATAGCACGCAGTTGACCAGACTTCACCAATCATACAAAGTCACCAGAATGTTCCCTGCGTGTGCCTTTTCCTCTCTCATGAAAAATTTAACGTGCAAGTACGCGTCAGCGCACGAAAAAGTAGTCACATGCAGTGCTCCTAAAGAAGGCACTGCGAAACCCTGAATCCTTACCCACGGCCATTTTGCTCTGAAGTTTCCGGCGCGGTTGGCTAAGGAAGTCGCTGGGTGGCAGGCGACGGAGAATCTTCTGAGCGGGCGAGATGCAGGACTGAGAAAACAAATGATGATGATGATGTTCCTTGGTGAAATTGACATTCCTCTTCTTTTTCGTGGTGATGGTGAAGGCTATGCACACGATGTTTAACATCGTGTGCATAGCCTTCACATCTCCGGAAATCGCAATAAGTGAACCACTCGAGGAGAACAGCCGGAAAGACAAGGCGGCAGCTGCTATATCGCTGCCGTGCGAATACTACTGAGAGCACCAGCCACGAACGACATGGCAAGATCGAAGCCGGTCTTTATTCCACGCAGCTCAAATCCTGATGATGATGATCCCTTGATTGTTGGTGATGATGATGATGACGACATATCATCTCTTCCCCCCTTAACAGGTAAAGCGTTCAGGAGAAAAGCGGTAGGGGTGAGGGGGCCGTCGGAGCCTTGTCGATTTTCGCAAAGTTGGCGGGTGGCCAGCTCCCGCCTCGGCTGCTTCCGGGCTGTCCTGCACTGAGGTCGTAGTACCGGGGGATGAAGTCGAGTCCACCTGCGATGAGGACGGGGTACTGCCGGCGGCGGGTTCCTGCTTGTTAACGTCTTCCGAGCGACAGTCTTGTTCTTCAGCCCGACTCCTCAGCTGGTCCAGATTCCGTCACTGGAGTCCCTGTCCCGATTCAACCGTAAGCATCCGGGAGCCCTGGTGACTGCGCACAACTCCGGGAATCCACCGTTGACCCGACCCAGAACTTCGCATCCAGACGGGGTCACCGGCATTAAATTTAGTCTTTATCGCTCTCGGTTGGATGTCTGCCCTATCCTTGTCCGGCGTGATGCAGTCTCCATTTTGGTTCTGATCTGATATCCCAGTAATAGCTCCGCCGGGGACTTGCCATCCTTGATAGGCGTTCGGCGATATCGAAACAGAAACCTAGATATCCATCTTTTCAGGTCTATTCCAGTGTTTTTCTTTAGCCCTTCTTTGAGGGTGCGCACCGCTCTTTCAGCTAATCCGTTGGACTGTGGATGATACGGGGCGGTTGTGAGATGTTGCACGCTGTTTCGGGCCATAAACTCGCGAAAGACAGCGCTCACAAATTGCGGTCCATTATCTGAAACGATAGTTTTTGGATAATTTTGTTTGGATAGTTTTGGACGGCCAAAGCGTGCAAACATTGACCTTAGGGCATCAACCGTTGATTGCGCTGTGGCAACTTTCATAGGAACTGCTTCCATCCATGTTGTTTTGGCGTCCACCACAAGCAATACCATCTGGCCGTGCTATGAGCTTCGAAGTAAGCTTCCAGGCGAACCCGGTACGTAGGCCACGTACCTTCTTCGTCAGTGAATTCCGGTGGCCGCCCGGCACTCATTCTTGCGTGGGACTACTCGCCTAGCGCAAGCGCGATCCTCGTCGCCACTGCTATATCGCTTCCGAGCGAATAATACTTAGAGCACCAGCCACGAACAACATGGCAAGATGGAAGTCGGTTTTATTCCACGCAGCACAAATCCTGATGATGATGATCCCTTGAATGTTGGTGATGATGATGATGATGATATATCAGCAGCGACGAAATGGTATCCTCTGCTAAAAGAGGGGCTTCAATTTTCCCTATGGCCACAACGTAAGTTTGGCACCCGTCAATCTATACATATCACCTACGACTACTTGCTGACTTGAGACATGAGACATCCGCGTGAAACTTCCGATATTCCAGACTGCGACAGACCCCAGACTAGAAAGGATGAGGCAGAGATGAAAGAGAACGGCCAGGATTTATTAGCACTTTCTTGCTAACCATTCTGACATCTGTACTTTGAAGGCGAAGAAGCAAAAGAGAAACACGAATAATGGAAAAAATAAGGAGGACCAGCAGGGAGAACCACAGAGAAAGATGCGGAGGAGCTGGCGATAAATGAAAGGCCTCTTTAAAACACGAGAAAAACGATCTAAACCGAGAGCCTTACGACGCTAGCATTCCGTACTTCCAGAGTGGCTGCAATGCGCGACCGCGGCAGCGCCCAGAACTACCGTCATTATACCACAGCCTAAAAGGCGCCCAGCAACAGAAACTGTCGGGTATGCGCCATATTCTCTTCGGTATACGCCGAAAGTTTCGCTTTGAGGTCTTGCGTCATCAACCAGAACCTGCAGCTTGATGTACAATGAATTATACGTTGCATCGCGCATCGCGCATCGTTAAGCATAACGCTATCAAACGTTCAGCACAAACCTACGTCTATCAATGTAAGGGTCTTAGTTTTAGCAGAGTCTTTCAATGTTTTACTGGTCACGAAACTTCGGCGCTCGTTTCATATAGGGACCGCGCGCGCCGCTACAGGCGCCACCGCCGCACGAAGGTCATCCAGCCGCCGCGCGTGCGGCGTATTGGCCAGCTCTTGGCGTGCAAACGCTCGCTACTTTTGGTGTCTGCGGGATGATTAAGTGTGTTTTTTTTTTCGTAGTAGTTAGCGATGAATTGTAGTCATTGTGGCGTAGTAGTCATTGTGTATATCATCTGCCTTCAATGGGGTTTTATTTTTCGAAGTAAATTACCGTTGACTTCGGCCGCGAATGGCAACGGCTTCTGTGTGCTCTGGTACCGGCGCTGCGCCGTCGTGTTTACGGATTTTTAAATCTATATTGCTTGTTTTCGTAAAGCAAAGCTGTAATTACCACATATACGGTAGCTGTGTAGTCACGGAATGCTGCGGGCCTATCGATAATACAATAAAAAAACTGAAAGAAACCAAGTACGCGTGGTTCAGACTACGCTTAATGAATCCGTTGATTGCTCTGGAATGACCCGCCGCGGTGGCTCAGTGGCTAAGGCGTTGCGCTGCTGAGCACGAGGTTGCGGGTTCGATTCCCGGCCGCGGCGGCCGCTTTTCTGATGGAGGCGAAAAGCAAAAACGCCCGTGTGTACGAGATTTCGGCGCACGATAAAGATCCCCAGGTGGTCAAAATTAATCCGGAGCCCTCCACTACGGCGCGCCTCATCGCCTGCGTTGCGTCGGCGCGTTAAACCCCACAATCAATCAATCGATTGCTCTGGAATGCACGGAACGCTAAAAGAGATATCCCAATAGTATTGTCGTTTCGATGAGTTGTCACATACTTGAGAACATCTAAAAACGCTGCAGAAACGCGAAGAATCAAAACACGAAGAGATATATGTTTCACCATGTGTCTTTCTGCATCCACGCTTTGCAATACTCGAAAAAACAGGAAGCGAAAAAAGAAAAAGACAATTGATTTTATCACAAGCAACAAAAAATTTCAATGTTACGAAGGGAGACAAAAGAGCGTGGTCCAGCGTACAAAAATTTATTTTTTCGCGCTGCGATGTGCAGCACACAGAAAAAACAGAATATTTCCGCGTAGCCAAGAACGAAGCAAAGCTTTTCAGAACGCAGTGAGCTAGCGCTCTCCTGCTAAAAGACTAGAATGAAACACAAATGTCGAAGAAGCAGTCCGCAGTGTGAGCCCTCATTCCCACAGCCGTTTTTCACCCCGTCACGTCACCGTCCCGTCACCGTCTTCCGTCATGGGCTCCGTTTTTCGACCGATTTCTCGCTGAAAACGGTGTGACGGTGACGGGAGGCCGAGCTCTACGTTTCCGTCACGTCAACGTGACGGGACCATGCCCCGCGCTAAACCAGCTAATCAGAAAACAAATTTTTACGGCTAAATTTAGCGAAAAGTGAGCCCAAACCACTTTCTTTACTTTTTAAATTAAAAATGCTCAATTCTAGACCAAACTGATCACTAGGCAGACGACCGTGTAATCTGACGGAAAGCTCCCGTGTAGATCCAGTCCGAACACTTCTCCGTTCTGTCAACGTCGTTTTTTTTTTTGTTTTTTTTTTTTGACGTGACGGTGCCGTGACGGAGAAGGTGACGGCTGTGTGAATGACGGCTGACGTGCACAGATGAACGTCGATAAAGTGAGTTGCGCGGCGTTTGCAATGTATGCATTACTCTCGGAACGTTATTAATTTCAGATCCATGGAAATGGGATCGAGAACATTGTCGAAGAAACAAAAAATCAAGTTAGCGACAAGGTGGCACCCTTTCCATATCAAACAATATTGCCTGACGGGGCGTACGACAAACAGAGCAAATGGGCGCTCCGGTTGAAACGCCAGATAAGAAACCGGAATCGGCCACGCGCGGTTACAAAACAAACAAAACGAACCCTAAGGGATAATTCGCGGAAATATGAAAAGTAAAAGCACAAGGACGTCCCAAAGCTTTTTTACACGTGAGCCTGAGCGCAAGGTAATACAAGTTTGCAAACAGGTAATGGTGCACCGCTACAACCTGACTGATATGACAAAAATCCGGCTTTAAGTTAGCCTTGTACAATTCTAGGTCCACGATGCACTCAAAATGGTACATTGCTTTTTCCATTCTCACACACAGTGCATTTCCACACACTGCCGCACACTTATACGCCTCGAGCGCGGCCTGTAGGGGCGCCACTGAAATCCCCCTAGCGGCTCGTTTTGAAAGCAGCCGCGGGAGTCGCCGGCCCGCTCCCCACTGTCACCGTTGCTTTCGGGGCCCGTTCACGACGGAGATTTGCCGTTTGTAGGCGCTGGAAATACATATTTATGTGGAGCAGTCACTCTGCTCGCAAAGATTGTGTATTTACGAGAGTGTAAATGTGTGTGACGCGATCTTAGTCTGGTACATTCGGTCTGTACAAGCGCCAGGTGTGCGTCACAGGTCGGCGTCGCGAAACAGGGATATGCATATGGAGATGATTGTGATTCCAGTGCTCTCAAATTTACTAACAGTGTCTCCGTAAGCATAATTTCCCCAGATGGTCATGACATGGCTATACATTACGATGTAAATCAGTTTTGTGCGCTTATGTAACCTAGTGGAGCGCTCATACCTGACAGCACGCCAGTTATGCTTGCCAATATCATACCTCAGATATTGATCACTACCCTGGACATAAATTTCCCGAACATTCTACGAATTAAGTACGATGGATAATCCAAAATTATACCCGGGATCAGCGCACCACAAAAAAGAAAAATAATGCTGGGGCGCCTTGTCGTGAGCTGAGCGCCCGCAAACATTCATATATGTTACATATATCCTCCGCGAGCAGGCCAGAGAAGGGCTTCTACAGTAATGCCCATTCGCGACTAAACGTTTATTCGAAGCATAGTCATATGACGCAGGGAGCCTGCAGAATCTAGCACAAACGGAAATCAGGCCTTATCGGATATCCCACTCCTCTAACGACACCTTTTATCAGTTTTGAACTTGTATACCTCAAAAAATGCGTTCGCCGAGGGATCAGCTGTTAGTTGAAGTCTAAAAACTAGAGTGACGTGAACGAGTAGCTTGTGTGTGTGATTACTAAAACGTTCTTACCTTGATTTCGCTCCGCAATCGTACATAACAATACGTAAGCATCCCCTTCCCCCTCCCCATGTCTCGCGAAATAGAAGTGCATTTCGCACACTAGTTGGTCTCGTAAGTCCTACCCGGGTTACGTTTATACGAATGTCTTTAGCATTTCAGAAGCTCCACTGAGTTTTTTTTTTTTTTTCATTTCTGTACGAGCTATTTTGCTTCTTCCGGGCTTGCAGACAATTCATTTTTCAGTGGTTAATTCACTTTTCTTGGTTCTTGCTATAAGGCATGAGTGCACATCTTTCACGACGCAGAGCCTTGGAATATACTTAACATTTTCGCGTGGCTTATATTCTTATAAAAGGCACAAGTTTTAGGTATGGGTAATAGCGTCCCCGATATATATATATTTTTCTACGACGCATATATTAGTAATGAGGCCGCATTCGTTGTCCGCGCAACAAAACAAAACACACCTCTCATTGTGCCAGTATCAGGTTTAAACGAGGCGACAATAAAATTCACTTGTGCCGGACGCATTCGGAGGTGACAGCGGTGGTATGCTGCTGCCGTCGCCGACAGCCTGTGCCGGACGCATTCGGAGGTGACAGCGGTGGTATGCTGCTGCCGTCGCCGACAGCCGTAACAGAGGCCGAGAAGGACGCAGAGCCGCGTTCCCGGATAGCTACTGTTGGTGTTTGAGCACACTACCAAGACGCAGCGGCTTTTGAAGTGACCTAAGCGTACTGTTTACTTGTAGACGTCACCATAACAAGTTTTTTAGCACTTGGAAGGGCAAAAAGAAGCGAAAGAGAACCAAAAGACTGCATGAACCCCTATGGGCCGCGCAGCGCTAATCCCGTTAACTCCGCGGAGAAGCGGCGGCAGGCGGCGCAGCGATCGCAAAGCTCGAGGCGTATAATCGAAGCTGAAATCTCCCTTTGCTTGCCTTGGAATGGGCCGCCTCCAATTCTTACGCAGCTGCCCGTCGCTCGGTCAACAGGACAAGAAAACATTTTCTGTGGTATCGTTGTACAAGGAACGACATCCCGGGACGCAACACGTGTTCGGCATCATCGTTGCACTACTTAAGTCGCATCACAAGAGCGCGATATGCACGTTACATTTTTTTTCCCGCACAAAACAAACGCAACTCGCCGCGGCTCCGCCGTTTGAGCCAGCGCAACGCCGCCCGAGGAGTGACCTCAGTGAGAGGGTGGCGCCACCGCGCGGCGGCCAAACGCAGCATATGAAGCTCTCCCATTGAGTTACGGAGCAGTTTCGTGACCAGTAAAGCATTGAAGGACTCTGGTTTTAGTAAGAGAGAAGGTAGGTAAAAGACAAATAGAAAGTTACAGCCGTTCCACTCTACGTGAAAACTGTCGGAAATGCAGAGCACTGATTCGCCATAATGGGCTGTAGCGCCGTTATCCGCTCACTGCTACCACCCGACGCATTTCAAATTTCCCGCCTTCGCAGTGCTGGCGCGCCCCCTGCCTGAAACTGCGCCAGCAGGAGTGTTCTTTTTGGGCTTGTTTTCCCTCCCGCATCGCCGCCCGACGTTCACGAATGGCTGGGGCTTCTCGCTGGCGAAATTCGGCGTCGGCGGCTCACTTGCGGCGCTTGCGCTCAGCATCCGCAGCACGCCGCCGCGCCGGCTTCTCTTCCAGCGCAGACATTGCCGATGAAGTCGATGGTGAAACGTGAAACGTGCCGTGAACCCCCTGCCGCGGCTATGACGCAACGTGGAGCGGCTATGACGCAACACAATCCACTTTAATCCAATCCAATCCAATCCAATCCAATGCCAGACCGACGGGGAGCGATGCGGACTACGACTACGGACGTCAACGCGGGTGACATCGTGAGTTACTGAAATGCTCTGCATTTAAAAGGGATGATGAGGACGATTACGCAAATGACATAGCCGGCCAGCTCGCTCGAGTTCGTACAACGGACCAGCAGCTGGTGGATGCCGGGAGCTACAACCTCCGACGCCGAGACGTCGAGTAGCACCCAGGGGAGCGTGTTTCGGTTTGGGCTTCCATCCTACGACGCGGACTCAGTGAGAAGCTTCTGCGACGGTATTTCGGACCCTACCAGATTCTACGACGTGTCGGCCAACTTACCTACGATACCTACGAGGCGATCCCCGATGGTGATTCCGGAACATCACGACGACGCACGCGGCCCGAAGTCGTCCATGTGGTTCGCTTGGAACCTTACTATGCAAGATGACGGTCTTTTTTTGTTGTTTGATCGGACTGTCTCTTATTTTAGCATCGGATCGATGCACTCTTAGAGGGGGGGGGGGGGGGGGGGTAATGCCGCGGACTATGTATGGGTTTGCTTATTTATTGTTTGTTTTTAATGCCGGGCCACGCCCGGCTGTGTTATCTCCGTTCCAAGGAAAGAGCGTCTTCCATTCTTTATTTTTATGCCGCACGGGCTACCACATTCAGATAAGCAGACTGTTTCGCCCTAACGTCGCTAGCCCAGAATTATCTTCTGTGATCTCCAATGTTCTGGATGTGAATCGACGGTTCCAGAAACACTCAGCAGACGCTGCGGCATTCGATTCGACGACACTCGCCTCGGCAAGTCATTTTGTTGACCTGTGCTTCGCCGCCTCGGTAGAAAGTTTTGCGGCACGATCAGCGCAACCGGAGCCAATGCCACCATACCAATGCCGTTCGCGGCCAAGCGCGCCACGCATGCGCAATGGCGCTCCCGCTTGCTATCGGAGCGTAGCGGACCGTGAAATACGGTCAGCTAAAACTCTCCTGTATTCTTTTCAGTTGTTAGGGAGCACAAGTTCGCTCCAATAAACTTGTTTCTCCTTCAAGACAACTGCGTCGTCCTTGGCTTCGTGGCAATATTAACAGCGCTAAAAAATAGTTCGAAATCACATTGCGTTGAAATCCTGTATAAACCGCCGGTATAGTTCCAATGTCCAAGCCTCTGCAGAGTAACGGTGTTTGTGAAATGGTCCATGTTGAAACTGGGTTTTACATTAGGAAGCAACTCTTTGTCCACGAGACTGGCTGTAGTGGAGGGCTGCGGTTACTTTAGACACACTGGTGGTCTTTAAAGTGTGCAGAAATCTCTACGAACGATTGTTTTTGTTTCCCGACGGCATAAGAAAAACGGCCGCTTCTACTGGGAGATGCACTAACAGTATGTGAACCGCCTTTCCCACACACTTATGTGGAATAAAGTTTACGTTTCGGATACACACTTTTCTCTTTTACTATAATTTACAGGATTTCTGTGGGCATGGAGCTAAAGCGTGGCCTCCGAGTAGGGTCGCCTTACACTGGATTAAGGTATGCAGCACACCTAGCTGTTCATCGCATTTGACGTATCAGCGGTTCTGTGCTATACAGATTGTTGTGATTATGTTTCGCATTTGTGGCCAATTAGCAACCGGAAAACGAAGTCTTCCATAAGTCTGCTTTTCTACTCACAGTTTTTGCGTTCTGTAAGCACTTCCCCAATGAGGACGCCCCCCAGTCAGATAGAGCGCTCATGTTTTGTTGCAGATAAGTAGTCTGCCATCAATCCGTGGAAGCGAAGGAGTCGCACTGTGGGTGGAAAGTCAAGGTATTTTTATGGTCTCCACATTCAATTGAAAGAGCTGAAGAAGCTTTGACGGGCTGGCCAATTAGCGCCGTGCGTGACACGCCATCGGGGATAGCAAGCTCAGTTTGTCAAAACGCTCACACGCGCCGCGGTCGTAACGTCAGAGTAAAGGTGTCTGCCAAAGTCACGACCGTAGTTCCTACGGCACAGTAGAGCTTCTGCTGGCGGCCGAAGCCAGTCAGGGCGCTGGTCCACCCGGCGACGAAGGAGGCTCGAAGTTGTGCTTGATGTCGAACATCGCTTCTTGCATGCGCACTTTTGCGACACCCTGGTCGTAATCGCTCATCCCGGCCAGTTGTAACATCAGCAGCTGGTAGAACAGAACCTCGCCCTCATCTGCCAGAGGCACGGGACACGGCGCTATGGCGCCCGGGCTCAGCTCAGGTTCAAGTCCGCTGTCGGGTGAGTGATGTCCCGGTCCTGGGGAGACAGCAGGCCCTCCGTTCCCTTCAGACGACTCGGCTGGGCTCGCGGCACCTGGTGGCATTGGCTGGAACAAGAACCACAAGTTAGGCAGAACTTAACGTGCAGGTTTGAGCTCGTTGGTGCTCCATGATCAAAAAACAACTTTAAGCTTTAATCTGCAAAAACCTTTCACAAAAACGTGAAAAATAAATACAGGGGTTAGCGCTTGTACCTGTCTTTTACTTCTACATGCTTACTTTTTCACACGTGAAGCTGTTGAATTAAGCCTCTAATTAGTGGTGGCGCACGTTCCTAGGAAGACCCTAAAGTCATCATGGCATGTCTTTCGATGAGCATTATGAAAAACAGCTTTGCAAAAGATATTTGTGCGCTACATCCTGTTAAAAATGTAGACAACAGCCAAATACTTGGAATATTTTGCTTTCGAGATTTGGTAACGTCACATTTTCTATTCCAGCATCAACCCTCGTTCTGCCCATGTAGTACACAATGCTTGTTTATTCCCCCGCAAGGCTGCGTCCTGCAACTTGCCAGCAATATTTCACGGTCAGGGAAGTGGAACGAAGGAACTGGGTTCCCTTGGGTCAATGCTAGCTGCATAACATTCTGAACGGGATTAAGAGATAATCATTCATGAAAAGCAACGTAAAAGCTAAACGACAGAAGCATCAGTGTACGAGCGTTTGCCCAGAGAGACTGCTCAGGCGCGTACAATGAAAGGGCGTTTTGAGTTTGCACCAAAAAGACGACTTCGTGCTTTTTAGCAGATGGTCCTGCTCAGAAAACTTTAAAATGGACAAAGAACAAAGCGTTGCGCACGGTTTGACATTTTGTTGCAAGAAGCTTTCCTGATCAATTAGTATGGTCTCTAAACAATTTTAATGTTGCTTTCGGCAGAAAAAATATATTCTGTGTAACAAGGACCATCAGGTAACGTCGCATGTCGGAAAAACTCGGTTAGCAGATATGCTAAGTACGGACAGACAGAGAGTGCACATTTCTGGAAGATTCGCAATTTGTAACTAGGACCGCGATAATTTGATGAGCAGGTAAGAACTGTATAAGTGGGTTGGGTACTCTACTGACGGGTGAATAAACATTCATTATGCGTGGGTGACTGGAAATTATTGTGCTTCCTGGACTTTACGGTATTCCCTCTTTATTCCCTTGCTTGCACACTGCCCATGTAATTATACACTTGGCAGTCGGCCCAAGACTGTCACACTTTCTGAATTACAGTTTGTCTCAACAAAGTTTTTTTTTTCACCGTTGATGTCGACTAGCGGTAGGTACACGGGTAACTTTTCTTATCCGGAGAGAGCTTCTTCCTACTTGACAGGGAATGTGGCAGTCGGAGGAGAGCATTTTACAACCTCGATTCAGTGCTTTCCACTACGGTCGAAAACAGCAAAGAATGCATTTTGGTTCCTCCCCCAATAAAACTGACAGTCTTCCAATCCGTCACCCTGAAATGAAACCTCTCCGTGGACAACAAAACTGAACGCTTGCTCTACCTTTTGTCACAAAAAATTGACTTGCTGTCAGGTTACGCGATTACTACAAACTGACTTTGTACATGATGACGGAGGTTTTCAGACGGTGTGCCAACGTTATTTCACTCAGCGTTATATTGCTGAAAAGATTGATGACAGCTCCATCCGCCTACCTAAAAAGGAGCACCCGAATACGTCACCCTTAACGGAAAAATCAATGTTTGCGAATACGATGACCCCAATGAAAACTTTCTGTGGGATCAATAACAGTGCCATAATGTGGTGATCCGGCCTCGTACACAACTAGCTCCACGAACGGGGATAAGCGGGGATAAGTGAGGCTGGATTGCTCAAGAGCCCATCAGCAGCGTTGTAAATGTCGGGGATTGGTTCCCCGTGAAGACAAAGCAATAGCGCAACATATAGGGAGTATTCACTGGTTCGTCAGGGCTATTTATCTCTCGGCGTCATTGCCGCGTATTAAATCGAAACTCCATATTTTCAAACTCCACACACCGAAAACCGCTTCTGCAACTGAAACGGGGACATTAATTCAGTGCCTGAAATTCATGTTCTTGAATGAAGCTTTGGTGGGGTTCCCGCCACGTTTAAAACGGTGGTCGCAGAAGGACATACCGCACACGCGTCGTGCAGTCGTTACCTGTGCGCTCGTTGTTGGCCCGTTGCCCGCTGATGGGCCAGCATAGGCTGTAGGCATCAGCGGAGCACCAGGTTGCAACAAGTCTTGATTGGGCTGTTGCTCCCCAAGGCCCCTTGGCATCCCGGAAAGGCCAGGTTGCAGCAGGCCTGGATTGGGACCATGCTCTGCATAGTCAGTCGGCATACCGGAAGGCCGAGGTTGCAACACGCCTGGATTGGGCCGTTGCTCCGCATGCGCCGTTGGCATTCCGGAAGGCCCATGTTGCAGCAGTCCGGGATTCGGCCGCTGCTCCTCACGGGCCGTTGACATTCCGGCACGCGCACGTTGCAACAAGCCTGGATTGGGCCTTGCGGACATATCGGAAGGCTCAGGTTGCAGCAGGGCTGTATTGGGACCACGGTTGGCATGGGCCGTTGACATCCCGTAAGGCCCAGGATGGAGCAGGCCTGGATCAGGCCTTTGCTCCGCAAGGCTTCTTGATATACCGGAAATGCCAGATTGAAGCAGGCCTGGATTTTGCCCCCGCTCTGCATGGCCTGTTGGCATTTCGCCAGGGCCAGGTTGCAACAAGCCTTGATTGGGCCCTTGATCTGAATGGACCATTGGCATTCCGTACGGCCACGGTTGCACCACGCCTGGATTTGGCCCACGCTCTGCATGGACCGTGGACATTCCTGCGGGCTCATGTTCCAACAACTCAATTTTAGGCCGCTGCTCCGCAAGGGACATTGTCATTCCGGAAGGCCCAGGTTGCAGAAGGCCTAGAGTTGGTCCATGATCCGCAATAGCCGTTGTGCCAGACGGCCCAGGTTGCAGCAAGCCCGTACTGGGCCGTTCCTGTGGTGGGATATCCTGTGCTGCCATTTTGGTACTCTGGTGGGCATGACTGGCCGGCTCCCCGTCGTCATCCGAGCTGTCATCCACCAAAGGAGGCAGGATCACGCTGCCCGGGCCTTCGCCGTCTGGAAACGCTGGGTACACTTCCGGTGGCTCGCACTTGATTGCCTGCGCAAATTAAACGGGTACGTACAGTGAGGTCTGCTGTTAAAAAGAAGCCGCCGCGAGGAGAACTGGCGAAAATCATAAATTGCTAGCACTTGCACGCTAATTAGCGAGGCGAGAGCAGCCGCGCGTCGTCTGCTAGGGGGCGCCGCTGTGCCGTTAAGCTTGTTAGAGCTAGGAGATTGCGCACTTGAAGGCTTGTAGCGCCCTTTTGTCAGCGCTCTTATCCGGCGCCAAGGTGCTGGCTATTAAAGACGACGACAATAAAGAGACGAGCTGCGCGTGCTGGGTGCATGAGCACGCACTGGCAGTTCGATTCCAAAAGCCTGCAACGCTGGTACTCTCTCTCTTGCGCTGCACTGCTACCCCGCGGTTTCCGACAGTGGTGACCCGGACGTGATTGCCGCTACATTCTGACAATGGTTGAACGCTTCAACCGTGTGCCCGAAGCCGTACCGATTCCGGACATCACGGCAGAAACGGTCGCAAAAGCCTTCGTTTCGGCATGGGTTTGCCGTTTCGGATGCCCCGGCATTGTTACCACGGATCGAGGCAGGCAGTTTGAATGTACTCTGTTTACTTCCCTCAGCCGCTTGCTTGGCACAAAACACTGCCATACCACGGCGTACCATCCATGTGCCAACGGCATCGTTGAGCGGCTCCATCGCCAGCTAAAAAGTGCTCTCACTGCGCGTCTGGATCGACAACACTGGGTCGATCACCTTCCCGTAGTGCTTATTGGCCTGCGTGCCGTCCTTCGTCGCGACCTCGGCTGTTCAACTGCTGAACTTGTCTACGGCGCACCCCTGCGGCTTCCTGGGGACTTGTTCGTCCCTTCGGCCTCCTCGCCCCAGCCGCTTGAGTACCTTCAACGCCTACAGGACTGCATGCAGCACCTGCGACCGGTCCCGCCTCGGTCTTCTGACCACCGCATCTTTGTGCATCCCGACTTGGCGTCTTCGACACACGTTTTCCTCAGGCGAGACGCTGTAAAGGCGCCTCTTACTCCCTCCTACGACGGGCCGTACCGTGTCCTTAACAAGACCCAGAAGCCCGCCACCATACTGTTGAATGGCCGAGAAGAAGTCGTATCGTTGGACCGCCTCAAACCGGCCTACCTCGAGACGCCACCCAACGAACTCCGCTCAGACATCACAGGCATAAACACTCAACTCCTCGCCCCCAAATCCAACGCTCATCTGCCTCGCCGTTACGTGAGGTTCGACATTCCGTCTGGGCAGGGGGCCCTGTAGCGCCCTTTTGTCAGCGCCCTTATCCGGCGCCAAGGTGCTGGCTATTAAAGACGACGACAATAAAGAGACGAAGACGAGCTGCGCGTGCTGGGTGCATGAGCACGCACGGGCAGTTCGATTCCAAAAGCCTGCCACGCTGGTACTCCCTCTCTTGCGCTGCACTGCTACCCCGCGGTTCCCGACAGGCTCATTCCATCCTTTTTAGTACGATATTTCCCAGCTCTCAGAAGCTGAACGGCATGGCGGTGCGGCGTAGCAGACGACCTGCGCGTTGCTACATTCGCACCGTGTGGCCAGTGCGCCCATTTGCTTACTATTATTGCCTCTCGGCGCCGGCGCTGCACAGAGCGCCGCGACCACCCGCTCAGCGTCTCCGTTTAACATTAGACCACAGTGTACATCATGTATGTGCACTCTATGAAAATGCCCAACAGCTTTTCTGAGCACGACAAGCTGGACCCACTGTTACAATTTACATTTGCAGGAACCATCCCGCTGAAGTTGCTCTTGGTGCCGCAAGGAGAGCAGTTGTAAAGGACTTCGGTTAATTAACCACAGCAGGGGCATTTAAGCATGGCAGCTGCCGTAATTCACGAACCCATGTTACTCGGACACTTGTTTGAATTGTGGCAGCCGATAGCAACTATTTTATGGAGAGATAATGGTCACAGCTTGCGTTTTATGCAGAACTCTCTCATCATCTAGGACTCGAGTACCATGCCTCAAGTGATCTCTGTTTTATTGGCTGTTGCTACTTTTTGTCACAGTTTCTGTGCAAGGGTGCCAGATGAAAAGCGACATTCCCTTCCCAGATAGACAAGCCCGACACTTGTACCCACACAGCGCCATCTAGTGGGTCGTTCGGAACACTCCTCGCATTCTTTTGGGTTACGGCTGAAACAATTCTCCTCCCCGGCCTCAGTCGCCTAGCGCTAAAATCACGGGTTTAACGCTAATGGCCTGGAGTCGATGTGTTCGTCGTGTTTTCGAAACTCATATTTTTTGCACTGCAAAATGTTCTCTAAGCTCAATTCTACGCATTTTCATCATTAATAAAGGTGGTTCAATAAATTTTAGCTTGGTTTAAACGTGGTGAACGGCATATCAACGCGTTTAATTACCCTTTTGCAAAGGCTATACTTGTGGAACTGGGATTAATATCAAGGACTAAACGCGCAGGCTGAGGCCTACACAGTGCCACTTGGCGAAACATCACACGAACGACAGTGATGGCGACAGGGACGAACCAGAGATTATTCCGGCAAGTGGGACGATTCAGTTCGTTATAATAAAAGGGGCGAGGGCTGGATACAGAAGAAATGCCGCTACCAAGAATCGCAATTTACAGCCTCCACAATACCGCCCGGGGCACGGCCACACTGCGTCACGGTATATGAAAGTCCTCTTGCAAGCAATGTAACTAGTCTCTCTGATTGGAAAGAACGTTTGACCTTCAAACAGAACGAACATACTCTACTGTGTGTAAGAGTATTCAGAGACATGTACTGATGCCTGCATTAGTAATTTAAACAATACTAATTGAACAAGTACAATTAGAGCGAGTAGCAAGTAAAGTTAAATGTCTCCTTTGCTTGGCGATGCGGTTGAGGTGGTGAGTCATAGTAGCCTAAAAACAAAAAAAAAACCTTACGAAAGTAAAGGATGATTTTTTGCGTAAAACAAGTTTTTAAGAAAGTTGGTTAAACCCAACGACACGGAGAAAACGCGGCAGTACAAGCGACGGGATAGTACTCGTCCTTTTGTTCCTCTGCGTCGTTGTGCTTGCTTGATTGCTTGATTGATTGATTGATTGATTAATTGATTGATTGATTGATTGATTGATTGATTGATTGATTGATTGATTGATTGATTGATTGATTGATTGATTGTGGGGTTCAAGGCTTTGGCGCTACACAGACGATGAGGCGAGCTGTAGTGGAGCGCTCCGGATTAATTTTTGCGACCTGGGGATCTTTAACGTGCGCCGAAATCTCGAAGACACGTGCGTTGTCGCTCTTCGCCTCCATCAGAAAATGATAGAGCTCTTATCGCACTCCATTTTTTTAGAACGATGATGAACATTGTTGAGATGACACTTGCGGATCCCACAATTGGATATTCCTGCTTTCGCAATCACTACCTCATAAGCAGTGCCTAGGAATCACCGTAAAGTTCAAGAATTATTGCCGTTTGCTGAAGGAGATTCGTGGGGCAACAAACCTCACGGCAATATCAATTAGAATTATCGGCAATGCGTGCTGCAGGGTCCCTAAGGTCTCCCCCAGTCACTTCAAAGGATACGATTCGGTCGTCGCTGGACTGAGACGAATGGCCACCAACATCGCCCAGTGAAGGGAAGCTCAATTTAATAAGGTTATTTGAGGGGCGAAGCCCCTTAGGGTTTCGGGCTATTGGCGTCTCATGTCGTCGTCGTAACTGTCGTCTCATGTAGTCCCGGTACTAAAACCCCGGGACACTCGTTTACGCTTCGCGCTAGAACGCTTCGCGCTTCAAAGACACGAGACTTTTACAGTAAAGCTGTATACCTCGACCTCCCAATGGTTTCATCTCCGTTGGCAGAAACGCGAAGGCGCCAAGAATACACTCATACACTGCATGGTAAAACTTGGAGCGCGAATCAAGAAGGACGACAGAAGGATGTCAAACAAGAGCGCTTGTGTTTGCCGTCTTTCTGTCGTGCTTGTTGATTCACGCTCTAAGATTTACCAAATACGCTCCAACTTGCCCAACAATGTGTTCTACTGAACCCCCCGCAGGTTTCACGTCAGTGGAGAAGGCCCAGGATTTTTTTGTCTCTGCCTCGTGTTTTGGGCAAGAGCAGCTGCCACGACTCGCGGCTATCCGGACTAGGAAAACCACCCACAACAGCACTCTCCGCTCCAATAAACGTTTCTGTCCTCCTCCTCCTCCTCCTTCTCTACCACTGTCCCTCCTCCTCTCCCTCCACCCGTCTCTCTCTCTCTCTCTCCCTCCACCCGTCTCTCTCTCTCTCTCTCTCTCTCTCTCTCTCTCTCTCTTTCTCTCTCTCTCTCTCTCTTAGGGGACGGACGAGGGTAGGCAAAGCTGAGCCGTCCTGACACACACCAGATTGGGCACGTTGGGCCGGAGGTCGCGGGGGTCGCTGGATGCTGTGCAGTGGCGAAGGAACTCCAAGGAGGCAAAGTGTTCCCAGCGGGGCACGTAGCCCCGGAAGTTGTGCTTCCGTTTGGATTCTTCCCTCTTCTTCTCCTTCACGTAGTAATCACGCAGCGTCTTGATCTTGTCCCTCACGTTCCCCACTGGATCACAAAGGAAATTCCGCAGAACGATATACTTTACACCGAAACAAACATTCTTAATATTTGCCTATTGCAGTTTTTATCTGGCTATAATAAATGTTGATTCCATTTTGTCAGTTTTATAAACCAGCCCACACATGTTATTCCCCTAAAAATGAATGAGGCATTGTATCGATTTAGTTTGCCTGTTCCTACTGCAGTGACCTTCGCATGATTTAATTCTGATTTTGGATAGAGCCGTGCTCACGGCTCTATCCAGGGGAAACCAATAGCAATCATGAATCATCATCAGGGAGAGGAAGCTAAAGGCTGACGAAGGCTTCGCATTTAAAAAAAGTGTGGGGGGGGGGGGGGGGGGAACAGAGCCGATGATTTGTCGGCGCCGAACCTATTTTTAAGCAAAACTCCGCGAATGGTTCATTTGGATCCCCGTACTGCGTATAAGGCCGTCCGTTATTCTAAAACTACTGAATCCTTATTTCAACAGCCAGTCAATTTTATTCACTGCATTAATACGACTAAACTAAACAATAATTGATAAATTCACCTAATGTGAAGCTCGGGTCATTCCTTGTGTAGGTAGATATTGCTTACAATTTCATTCGCACGCAAGAATGTAAATTGCACAAAATCTGCAGTGCGCGACTTTTATCCTGCGAACGATAATGCGTGAGCTTGTTGACAAGGCATCCTCAGGAGGGTTTACGAAGGCTACGCCGCTGTCCCAAAAGACAGGAACACGACCAATCACCGTAGTAGACATAGCCAAGTGATAATGCTCGGCCGAAACCGGCCTCAAAAGGACAAATCCAGGAGAAGTGCATATGTAACGGCCAAAACTAACTTAAAACGCGCGACAACAACTTTACGAAGAAAGAACATTTTGTTACCCCCGCATCTCAGCCAGCCGTTCGCTGAGTTAGGTATTCGACAGCCAAAACTCACGTAGACGTGACAACAGAAACTCATAATAGAAACTGTGAACTGAACTGAACTGAACTGTGAACTGAACCAAATACTAGCTATTACGCACGAAACTACGGCAACGTCGAAGAGTATTCAACAACAGTAGCCGAGACTGACATAAATCAGGCAAAGCCAATAATTAACGCTAACAAAAACTCTATAAAGTGACTTAAACAAAAAAAAAAAACACCGAAAATTTATTTAGAAAGCACTAAACGGTCATAAATATATCACACAGGTTATAAGAACTGTATTTGAAAAATAAGAAAAAGGAACGGTGACTCGAAGAATTCGAACGCGGCTCCGCAGCATTGAAGCACAGCCTCTATAGAGGCTGAACTCCACGAGACTAGCCAGCCCAGTGGGCAGAAGCACGTGGATACGTGTTCCAACGTGGGACTAAATGGCGCAATGTGTCACTTGGCTGGGAACTCCAAATAGTGAATCGGCGAACAATTCATGCGACTCGAGCACGTAAGGACCCGTTATGCCAAAAGCCCTGCCAAAAGAACAGGACCACCGAACGAGAGGCGTCTAGAGTATAGGGAGTCCCCATTGCTTTGCCGTATTCAAGAACAAAATACACAAAAATGAATTAGTGCCCCTAGGAATTTTTAGGTACCCTCATCGCATCAACACCCATTATCCGGGACATCGCTGACGGGAAAGGCCCTCGGTCCTCAACATTTGTACTTAAGCTTAAGCTTAAGCGCATTCTTTATAAACAGCGCTTCCTTCATCTACGAACAATTCTAAAAAATTCAAGCATCTCCACGAAGTGAATCATGACGAGTGGGCGAAGCACTGGGGATCGTTCACCGTAAATTCAACGTGAGATTGCTTACTGCTGTTAAAACGATTTCCAATCCAATCCAATCCCATCCACCACAATTCAATTTAATCCAATCTGATCCGATCCATTTCAATCCAATCCAATCCAAACCCAACCCAATGCTCCTCGCACATGCGCAGCACGGCTCTCCAGGAACACGCACACACACACCCACACACACACACACACCCACACACCCACACACACTCTCTCTCTCTCTCTCTCTCTCTCTCTCTCTCTAACCTTTTGTGAACCTTTTTTTTTTTGTTCTTGTTAAACTTTTGTGAACCTTTTGTACCAGACGCTTCGATTTACACGGTGCTGTGCGTCTCTCTCTCCCTCTCCCCCCTCTCTCTCTCTAACCTTTCGTGAACCTTTTGTTTTTTTCTTGTTAACCTTTCGTGAACTTTTTGCCCAGAGTTTTCAATTTACACGGTGCTGTGCCGTGAGCACGGACGCCGGACGCGGGACAAGCCTCGGCCTAAATAAAAAACAGATGGAAAAAAACAGATGGCGGAGTGCATGCACGTACCGGTGAACCTGTCTCCCATTTGGCTGGCGATTGCGCGGAGGGCGCACTGGCGCTGGTCCTTCTTGTAGTAGTCCGGGAGGCGGTTGTCCCACAGAAGGCTGAACTGCCTGTACAGCTCGATGAGTCGGCTCTCTTCCGCGCTGCTCCAGGCGAGCTTGCGCTTCTTGGAGCCCGGCGGGTCGCTGCTGCCGTCCATGGAGCCGAGGATGGTCGACGGTCGGAGGAGAAACGCTGAGGTGCGTTGGGCGAAATGAGAGCTTCGGTGGGCGACGCGGCGACCACGAGAAGAACAGCGTTTCAAGGCTTGTGGAGAATGGAACGCTGCGTTCCTCAGCTGTCTGGGGCCGGCAGACTGCGTTGGCACGCGACACCAGGCGCAGCCAACCGATCACAAGCCCTGCAGGCCCACGTGCGCGCGCGTTGGACAAGATGCTGACCGACCGTTATTTTTTGCTTTTTTAACACGAAAGTGTTTTATACCGGGGTCCACCAAGATGTGACTGACGTCATATCCGTAACGAAAATGAAATCGCCAGGAAAACTTTCATTCGCACGGCTGCGCCGGGATTTGAACCACGAACTCTTTCGCCGCAACGAGAGGTACGAAACGCGCTCCCGACTGCGCTATGATCAGACGCGTAAACGAGACGACAAACGCGCCTTATATCATTCCCTTCAAATGGTGCTGCCGTCCAGGAGAAACGAAGCGAAGCAGTGCATCATGACGCTAATGAGCGTCGACAGTTGGCGCCTCGATGCCACCGCCTATGTGCACGGGGGACGCGCAGCGTAACCTGCGGAGAAGCCTGTAAGGCAACGACCACGGAGTAAGATAGACGCTACTTGCGCATTTCGCGCTTGTGGCGCGGTCCGCTGCTCTATCCGCAGCTGACGATTCGCTGACAACCCGTTTGGTTTCGTTCGCGGGGACGCTTTGCGAGCGCCTGTGATTTTAGTCGGATTTACGCAAAGCTCCGGCTCGTGCAATCCAGTGTTTATCGCTGATGCGTCTAACGGCGCCACACCGACGAAATATAAATAACGATGTGCAAGTTCACATCGACGCACAAGCAACATTATACTGCTCCTGTGACGGAACATTTCACTTTCGTGTTTTACCGGTTCGTTTGAAAGAGGGATCAACCAATTTTTTCTTGATGTTGCTGAATTCGCTCTTGGGAGAGAGAGAGAGAGAGAGAGAGAGAGAGAGAGAGATCACTTTATTTTCCAAGGAATTTGGCTAGGAACGCGTGGTGGCTGCCGGCCGAAGGCTAGCGGCGACGGTGGCAGCTCGGTCAACCAGAAGTAGCTGCACCCCAGGTTGCGAGCTGCCCAGCGCGTCCTCCCACTGCTCGACGCTGAAGGTGGGAGGGAGTGGGTTAATTGTACAGGCCCACATGGCGTGGGTTAGTGTGTCCAGGTACTCAGGGAGTCACAGAGGGGACAGTTGCGTGAAGGGAACTCAGAGGGATTGATCCTGTGGATTAGGGAACGACTGGCGAGGGAGTTTGTCTGAAGGAGTCACCACAGGCGCTCCTGATCGTTGGTAAGGAATGTGTGGGCAGGGGGATAGCGGCAGCGGGAGAGGCGGTAATGCTCCGTGACCGCTGGGTACGAGAGCAGTCGATCGCGGGCCGACCGAGCACCGTGGTAGAGAGCAGGAGCGAGCCCAGCGCGGCTGGTTTGTTCTGGTGCTGCTTTGTGGGCCGCCTCGTTTCTTCCCACCCCAGTGCGGGCGGGGGTCTAGACGAAAAAGCACCAACTCGGAGTTGCAACGATGAAGGAAAAGAGAGAGAGGGAGACGGCAAAAATAAGTTCAGCTGGACATGGTAGCTGGTGCCGTTGGGCCATAATAGTTGCGCGGAGTATAGAGCGCGAGACGTCATCAGCACGCCCGAAACAACGGGATATTTTTGCTTTGTTCTTCTTTGGTATTGCCTAGATATTTTTGTTGTTGACCAACGCTGCGAGCGCTGCGTCTGCTACGGAGGGAATGGACGCGCTTGGTTCGCGCTCAATTTTTGACAATCAAACAATACCGCAATAAAAACGATTAAAGAGACTTACCCCTCCAGCGGAAGGAGCATGTCTACTCTGCCTGGCCGTTCTGCAAATTTTGCAAAGCACGCGTATACGGTTGATGTGGGCAATGCCTCACAGCCCCTTGACCGAAGAACGATTACGACGACGACGACGTTCCCGCGCATCTTGCGCGAGGTCTGGGTCATGGCCGCTATGCCCATTCTGTAAATAGATCGCTTCACCCCATCCCATCGTTCTTCTCATCTGTGTCCTGCCGCAACATAACAATATTGTCACGTGGATATTTGTAAAGCCGCGATCCCCTGCTTGCGGTGTGTGCGATCTCCCCTGCTTGCGGTGTGGGTAATCGCCGTGCAGAGTTCAATCCCCAGTGAGTCCTACGTGCCATGCTACGTTCCTGTCAGGTGTTCGAAGACGACGACGTAAATGCGTGGGTCCACCGCTCGCGGCCCAGACTGATTCAGCAGTATCTGTTTTTACTTCAGTATGTTATAGTTTTTTTCCCCCTCAAAATTGTCAACATCACTTCCCTCACACTCCACAGCTCTATTTTACGCTTAGTTTGAATTCTTGACCAGTTTCCCCAATCTGACTTGGCCAATCCCCCAGAGTGGGTACGCGCCACTGATTTTTGGTTCCAACCAACCAACCAGCCATCTTCGCTGAGCTTCGCCGTGCTGTCTGTACTCTACGGTGTAGCGTTACGCCTAATAGTACGTACATTGCCATCGTGCTGTCTACACCTCCGTCTACTAAGACACAACAATATTGTGTCAAATTATGCTTCCTACCGCTGATCTGCTGTCCCCAAATGTAATATTATCTGCATTCCTCTTCTTCAATTCCTAGGTTGCCGTTTCTAATCGGCAATGCGTATTTCGCGCACGCTTCCCTTCAACTTCCATGCGCTGTTGCATTGTGTAAAGCGCAGTGACGGTTGTGGAGGAGTAGAACTGGATAGCGCCATGTGTCTTGTGGTATTATCACAGACACACCTGTGAATCGAAAAATTGGTACGAAATAAAAACCCATTATGTTGCAGTGCGGGCCATGTGACTGCAAGTAACGGCCAGTTTCTGTCTGCTCTACATTCTAAGAAAAAAGTGTGTGGTAGTTTCTCCCTTAAGGGTGAAACTGGAATGTATCATATATTTCTGCCTTAGAGGTAGAAACATTCACCCTGTAAGAGGGAGGAACGCGTTTTTCTCCCTAGTAGTGGATGAAGATTGATTGACGCAGCTGCACCGAGATTTGAACCACGAACTGTTTCTCCGCAACGGGAGGTACGAAACTCGCTCCCGACTGCGCTATGATCAGACGCGCGAATAGGACGACGAACGCCCCTTATAAACCTTGAGCGCTGCCTGTAGGGGCGCCCCTGAAATCCGCATAGCGTCCCGTTTCGAAAACAGCCGTGGGTGTCTCCGGCCCGCTACCCACTGTCGCCACTGCTTTTGCGGCACGTTCACAGCACGTTCACAGTTTGTATGCGTTGGAAATACATATTTATGTGGAGAAGTCACTCTATCCGCAAATGCGGTGTATTGACGAGAGTAAATGTTTCTGACGCGATCTTAGTGGGGTACATTCGGTCTGTATGAGGGCAAGGTGTGTGGCAGGCGGGCGTCGCGAAACCGGCATATGTATGGAGCTGGTTGTTTTCCCACTGCCCTAAAATATACTGACAGTGATCTTCGTAAGCAGCGTTTCCTCAGATGGTCATGTTACAGCTGTACACTACGATGTAAATCGCTTACATAAGCGAAGCGCACCTTCGACAAGCGAGTGTGGCATGAATTTATCAAACATTCTACGAAAGTAGTACGGTGGCTAATGCAAAATAATACTCGGGGATCAGAACAGGACACAAATTTAATGCGGGGTAGTCTTTTCATGAGGAGAAAACATGCGCCAGCAAACATTCGCCAGCAAACATTCATCTTCTACATATATCCTCCGCAAGCAGAGCGTAGATGGGCTTATAGAGTAATCCACGTCCGCGACTAAACGGTTCTTCAGAACACCGTCATATGATGCAGGAAGCCTGCAGAATCTAGCACAAACCTAAATCAGAATGCCTTATCAGGTACTACACTCTTCCAACGACGCCTTTCATTGCTTGTGAACTGCTATACTTCAAATAATGCGTCCGCTGAGTGATGAGCGGTTCGTTGACGTAGAAAAACAAAAGAAAAGTTAACGCGAAGCTTGTGTGTGGGATTACGAAAATGTTAATTCCTTGATTTCGCTCCGCTGCTCCTTTCACTGCAGCGGACCACGTGTTCACCAAACGATTCGCTGACAACACGTTTAGTTTCGTACGCACAGACGGTTTGCGAGCGCCTGTGGTTTCAGTCGGATTTACGTAATGCTCTGGCGCCTGCAATCCAGTGTCTAATGTTGATGCGTATAACGTGTCCATACCGACAAAATATAAATAGCGATGTGTAAGTTCATATCGACGCAGAATACACATTCAACTGCTCATGGGAAGGCACATTTCGATTTCTTGTTTTTTCGGTGGTCTGTGGAACAGGGACCAACCAAATTTTTTTAACTACTTGAGCAGCTCTAAATCCAAGTAACGAAGTACGTTCGTTCGTCAATACCGTGTTTTTGCGCGTACAACCCTCACCAAAAATTCGAAAATTTCAGTTGCAAAATAGGGGTGCGGATATTACGCGGGGTTTTTCCTTTAGTGCAGCTTCATGGCAATGCCGTTGTGCCGTTAAGCTCCTACGCAGTAGCACTGACTAGCTTTTCATGGCAGCGATTGCGCAACAACATACAAGGACACGGAAGAAAAAACAAAGATCAGCGCAGTTGAACAACTGAATTTTATTAGTGACTTGTCACTTTAGCCATGCAGTCAGTGTATTCTACGTGCTAAATATACGCTCTTTCTGTCTATATAGTATGTGATGTGTTGCTTGAGCAGTAGCTTTTGCGCTTACTTTCCAGTATCAAATTTGCGGGCAATACGCGTGGATTATTTTTCTTTTCCAGCGGGCTAAAAGTGGGGGTGTGGATTATGTGCAGGGGCGGGGCATACGCGCGAAAATACGATATTGCACGGTTCTCTGCGGCGATGCACAATGCAGTCTTCGCTTTACCGAGTATGGAGCACAAGCACAGGGCTGACAGCGTTGTCGCGGCGATTAAGTACTGCATACCTACAGAAAATTCACCGCTTTATCAGTCCCCAGCACCTCATGTGGTACTAGGCGTAATGAACAATGCACTAGAGTCTTCATACGTCGAAAATACCCCTGTAAACAGCTTGTGGACTGAGCCCAGCTAACTGGGCCAATTTACGATTTCACCGCGCCACTTACAAGCGCACTGTATTGCACGCCACAAAAAATCCTACGTACTGGCCGCATTTCATTATTGTTTCAGCATGGTTTATTCAGGTTAATGGTGTTTAGAGAACCAGATACCGAGCCCCGGATTTCATCGAGTGGCCGTGCACTGATCGCCTCCAACGAGCCCCAATCATGACTGACTGATCACCATCTCCCCCTCCCCTTCCCCTGTTCCCCTACCCCAACTGAAACTATGTGGCCTATCCCATCTCAATAAATGTTATTCAATTGAATTCAATTGCTTGTGATCTACACGTCGCAGTTTCCTACGCCATCGGAATTCATGCACGGAAGACTTTGAAGAGGTCGCACTAAGCGAGTTAGGTCTTCCAGATCCTGCGCCTGGCTGAGACAGCATTCAACTGTGATGATGAGACTTATTCTGTAATTTACTTCTGGTGATTAGCTGCATATAACTGTTTTTTTAAGAACGTTTATTTTGCCACAGGGCATATATATGGGGGTATGAGTTGATGGTGATGAGATGAAAATGTTCGCTTCGCGGATGAAGTGAGGGAGTGAACGATGATGGCGCCCATGTATCCATGCGGCGTATGCGGAGGCGTCGTCTGCGCGGAGGCCCGTCGCCGCAAGGTGCCGCAGTCTCGTCGGCCTCAAGGCGAGGCAGGACCACAGCAAGGGGTGAAGGTGGGCGATTGAAACGGGTGGATTCTTACCGAATGGCTGTTCGCCAAGATTCTACTCTTCCCAAACAATCGGGTAATGCCTTTCTCTGTAATCCCCTTGCTAGCTTCATGTTTTGGGCTTAATACTATCGACGATAAGCCTGCGTAGGTTAAAAATTCTGCCATAAAGAGGACCCGTGACACACCTTAGCCAATCTTCGAACCCGGCCATGGGTGTGAAAGAACGCCATTCGGAAAATCCCCTATTGGGAAAATCAAAGAATTCCCTTTTGCCACTCCCCTCTCCCTCACTGCAAATCTGTCCCCGTTTCCTCTGAACTCTTCACTCACGGGGAGCTCTACTTCCCTCTTTTTTCTCGGTGGCTATCTTGTCTTCCGTACACAATTTACTTTTGTTTCAGCGAACCCCAGCTTCAGAGAGATAGTGCGGCACTATTGAGAGGATAGGCAGAAACTTCCTGCCCCGCACCCAGAACTCACGCGGGAGCAGCAAGTACTGTATCGACAGATTCCGTCAGGATCTTTCCCTCACCCTCGCTCACCGAATAACGTTTCCAAATCAGTACGACAAGACCTGCCCGTTATGCAAGCAGCTCGGTACTCTTCGCCACATGATAGGGGAGTGCGACGTCAGCCCAAGACACCCACCCCCCATCCGCAACTCCTCCACTAAGAACCCCACCCTCACCCCTAGCGAGCGATGGGAAATCTTGCTGTCCAGCCCCGCCTTGGAGGATCAGCTACGGCTGGTTACCAGGGGCCAGGTGGCGAAGGCAGCATATGGAATCCTGTGAAGAGGGATCCACTCTCATCCAGCGCGTTTAGCGCTGACATGCTCTGCAATTAAAGTTGTTCCTCCTCCTCCTTCACAACACGTGACGTCAGTTTCGACCAACCCAGCATGGCTATTTCAAATAGGTCGAAGAGAGGGACTGGCCTGTGCGTTGATTGTAAGTGCTCGATCAGACCTCACTGATCCTACGGTCTCAATACTGCGCCGCTATACTCGAAACTTTCACCAAATATTTCCGGGCCCATTTGAAGAAACATAGAAAATAGGGGTAAGCGGTGATGAGTATATATTTCGTCTCTAAATGTTTCACAGAAAACTTGGTGTAGATTATCAGCTAGTGCATGGATGGATTTACAGAAGAGCAATGAACGCTATCAATGCTTACGTTTCGCATTTAAAAGTCAGCGTTCCAGTCAATTAGTGACTTGTAGGCTAGGACGTCGTATAGAAACAATCTGACAATAACACCGAATCTATGACGGCCGTTTTATTATTACAAGTCAGTAATTTGCTGTTCCGAAGGCACCTAAAACAAGGTGGGCAGGCATGATGTCATCATGATTAAGATGCCACATCCTACGTGGTGCATTTATATTTCACTGTACCAGTGACCCGGCGAATAAGGGGTCCGTTTTTACAACGCATGGAATTACCGACTGGCGTCATGACGTTTCCACGGCAATGCAGCTGGGCTGCGCAAGCTTGAGAGGTGCACTAGTCGTTGAATGCAGTCAGTAGAACAACCCTCCGAGCTGGTACTGCTTTGGCAAAGTGGCCACTTCTGTAGCCATTTGATGCGTGTCAACGGCACATGTTAACCCCGTATTCTTTCGTAGTATTACCACTTGAATCGTCATGTCAAGATCAACATCCCGAGTGCGACAGTCAAGCGCTTAATGCCATGTAAATGAGCATTTCTCACAGACTAGAAGGCACCGGCTTTTGTGGGATGTGGCAAGTTTTCACTCTGCTTTCGACGACGCCTGGTGGCCCAAACACCGGCGGCGACGAGAATGGCCAGAACGGCTAAAGCAGCCAAGACACTCCCGACCACAACCCACACGGGCGTTTCCTCGGTCGTCGACAAAGGGGAAAACTCTGGAGGGCGTCTGAACGTTGCACGTGCTACGTTAAAAGCCGACGACTCGAGGCCTTCCTCGTTCACAACCTTAGCGGCAAAGTAGAAATCGAGGTGCGAATTGTTTTGGGCGTACGACAGGAGGTCATGGGGAAGGGCTATCCGCACTTGCTGCCTCGAGCCGACTGGTCCGGCCTGGATGCTTGTGTCATTGTGGCCGTCGGCGGAAATTTCCAAGCCTGATGTAAAATTCTTGACGAGATTCACCAGGCTTGTGGAGGCCCTCAGAGAGATTCGTGAGGCTGCATGCACAAAGAAACAAGCTGCATTTTAGTCCGAGTCTTAAAGGAGCCATGAAGACAAAATACAAGTTGGGTTTATTAGAAAGACTGCTTAGTCCCGATAACAATGATACCAATATCATCGCAATCTTCGAACAAATAACGGAGATATTAAAGAAAACGTGTGAAGCAGTCGCGACCCCTTAGCCAATTTCCCTCAACTTTTCTATGACGTCACGGAACCTTGTTTGTGCGATTGGCGGCCGCCTAACTGACCTGTCGCGACGACACATGACTGGACGTCCGTAATGGGGGCTCTAGTTCCATTTGACCGCATCACTTGAATGCTAACGTGCAGTTAACGCACTGAAAATTATGGTTTATTGTTGGCCCGTATGACGTCATTCTTGCTCATAACACGTCACTGTGGCGCAAAATTTGAAAATTTTTAAATACTTCTTGCTTTTTTTTTGTTAAAAAACATCTTTTGTGGCTCTAATGGAGCTGAATGAGTTACTGAATCCTAGTTCTTTCAAATTAAACGAAGTTGTATTTTCTCTTCATGGCTCCTTTAAGCGAGCAGTACTGAGCGAGGATCTTCAGCCAGTCTACTTGTGCACGGCAGGTAGAAGAGAAAAGGCTGATTTAAAGAAGCGAAACGAGAGCATACTACCATTGCTTTCAGGCTGCTAGTAAAAAGCGACCATTAGGTGCCGACTTGACCTCAGTGGGGTGTCATAGTTCCCTATTGCTACACGCAACATATTCATGACCAAACGAATTTCAGAACAACAAAACCAATCTCAGTGTGGGATGAACGCGATGCGCAAGTAGGCTGATGTATTGCTTTTCTAGTTTGGGCAGGCATGTCTGAACGGAGTAACCGAACTCTATACTTATTATAGCTAGCGTAGTGGCTCCGGGGGTTATCTGTTGCATCCAGCTCCCGCACGTTAACGAGAAAATGCTAAAGTGAAAATAATTTTTGTGTGTTTCGAGCTCAATCGTGTCGTGACTAGTTTGTTTCTCGAACACGACGTCGCCGTGGCCGTTTGAATTATCGGCTACAGCCCCGTTGGTACCGCTGTCATAGTTTTCTTGAAAATATCTCTAAAAATAATTTGCTTTTGGCGTTTTTTTAAACATCCTTAAGCTTTGTCGTTTTAAAAGTTTCGAACACAATATTGTAATGTGCACAAATCAGTTGCCGTGGATACATTAGCTGTAAGTGGTGAAGCGGACATTATGCGAACATACGATTCCCAACGTTGTCTCGCTGCTCTAGCGTTTAAGGTTTTACGGGGCGGCCACCCAAGAGTATCCAGGAACACGAAGGTCCCTGAATACTTGACAAGTTCGCATGCGCCAGTGAGAGATTCTATCCAGGTTCGTCAGGCCGTTGCCAATAGCTTGCTTCCTAGCTGCCCCATTTGCGGACGTGCTCTCTCCTCCTCGCTCGCTCGTGGATAATGATGCTAAACTTATACTATGTAATATAAGTTTAACTTGTTAAACCATGCTAAAGATCACTAATGGCAAGTGTCTTTAGGTGATTAGTTATAGGTTTTTGCCTCCTCAGAGGAAATGTACACGGGATCTCTCCTAATTTGAATTGCCGGGAATTCCTAAAAAGCTTTACTGTCCTGAACGTACCATTGCCCGAGTTCATGTGAGCTCCCGGGCAGCTCCAAGTCAGCAGCACGGTGTGCTTTCCGCCCTCGTCGACGAAGGCATCCTCCACTTCGAGGTCCTGGATTGAGCCCGGAGGAATGCTGGACTCGGTGATCTCGTTGACCAATCGGAACGAGCCCCCTTCGGCAATCCGGCTAAACTGGGGCGCCTTCTCAGATTCAAGGACGATCGGCTCGGCGACGCTTATGTCCTCGTCGACGTAGAGGAACTGGTTCAAAGGTATGCCATTAATGTGTTCTGTTGGTGGTGCAAGTGTAGTGCTTCCGGTGCCATCTAGTAAGAGAAAGGATGGGGAGGCAACAAAGAATTAATTGTTAACTACGACACAGGAAAGTAAAGCGAAAACAGGCCGTTAACTGGAACAACTAATTTCTTTAAAATATTCTTCCACCAGCCATTGAACAAAATAACAATTTGGTGTCAGCACTTTTTGGTCCATTTCTTGGAGGACAACTCGGCAGCAAGTGTCTTAATGGAGGTCGTATTACGTTAAAATCTTGTATTGTAGAATATAAAGCATTCCTTATAAAATAAACTCTGTTTCAGAAACCTGTATATCCTTGATTGATTATAGGGTTTAACGCGCCGACGCAACCCAGGCGATGAGGCGCGCCGTAGTGGAGGGCTCCGGATTAATTTTGACCACCTGGGGATCTTTAACGTGCGCCGAAATCTCGTACACACGGGCGTTTTTGCTTTTCGCCTCCATCAGAGAAGCGGCTGCCGCGGCCGGGAATCTAACCCGCGACCTCGTGCTCAGCAGTGCAACGCCTTAGCCACTGAGCCACCGCGGCGGGTACTACCATTGAATCCTCTGAACTGCCATCAGAAATCTCATGTTGGCTCCATTCAAGTGATAGGCGAGACTGTCGAGACCAAAAAAAAAAAAAAAACACGTAAAACCAGTGCCAATTCAGGGGACCATATTGACAAAGTATTATGAAAATTACCAAGCCTACCAATTTCTTTCTGCGGGATTACATGCATATTTCGGTATCATCGCTATCATCAGGGAACGATCACCCAATGATCTTGTCAATCTCAGCGTCAGCTGTCCAGTGTTTATAAAGGCGAGAGCCTTACGTCAAACCAAATGTGGAAAATGAACGCCAAAAGGGGCCATGTCCGGCGTCAACACGAATGGTACAAAAGTCACGTGACCCAAGTGGTGGGAACTGCGCAGTGGAGGAACGCGGTGCTTCCCTGGAACCGATTGTCGGCTTTCGTATTCTTACACGTAAGGTGTGTTACGATTTTTGAGTGATGTGAGTGGATTTTGAGTGGAGTTTGCGTTACTGTAATATTGTTATTGGAACATATACCACTTAGGAGTTTCTGTTTTATCAGCCTATCTTTGATCCCCCTCTGTGCGTAAGTGCGGCTGTAGGCATGTATATAAACGGGAGTCTATCCAACAGGTCTATTGATGAACTCCACTTCCAGCGCACCACAAATGCTGCAATCCTGGCGCAGACCGCACTGGTTCCGTAGCCGAATCGGGACATCAAGAGCTGAAAATCGCACGGATAATGTCCCAGAAACTTTGATCTTGAGTATAATCTCTGTTTAACCAAGCGTTCAGCTTAAGCGTATATGCAGACCGTCCAATTATTAAAGATTTCACACGCACCGACACCTGGCGGCATGGCTGGAAGACCTCCCGATGCCTTCCTTCCCTTTATTATGACCGACCGGTTGCTGCTGACCACGTGAACTGTGACCGAATAGCGGCCAGCGCCTTGGAATTGTGTGAAGTAGGAGCTGTAGATACCGTCGTTGGCCGTCACGTCAGCGCCTGCGGTCGCAACAAAGAAGGGGAGGACCATATGAGGAGACATACCGCTCAGCATTAAGAGCCTCGCACAATAGTTCTCACTGCATAAAAGCAAAGTGAGCTTTATGAATAGAACAATTCTTGCAAGTTCTGAAGTTTCAAAAGTTGATACAAAATCAAACACATCTTCGCAAAATCCAGAAAAATTTCTTTACCGACGGCGGTCGACTCCACGAGATTAATGCTTTCCAGTTCTCCCAACATGCCAATTCTGCCTGTTTCACTGCACCCTACACCCTACTATGCCAATGCTCCCACACCCCAAATTTGCCTCCTGTCCCAACCCTTTCCAATTAACAGTGGGAGGGGCAGCAGGTGAGCTCCCGCCTGGACGATTAGTTTCAGCTGAACTCACAGACGCAGACGCAGGCTTCCGCCCACGCGAGCGAACGATCTTCCGTTTTACTCTACATAGACGCTTATTCGTACTCGTGATGTATCAAACGTACGGTGGCTTCTTAACAGTGACTATAGCGAACCCTGTGACGTACCGATGCCGTCGTCGAAGAGTCCAACTTCCACCTCGTGGGGCCGCCGGGGCCCGATGACAGTAGCCGTGACTCGGGCGTGAATCACTGCGTTTGGACCTTTGCTGACCTCGGCGTAGAAGGCGGCTTCTTTGGCGTGAACCACTTCAGTACGCTTCAGGAATGCCCGCAGCAGCACTGGTTCCTTTGACGGGTCGCTGGCCAGAGATGTGGCCCTCACGTGCACGTCGACGTTGACACCGCCGATGATGTTGTGAGACAGGACGAGCTTCCATGTGCCGGGCTGGAGGATATTCAGGACAAAGCGGCCGATTTAAAGTAGGAGGAGGAGACAGCCTTTATTACATTAGGAAGACGCTAGGTCAAGTGGGGGAAGTGGGAGTAGAGGGTGGGATATTCGAGGCTTGGGACATCTTGAAAATAAACCGTTCAAGTTGAAGCTGGTTGGCTCCTTACGAAGGCGGAAGAGGCCACGTGGGGTGAGGAGAGCAGGCTCACGGCTCTAAACTGCTCGCGCTAGACCGCTTTCTAGAGAGTAGTGCGCAATTAAAGTCAGCGTGGAGGGTTCCAGTGTTCGAGGGTCGATGTATGAGAAGGAGGCATTTGGAGGAGGCTTGAAGTTTCTGTAACGCGTAAATTTTGGACAGTGCCAAATTAGGTGCTGGAGATGTCCCTTCTGCGCCTCCCTCACACCCGATTTAAAGTGGCAGAAAAAGTTATAACAAGGTAACGACAAACGGGGATGAAGAGGCCACCTTGCACCACTTACAAACTATTTCCCGGCGGAATACGTGCCTGCATCTCGTGTTCCCAATTCAGTAATGCGGAACATGCATCTACTGCCTCGAACCACCCATCTTGCTCTACACAAGATGGGAATGCACAACACACAAACGTCCCATTGCTCCACTCCAATTGTTCCCCCACCATTGAGCAGTGGAAGGGCACGCTAACTCATGTATGGAGGACCAAACGACTCTGGTCTGTGAGACCGGGACAGCGACAAGAGATATCTGGACTGGGGTGTCCCAGTCACGAAAAGAAAAGCTTAGACCATCACCTCAATTGCTCAATACAGTTTGTTGCTCCTCCCACAACATGAATGCCGGCACTGTGCCGTCTTATAATACTCTATGCTGCCTAAATTTGTATTCAACCATCTTGCCTCTGAAACCCCTTACGTTTCGCTCCTACCATTGCATATCATGCCAAGGGAACAAATTTACGGGCGATCATTCCGATCTATGCCGTCGACCAGCGCTAGCAATGCGATTCCAGTTCTTTGACAATTTAGTATTGACAGACAGTACTTTCATGCGTTGCTTGCGAATTTTAAAAATTCCATAGCTCAGCATTACCTCTTCACGGCTTGTCGCAGCGTTTAATACGGTCACCCTCCGTGGAAAGAAGCTCTACCGACTAGGAGGTTCAGTTGATGAATATTCGCAATTTTACAGCGAATCATTATACTTCTAACCAGCCAAAGAAATTTTCGTGTCCACGTCAGCAGAAAACTCCCCGGCTACTTTTGGCTACACAAAAAAGCACTCGAGGCAGAGCCTCTGGTTTCACTCTTTTTAGAGCCACGTGTGTGAATTCAAGTGATCGTTGCGGGCATTGTTTACAGCTTCGCCGTCCAACTACCTTCCCAGCATGGATTAGAGCCAATTTTTGTAGCACCGGATGATAGATAGATCAACACATTCGCGCATAGCACATGCATGCAAAGATGTTGCCCACTTGCCGATTCAAGCTGTTCAAATTATGTTCCACCAAACGTTAGGGTTTTTCCTGTATTTTGGATGTCTGTGATTCCAAGCTTAGGAAACAATTTGTTGCGGGCTGCCGATTGGTTTCTGACTAAGGACGTTTCCCTGTCCTGCACTGAAGATAAGTCCCCCGTACAACCGAAGCTCTGCGGTGCCCAGTGTCCAGACCTCAGACACTGCTCTTTTCTTTACATTTCGTGTAGTAGTATGTTCATACCATGGCGATGCCCGGGACTTTAAGTGTGATGTAACTATCCGTGGCGCTGGGGCCCGCTTGCAGGCACTGCTGGCAGGCCTTGCCGCCGGGGTAAAACAGTTCCACTTGCAGTTTGGATGCCTCGCGGCCCAATACCATGATCGTGGTGCCTTTACCCAAGTCTCCGTCAATGAGAATCTCAAAATCTTGCTTGGCCACAATCTTTGCAGTTTTTTCGAAGATCTGAAACCAAGAAGTTGCATCAATTAACACGCAAGCTGCGAACTCCTGCAAATTCATTTCAGCAGCACTACCGCCAGATGCACTGCGAAGTAACCCAAGTGAACCTGACGTGGCACAGGTATGGCACCAACTGAAACCTGAAGCTCACCCGTGCAGTAGTTTCTGCCTTATATTGTTCACATGAACTGTGAGCAGTGGAAGTTAGTGAGTAGAGTAGAATTGTGAGCACTGTGAGAAGTGCAAAATTGCTTGAAGGTGGGGTACGGAGTTTTTAGAGAAAATCCCTGACAAGGAACAGAAAATAGGCACGTACTAATAGTTTTTAAGTATAAGGTTTTAATGACACACAGGAAAATAACACTGGCCGGAGTGAAAGAGATGAGAGAGTGAGAAATCCAATAATAAAAATGACGGAGTTCAACATCGAATGTGTCCGTACGAGGTCACTTGATATCCGGAACCATTTATTTCCGGGATATTTTCGGTTACCTTAAGATCCTTCACCTCCCTATGGTTTCGTAACCCGAAAAAACCTTGTCAGCACATGTATATATAAATAAACGCAGCCTAGATTATTCAGCAGTCCTCTTTTATGGCGTTTTTGATGGCTAAGATGATGCTCCGACGATCCTTAAGTATTAAGACTTTTTTGGTGTGTCATCAGGGTGACGGGGAGGGGAGGTTCAGTCGAAGCGTAATAGATTCTTCAGGCAGGCTTCAAAGTGTGCTAAAACTTCAATTCCTGTACAGCGTACTTATAGCTCATTGACATTGTACACATAAACAGTGATTGCGACACGTTTTGCGGACTTTTTTTCTGTCTTCGTCACGCCTCTGCTAGCTGCAGAGCCTTGTTCCCGTATGCTTTCATGTCACTGGTGGGGCAAGCCTTAAAAGGCAGCACTGCATTCACAACTCTAAACAGGGTTACAAGAATCTTCTGGCGCCAAATGATGTGGTTCTTTGCCAGCTTCCAGAGTACGAAGGACAGTGTCGACGGATGTGTGGGAGGTTCTCCGTAGGCCTTTTTTCTGCCTCTACGTGAACACACAAACTTCGTGCCGCAATCTTTTATGTTGCATTTTGTTGCAGTAAGGAGCAATCAACTATACGGGCAGAAAGTGAAGTGTACCGTTCATCAACTCAGGAGTCGAAAACCGTCCCTAATGTGGCCTACACCGACTTCGACAAGCGGTAGCCGCTGGTCGATAGGAAACCGGAAGGAGGGTGGCGAAAATTTTACTGTGCGCTATAGTTGAATAGAAAATAAACTCCATCAAGAAAAAGAGTCAGCCACATCGTGTCCGATTGGAATTTCTCACGCAAAATAAATTGTAGAAATTGATACATTTCAGTTTAACTAGGAGATCTCGTAAACCTCCGGAATAGTATCCGTAGATGAAGACTTGTGCACCGCGTTGAGTAAAAAAAACTGTGGTTGATTCCTCTGCCATAGGAATCGGTAAAACACGAAAGTGAAATGTGCAGCGAAATCAGCAGCTGAGCACGATTTGCTCGTCGGCGGCTGTCTTGTGGGTGTGCTTGGCGAGCGACATTCTGCTGGCGGGTCACTTCGGCAAAGCTGTACTGGCGTCATTCCCGTGACGGATATGACGTCAGTGAAATCTTGGTGTATCCCGAAATAAAACACTTTCATGTTAAAAACAGCTACAGAGAGCCGTTGTGAGCATATATCATCACGGAAACCTCTAATCGTAATATTGACCATTGTCGTGTCGGCTTGCTGTGGGACCTCTAGACTGAACACAGGAACCGACAGTGTAAGCAGCATTTTCTTTGCCCGCAATGTAGGCCGGAAACGCTCCTGTTTAGCCAAGAGTAGTAATCACGAGGCGGCTTACCACGACAGGTTTGTTAGCGACATCGAGCGAGGAGACGGTGGAGTCCAGGAAGGCCGACTCTAGGGCTGCCGCGACGTTGCGCTGATCGTCCCTTAGCGAGAAGGGCTTGCCACCGGTACTGAAGGCAAGCTGTTCCAATTTATCCTCGGCCTCGGTGCCGAAGGCAATCGTGTTCACCACGATACCAGCGGCGACCAGTTTGTCCTTGACATCGGCGATGTAGGGTCTCTGATTTTCCTCACCGTCGGTCATGAGAATGATGACAGAGCCCTCGGCGCGTTGCCCACCTTCCAGGAACATCTGCGAAATTCGGTGTACAGCAAGGAGAGAGTGGTGTTTCTTTTTTCCTTTTTCTGAGTAAGGCCTGGCTTAGTCGCAGTAGGCACTGCTACCGCATGGGAGTACATTTTGTTCCCGTAAATACATTTTGCTAATAATGTATAATTTATAACATTTTTCAGCATTGCACTAAAGAGCCAAATGTAAAGATGGCTATCAATTACACTTTCTAAACTTTTAGAAAAGGACGGGACTGGAGATGCCAGTTGAAAAAAAAAAAAAACAAGAAACCACTTGGAAAAAAAAAGTTTCTTTTCGTTCTTTTTCTCGGCCATTATAGCTTTAAAAAATAACAGAGCGTCTCCGGAGAAATCCGTTGTGGTACGACCAACCTGAAGAGACGGAAACTCCTTCTGAAATCAGTGCCTTGGCGTGAAATCGTGCGCAGATTTTGAGAGCGGAAGCTCTGCTGGGACTTTTGTGATGCAGCACCTAACAATTATATTCTTTTGCGAGTTAACGGAAACGTTCATCGGGCACTTAAGTCTCATAAGTGATTTGAAGGCGAAAACCACCACTGATTATCGAAGACTTCTTCACTGCTGCATCGTGTCTGCGGTGCCGTCACGTTCACCTGCCATGCGTCACACATCCGGGTAACTCTTGTTGCATGCTGGTACGGTACAAAATTGTTTCTGCAGTTACCGCACTTGGCCGCGGGTCTTGGCAACCCGGGTTCAAATCCCATTCGAACCCAGATAGGTTTCTATGTATATTTGATTTCCTCTTTTTTTTTTCTTTTTACAGCGAACGTAATTTGGTTTCATTCGTGTAGTCACCAGCCACACGGCAACTTTTCGAGCTTGATGACACATTTTTATAGATCTGCGCGGAATCGTCTTCTTTCAATTTTTCGTACTTTTCTATAAAAAAAAGAAGCATGAAGAAGAAACTCTCTTTTTTTCACGCCCCTCAAAATTTCATGACAACTGACATCTCCACACGAGACTCTACGCAGCAGCTTTCTTCCCTTATGGCAAACCCATTTTTTGTTCCATAGCCCTACCTTGTGCCTCTTTCCGCTCACTTCAACAAACCATTTATGCCTCGTTTCTAGTGATAAGAACTTCACCTTCTGCGATGCCAATGCTGAATAACAATTTCTTTGGACTAATACTCAACAAAAAAGTCGCCATACTGCGCAATATTAATTTTCTTCATTTGCGTTCATGCAACTGCTGAGTACGCGCTAAGCCCGTTATTTGTTCGGTTTAGAAATTAGAGAAAATAGCCGGGGATTCATAGTTGTCCTAAGTAGCTTGTAATTGTCTGATCTGACTGTGGGCATTTTTATGCGGCGTTCAAGAAGAATCGTACGCAGTACAGCACTCGACTCCATGGATAAATAGGTATCTCTCAGAAGAGTTAATTTGCTTCTGCCCATCTGACATGACGCGCAAGTGAAGCTTGGCTTAGAATTCAGATGCGTGTTGTGATAGTACTTTTCCCATGAGTATGGGATTTACTTTTTACTGATTTACATGTTACTTGTATCCCGGCTAGGCATTTTAACAGCTGTGATACAGTGCAAAACAACGCATGATTGCCAAACAACCTTACCGTTCTTTGTACACTCATGCGTTATACATACTTTACAAAACAATATTATGCGTCGTCAAACAGCATTTAGCCCGAACAAGTTTTTTTTTCTCGTGAAGTTGGCGTAAAGTTGGCTTCATCATCGTGAAGTTGGCTTTGCTTCATTGCGACCCTGCTTGCAGTGAAACCCTCTCAACGTGGAGTATCCGGAGAGTCAGATGGGATGCCCACCATAGCCGTAGCCTCTCATATACAGCTATCCGAGTAAGAAACTACCTAGGTATGGCAAACCACAGTCTCCTCTGTGGTATAATCCTCCAAGTTTTCTCGTGTAGCAAAAAGCGCCGCCCTGCTTCCTCACCTGAAGGGCCATTTCCAGGGCGCATCCGATGCACGTATTACCACCGGCGCTCAGTGCACCAATGGTCCTAACCAGGGAATCCCGCGTTGACTTGTCCACGGATTTCAGCTCAGACAGCTTTTTGGCGTTGTAGCTGAACGAGACTAGACCAACTTCAAGCCCGTCCGGTATGAACACCTGGACGAAATGGGTTGCTGCCACTCTAAGCTGGGTGATGCGATCATTGCTCTGCGGCCGGAAAAAAGAAAATCATCAGGAGGACGAATGATACGCCCAAGACATTTTCTTAAACATAATCCTCTCACTGAAACTGCATAAATGCAGTTACAGTCGCTCTCGCATACTTAATGTCCGCATTCCGCGGTAACGATTATGCTCATGCATGCCACGTTGTCAAAAGATTTGCTCTTGCAGTTAACAGTCACCGAAACACTTGTATGCCGCATTTGGTGTATCTGGCGTTTTCGCATTGTTGGCGTGTGTCTGGCTTTTTCGCATTGTTGGCATGTCGGTCAAGTACCTACATTAAAAGAAGTGCAGGGCGGAGGAAAATAAACGTACGTGTCATTCAGCAAACCCACATTCCTTGCATAGGCAGGATCAGTCTAAAATTGCGAAAGGAATACCGGAAGAACCTAACAGGAGTTCCTGTCCTAACAACAGAGGTCCTGTTGTTACGACAAAGCCATCTGTTGTTACGACACACATATCTGTCATAACGACGAAGTCAACTTTCCGAAGGACAAACATCCCGGTAGTCACAACAGAACTTCCATTTACGCTACTCTTCACAATGGGCAATAACACTCAAACCATGTGAAACTACTGGTGGAACATCTGAATCACGACAAGACAGGAATTCGGCACGTCGGAACATCAAAACGAGGACAGGACTACGACACACGACAGAACATCAGAATCCCGACACGACAAGAATATACGACACGCGAAAATACGACAAAACTGCAGAAACGTTCCTTGTCGTCATTTCCGGCTGTGTTCAAGGCTTGGAAAAAGGGTTAATCTATGAGTAGGGGCGTGAGAGTTTTGTAGCGTACGCTACACTGGCCGAGGTTGAGCAGTTTCGCGTGGACCTTGAAGGGCCGTGCTGCGCAAGCATGATGAAATTGGATAGGATGAGATTTAATTTGATTGGATCGGATTGGATTTGATCGGACTGGATCAGATTTGGATTGGATTGGATTAAATTGGATTGGATTATGGAGTATGGATTGGATTGAAATTATGGAGTGTGGATTGGATTGAAATTGGAGTATGGGTGTGTAAAGAATTGGGTCTGCACATTCGCCGGTTTGCGCATTGGCACCGACTGGCGCCGGCGCCTGCCCAGCTGGGCGCCTCCGTTGCTCAGTAGCCAAGTCTGACGGTGCGCCGGAGCCGCTTGATAGCCGTTTCGCGTGGGCTGCGCATGCGCGAGGAGCAGTGACTGGACTGCACTGGACCGGGCTGGACTGGACTGGACTGGACTGGACTAGACTGAATCGGACCGGACCGGACTGAACTGGACTGGACTGGATTGATTGCATTAGATTGGAAATCGTTTCAGCAGCAGTAAACATGTTAATCAGCTAATACTAGACAACCAGAAAAATAAGAATAACCAGCTGAACCATAGCTCGCACAACGTATATCCTGGCATAGTCGAGCTAAGCCACTGGTAATTTTTAAGGTAGGCGTAGCACACTCCTGAATGGACCTCGTGTACTCCCTGGTGTCTGTAGACCCCCATTTGAGAACCCCAGCCATGCTCCATATAAAGGACTAATGTATTGTGGTCAATCGAGCTGGCCCTGCGGTGCAAAAGACACTGACCGTAGTGTTTTTCTACTGAAGATGTTCCTCTCAACGTCAGCAATTTAAAACGGTTCTTGTTTCCAGTTTCAAAGTACTACTCGAATCTTCGCTTTTTTTGCTGTTTGGGATATTGGCTTTACACTAAAAATTTATCGTAACACATCATCTTCTCACAGTTCAACGGTAAAGCAGGCTACACAGCGCTCGAAGCATTATCAAAAATTCAGATACCAACAATGACAGTGAAATGGTAACAAGTTACTGGAAATAACAACAAAATGCATGCACAAACACTCCGCCGTGTCGAGCGGGAAATTTCGAACCGAAAAAAAAACACGATGAACGAAACGAGGCGACCAAGAAAGTTGATCTACACACGTGCCGGCGTATGTCTATTTTACATAAGCCAATCATTCTGGGTACTGAGTGATGCAGCCATGGATTTCGCTGATTATTCAATTTTTTATCCTTTCGCGCAGCGGTGCCTGCAGTTTTCCAAGGATTTGCTGAAAATAAGCAGCAAACACCTAGTATTTGCCGTTAACCGATAGGTATTGAAAGCGTTAAAAACCTATTAAAATAAATCGTCGCTCTATCTGTTCCTTCAGCGGGTAGCACCGCCTGTAATTAGACCACGGAATCTCCCAATCTTAATACACAAATATGCTACGAAGGTATATTTTCGGTGTGTATTAAAGAAGGTTTATTCCCACAATAAGAAGTGTGGTGAAACTACAGAACGGTTTCTGGAAATAGCAGGGACCTGATGTTTTTTTTTTCATGTGATTTGAGCGGGAATTTCTGAACTGGTATGGGTGCATTTGTAGAAATTGTGATGAAATTGCGGATGTTTGGGGATATTTTCTGCCTGGTAAAATTAAACGTTGGCTTTGGGTTTTCTCGCTGCTTTATTTTAAGCATTGTCATACTCACCCTCATGCTGCCTGAGACGTCCAAGGCAAGAATCACCCGGCCAAGAGTGCCTTCTCGTTTTTGAACTTCCCTGAAGTTCACCGTGATTGAGTTTTTCGTGTAACTTGGTGGCAGGCTGCAAAAAAAAAAAAAAAAACACAAATAGGGAGAGACATGTACCAATTACCTAAATGCTGGGAAAATCATCCAAGGGTAACTAGACGTAACATCTTTAAGCACACAAAGATACAAAGCATTTCTGGTTTTATGTGCTGGTAAGGACATGAAGAACTGGACATATAATCTTGTGCGCATGTGATTGTGTTGAAACACTGCTCTGCCCCTTCGCACTACGTGGTACTATTCACCGACGCTGTTAACAGTCGTGGCAATAGTTCCTGTTTTTCCTGTTAGCATAAAGGCATTCGCATTTACGGCGCACGCACTTATCCGACACAAAAATTAAACACTTGCTTTCGAACTCTGAAAGTGTTGCAGTTTCAAGATATAAAAATGAGTCACATTTCTGGGCAGCTCAAAGTAATACCAAAAAATTCCTATAATACCAGAATGGAGTGTAGCATCAATAATGTAACCTAACTTAAAAACGGCCTTTTCTGCATGGAAAGTGCCACATAAAGTTGCACTGTATGAAATTTTGAAACGTTCCAGCGCGTCGAATCTACCAACGAGCACAAACTTTCTTTTTTGAGTACCGATCGCCTGTGGATGGTAATATAGCACCAAAAACCGAGCTGCAAATTGCGTTGAGGGTGACTTTCGGCAACAAAAAAACTGGGTATGCAATGCCCATTACACAAAAAGGGCAGAGATTGAGAAATCTAAAACTCTTTGTTTTCTTCTCACCTGTCCTCTGCCATGCGTAGGAAATATACGTGTATGGCACGGTTAGGATACACCTGGAGCTAAGATAAAACATATTGCAGACATAAAATACTGAAAGAGCTATTACGTTAGGAACCAGAGCTTGAACAGTATTGATTGGAGCAGTGTAGTAGTAGTAGTAGTAGTAGTTAGTAGAGGTACCAGCAGTGGTGTTAGGGATAGTAATGGTACCAGTAGTGGTGGCAGCAGGACTAGTATTGATAGTAGTGGTTGTAGTATTACTAGTCGTACCTGCAGTAGTAATACTAATAGTGCAGTAAGTAGCAGTTGTAGCAGTACTAGTATCTCTGGCACTAATATTCTAGCATTTCTTACGGTTCACGAAACTTGTGTTGCTAAATTTGCGTTACAGCTCTCCCACGTGTATGCTCTGTGGTGTGTTTCGCGCTTGTTAGGCATTTAGCTTATATAGAAACATTCATTTTACTCTTTCGTTGCTTGAATAAGAAAGCGAGAGCTCGAACACACTTCTTAAAGTCTTCGTTGGCGCTGATCACTTCCCAGGTAGGCCTGCGGTTGCAGAGGTGGTTGTGCTTGTTCGGGGCGAAGGCATTGTGCTTTTTTTCCGCGTCGTCGCAGAACTCCGACACCTGCCGGTGTAAACGAGCGAATAAGTTTCTGAAACCAGCGCACGCCCGCGTAAGCCATTTTGTACCGCCAACGTAAGAGTACTAGGCCGACCGTTGCCGGCACGCCGGCTTCGTTGCCGGCACGCCGACCGTTGCCTGCACGCCGACCGTTGCCGGCACGCCGACCGTTGCCGGCATGCCGACCGTTGCCGGCATGCCGGCTTCGCGCGGGGAAGTCAAACCTGAGCATTGAGGGGGCTCCGCAATAACTTCGCCAAGCTGGGGTTACTCAGTGCACGCCTAAATTTCCAGTCAAGTTTGAGTCTGTCTGAATCAGTCGGTTTGCGTTTGCACTCGTTGCTAATTGGACTAACAGACCACCTCAAAAATCTCCCGTATTTCAATCATTGCGTTCGCACATTTCACGGAGCCCGAAGCAAATTGCTGCCTTCTACAATTGCGACCATACCCCGCTGCTGATATAAAGACTCAGCCAGATTTACGTTGTTCGCAGTAAACCAGAACAAATGCGAATTGTTCGACGTCGTTTGCAAAGAATTTCAGTCTGGGGATCACCAAACCCGGCACAATTCAAGCTAAACAAGCGTGTCGTTGTTGTAAAAATATTTATTTCAGACGACAAAACTCAAATAAAATGAAGGTGGGTTGCTTCTTCTTAGTTGAGAAAGCCGCGAGCGCACGTGAGAATTTTTTTGAAGTTAACAGAAGTAAGCATAAAGCTCCAACGATGTTGAAAATAAACGACATTTGAATACAACGAATACGGCAATTCAAGCTAAAAAAGCGGGTCTTTATCTGTTCATGCTTATAACTGGGATCTCTGCGCTGACAAACCAGAGCTTTGTACGCACTAGGAGCTTGAAGAGAAAAAGCATACTACGTGGCTACTCCGCTACTACGGCTATACGCTAGTAGTGTGAAGAATTTTTCGCCCTTATGGTTAAGAGCGCCAAAGGCGAGGCGCCAAACTCTAGACGAGCGCAACGATCGAAGAAGACGGGGTAAGATCTCGTCCTGTTCTGTTCCAGAGGTGTTCGCTAGGGTGGCCCTCCAAATTTGGCTGTTAAACCACGAACCGCCAACATGAATACAACTAGTTGTTCTAGTCTTTGGTATCATTGGCAACGTCGCTTTTCAGCTGGCCGCACTTCGCACTTTTAGCAGCACTTCCAGTTTTCGTAGGCACATTTAAACGTTGACGGTGCTTGTACTGTGGTGAAGATTATTCAAAAAGCTAATTTCCGACAAAACACGGTGAAAAAGAAAATAGTTTGGTGCACTAAATTTTTGCGCGTTTTTAAAGCCAAAGCTTACTTAGTGGAACCTATGGCGCCTTGTGAAAACAACTAATTCATTTTAGGAGGGTTGCAAGCAGGGCTGGTTGGAAAGACATTCTTGGATAAAACCAGCGCGAACTCAGACGAACACGAAGGAAGTATACCACAAGGACAGCCGCTGGTCTAACAACCAAATTTTAATATCAGAAAGGTTGAATATAAGTACTGAACACAAACAATAAAGCATTACAAATACAGTGCGCAAGGGCGAAACAAGTTTGCAAAGGTTACGTTGATACCACAAGTAGTATTGTAACATGCGTGCATCTACTTGTGGTATCAACGTGACCTTTGCAAACTTGTTTCGCCCATGCGCACTGTCTTTTTATTGCTGTATTGTTTGTGTTCAGTACTTATATTCACCCTTTCTGATATTAAAATTTATTTGTTAGACCAGCGGCTGTCCTTGTGGTACACTTCCTTCGTCTTCGTCTGAGTTCGCGCTGGTTTTATCCAATAATTCATTTCCCCGCAGACCAGCTGTGCACCTAAAAGCTGTAATGAGATCACTGGACGCATGGCGCGTGCGTGAAACCGGACTTCCATTGTGTCAGTATACGGTTACTTGCAAATCGCGAAAGAGGGGTGGTTCTATATAAGCCAATTCACGTATCGACCATGAAGAAGGGGTACAATAGTATACCTATACATCTCATCAACCACTATAACTTTGTTGAGCGCAGCAAAAAGAACAGAGGACGAGGGATACAAGGACGAGCGCTACTTACAACTGAATTTTAATGACAACCACGGAACATATAAATAGAAAAATCACAACACGCTCAAATGACTGTGAAGTTTATGACAACACTGCACAACCCCTCACGCATTCGTCAGGCACGCACGTGGGATAAATGTTTATCTTAGAAGGCCAGCTCTTTGGCACTCAAAGATATGGACGTCGAACTGACGCAGTCACCTATCCGCTGCATTTCCGCAGCCTCAACAATTTCTCGCGTGCGCTGATCCGCGTGTCGAAAAATGACGGAGCACGCATCGTACATAGGCTCGCACTTGTCGCACTTTTGGCAATGAATACCCAAATTGCTATCTTTGCCTTTCCGTACCTTGTTGCAGTGCTCCCGTAGGCGAGTGTTGAGGCACCGTCCAGTCTGCCCAACGTATGCTTTTTTGCAAGTCAGCGGCAACTTGTAGACCACCCCTTCCGTGCAGCTTACGTACTGGTTTTGGTGATTGACGAGGCACCTGCTTTTTTCCTTCCTGACAGGGCACGTTTGACTGCAGAGCCTGGACAGTTTATCAAGCTGGCCTTCTAAGATAAACATTTATCCCACGTGCGTGCCTGACGAATGCGTGAGGGGTTGTGCAGTGTTGTCATAAACTTCATAGTCATTTGAGCGTGTTGTGATTTTTCTATTTATATGACCCGTGGTTGTCATTAAAATTCAGTTGTAAGTAGCGCTCATCCTTGTATCCCTCGTCCTCTGTTCTCTTTGCTACGCTCAACAAAGTTATAATGGATTACCAACTCGCTCGTACCCACACGTTGCTAAACTATAGTTCATAAACCACGTATCGGTATACATTTAGATGGTTCGTATAGATGCGTTTACATAGTGCGCGAAAGATCGTCGCATGGGTTCGTTTTTCGTTTGCGATTCGGGTCTTCGAAGGTGGGACGACGGATTGGGCGCACTTTCAGCGACGATTGGGCGAAGATTGGACGAACACTTTGCGAAGCCTTTGGCCTGCTTTGGACGCAGTTTTGAAGCGAGAAAACTTTCGCGTTTCCTTCAACTTTCTTCGGGAAGGGGTGGTAAAGTCTTGCTTCAGCACTTCGTAAGTGTTGACCACTGCGGAATGGCTCCACTCACCCCTTCGAGGTAGGGCATAAACATGATGGACGATGTGACTGGATCCCTGGTGTCCGCGATGAATCTCGCCTTGCACTTGTAGGAGACGCGGCAGCCCCTGTAGATGCGGCACGGTTCGCCTGAGCCGGTGTATGCCATGAACTTGATTCGATCCGAACACGTGGTCGCCCGCACCTGTTGGGGAAGTGTAGGCCGAAAATTGAACCTCCATAGGACCGAGAGGACCTCTGTGTGCTTCAAGAACACCAAGCAAGGCGACTGAACACCGTGTGGCATTCGCAGCAAGCGGAGAAGTTGGCTCATCAACAACCGCTCCATTTTTAATTTTTCGCAGCGCAAATAAAATGCAGCACCCCTTGCGAATAAAACACATTTCTTAGAAAGTAAATTTTGAGCTCCGGTTGTAGCCCCTATGCAGACCCCGTACGCAAGAGTGTGGGTCAACTCATTGAACATTTTTGCGTGCTGCTGTCTCTTTTTCAAAATTGTCCCTTCCCCACGTGTAAGAGAGAGAGAGAGAGAGAGAGAGAGAGAGAGAGGTTAAGAGAACTTGGTTAACATTAGTGTAGTTCATCTACCTTCTTTTTTTCGCAAAAAAGTCCGTTCCGTCTTTCAGAACACAGCCTATTCATTTAAGCACCCTGGAGTTCAATCTGTTAATTTGGCTGCCGAAATACGTTCGGGGATCCGAGGCCAGATGACTCCCTCTCCAAAATCTGCCAAAAAATACTGGATAGGATAAAAACCAAGCGGGTTCTTTAGCTCTCTGAATTTGGGTTAAGCTAACAAAATTATGAGCAACGCGAAGCTCCTTGAAAGCAAAAAAAACGCTGCCGCCTTTCACAGGACACAATGCCCTTTCAAAACGCACGTAGCAGTTTCTGCCGGAGGGCATAGCGCTAAATCGATGGAGAAAATTATCATGACCTCGCTTCCGCCACCCAAAATATCGTAGGAGATGGCTGGCTTGTTTTGTTCCTTGCCTTTTAAAAAAAATATTGACTAATTTCTGAGTAATAGCCTTACGGCTCATTTTCTTTATTTCTGTTCATTTTTTTAGAATGCCAGCAGTTTACGTGCTAAAACGCACTTGTAGGGAATTGTGTTGGGAAGTTTGGCTTAGATCCTTTCTTTTCCTACTTTTCTTTCTTGTGTAATTATTCGCTTTTCTTTCTACCCCACTTTAATTTTTCGCGGTTGTTTCTTTCCTTTGTCCTCTCTTTTTACACTATTTGTTTATCTTGTATCTTCTTGTTTGCAATCCTCTAACTTAAATTTTTATACCTTCCTTTCTTTCGTTCTCTCTTGGAACCATTCTTCAAGCTCTAATCGTGCACCCATTGAAAACTGAATGATAGCGACGCAAGCGCAAACTCAACTCCACCAAGTTGCTCACTAATCAACGACGACAAGTGCCAGTTTCATATCTCACCATGCCAAACTCGCAGTACATAACCGGGTACCGGAAGCTCTCCGGGTCACCGTACTCGTCGAACACGCCGTACCGGTAGTGAGCCCACTCGTGTACGAGTTGGTAAGCTGAAAAGATTATGTAAATTAGTTCAGGATGGGGTGTCACCGCTAAGCACACTTCGAAAAGTTTTTGCCTGACTGCTTTAGAGTTAAATCTTCGGTAACAAGAAATCCAGACAGCACCCTCATTACGGTGTATTTACGTTTTAGGGAATCAGTGAAACAAAAATAGCGGTAAATGTTCAGGTTAATTAGCGAACGTTCCTAAATAATAACGCACATAAAATTATAACAATTCCTAATTGATACTTCACCGCAAGTAGGTCATTAGGGATGTTAGAAATTTTAGCTGTGACTTGGAAAGCTCAGTTAGGCTTGGTTATGAAGTTTAACGGTTTGGTTCAAATTGGTTATGAAGTTTAACGCACCGACGCTGCACCGGCGATAAGGTCCGCCGTAGTGGAGGGCTTCGGATTAATTTTGACCACCTCGGGATCTTTAGCGTGCGCCGAAATCTCAAACACGCGGATCATTTTCGCTTTTTCCTCTTATTTGTAGTCCATTGCTTTCGTTACCTGGGTTAACGTAGATCTCGGACATGGATCCGTTCATGTCGGCCAGGAACCGCGGCGTCAAGTGGATGTACTCTCCGCGCTCCCCACATCCTCGAGGTTGCAGCGTGTACGGCGTGTCCCCGTACTGCGGGTTCTCGGCGGACACACGGACGTCGGCGCCCGGGAACATGTTGTCCGCTGTAAACGCCGCCCGTGGCCTCACTGGCCATGTGTCTGGCACTGCAATGGTCACGCTGCCGAAGTGCACCCGGCCGCCGGTGGCTCGATGCAGAAACGACGAGGCAGAGGAGAACAGGGCCTTCAAGGAAACAAGGTATGTTCAATGAAGTTAGTCAAATTTATTCCACATAATCAAACACGATGCGCTTAGCAGGGACAAAAGATAGGCAATTCCGATCACGCAAACGTAATTCGACATACTTTATCAACAGAAACCCTTATGGCGCAATTGGTCTATATAGCGTCCAAGGACTACGTCAGTGACGAGCGGTTGTGCATACGTCAGATGTCCTATTACCCTACCTCATTCATTCCCAAAATCCTACAACCTGCCATCATGATAACGTGCTCATAAACCACGAGGATTGTTCGTGCAAAGCCTCCCTTTCTATAGTGTGAGGACAATACGCGGATACTCGTTAGCGATGACTTTGCGACGCCATTGCGCCACAATTAATTGTTTTTTTCCACTTGCTTGCTAAGCCAAAAGGGCCACAACACACAAAGCCACAACAACACACCAGGTGTTGTTGTGAATCACAGCTTGGGTAGCGCGGTAGACCTGCGACATGAGGCCAAGCTTACCCGGCTGATGGTGGCGTTGTTTCAAATCCTGGGCGCTAAGCGAAATGGCAACTTGAAAGGGGATCTTGAACAATCAAAATGTAGAAAAAAAAATTGGACGATTCTTCCTGGTGCAAAATTTTAGCGCAGCGCGAACTGCAGTCTTTTCGGCGACGGCGCATAGCTGTTGCGTCTCAGGAAGGGATTGCGTCACCAGTGAACGCACGACGGCGCACGATACTTTGGCGTCCCCTCGCAGCGCGTCGCCGCCACCGAGCATGTTTGGCGCGGCCTCGGAATACCGCCCTACCCCACATACTTTCGCCATACCTTTCTGCCCCGCCTTCCTACGCGCTCTATCTTCGGTGTCCTCTTCGCTCTCTCGGTTACAACGAGGCCGACGGCGACGGAAGACGCGAAGCCATAGGAGCGGGCGCTAATTAAGAGGTGCGCCCTAAAAGGCTACTCAGGCAATGCAATGCACAGCACCTTGATATTGTCGATGATTCGCTCGTCGGGCTTCACAGAAGGGTGAATGGCCACCACGATGTCTTCGTAGCCACCGGAAGTCTTGTTCAGCCGAAGAGCCTGACTTGACCACGTGCAGCCCGTTAGCACAGCCATAAGCACCGGAACCGACCGCATATTCCTGGGAAACCGCAAGGCAACAAAGATTTCGAGGTCTTTGACTACTCAGGAGATAGAAGGCCACCGAAGCTGTGTTTATGGATAACTATGTTGAGTTACGTATGGTAGCTTATTATATTGATCGAATAAAGGCACGTACACATACTTTCCTTTAAAAATAATTCTAACTTAATTCTCACATAATTTTTAACGTGAAAACTTGGACGATTTGGTGATGCATGTTGAACCACAGCGCAAACGACACGACAAAGGACGATAGCATCGTCGCTTGTCTTGTGGTTTGCTCTGTGGTTCAACATCACATAATTTGTTTTGGGATAGTGTGGGTAAAACAAGAGTTACAGCCATTTTCGGGAAACGTACTGCCTCCGTAGATGGCATCGTTGCCAGATGGTGAAACTCGACACCAGGTTGCGAAAATATGGCGAAATTACGGAGTTGCTGGTGTTTAGGTGACGGTACGGCTTTACAGCAGACAATATCTCGTGGAGAGTGGTTACAAAATTGTCTCGCTGCTTTGAGCCATGGTTTACGTTCCCCAAATTGAAGCTTTTACGCCCCCAAGTACCAAGAGCCACTCACGTTGTTAGACTGCATGCGTATTCTGATGTGCTCGGTATGTATTTCTGGTTCGCACCACTCCTTGATAGACATTAAAACTGAAATTTCACATTTTGTATCTCAAGCGAACCGCATTGAATAACATTCTTCTAAATATTTTATGCAGGACGTTTCACCAGCATTCGTAGTTTTCTCAGAAATTCTCACTATCTTGTGACAGCTACAGATGCTTTTTATGACATGTTTATTGTACAATAACCAGCAAAGGGCAAAATGCCCAGGTACTTGATGGAAATATACGTTGCACCATATTTCGCGTTCGAATAACGACATAGACAGAATGCACAGCAAGTGCAGCAATGTCTTTTAAATCTTCAAACAGTCGCTGTGATGGATGTAAGAAATTTTATTTTGCTTCTCGCCAACCTACTTTGCTAGTATATTTATAGAGTTCATCGAGTCAGCCCTTCCGTAATAGGATGGACTGCAGTTCATGAGCAGGGAATGAGTTGTTAGCGGCCATATTTTAGTGCTAGTGAAATCTGGGGAAATTTCGACCAAACGCTGGTGTTAAAGCCTCTTTCCACTCTGGCGACTCTGGAAGACGGTAATGTATTGACAGCAGACGGCAATTCTGTAACGCTTACTCTGAACGAATTAAATATGACAAGCAAAAGAAGATAGGCGTAACGATGGAGTCGTCTTATCCGTCGATTTCAATAGATTTTTTTTAGATACCATATAAGATATAGAGTAGAGAGCATTTTACACTATCTTTGGAGTGAGCGCGTGCGATTCTTTGTTGACGCTGCCAGATAAACGCACACAATAAGGGTCAGAACCTAGCGCCAGACAACTTCGCTGTAAGACAAAATCACGGATTGGCGTCCATTGCCTTTCTTTGTGAAAATAAGAGCTATTGCGACGTTTAAAAACCCTGGCAGTTCAATCCCGCTTGGCTACGAAGAGAGGTAGGCGAAATGCCTGTTCTGGAGTAGAGACAAGTTTTCATGAAACTTTGAGTGGCGTGAAAAAAAAAAAAAAACAGGCTCTTTTCATGTTTTTTTAGAAAAATACGAAAAATTGAAAAAAAGACGATTACGCACAGATCTATAAAAATTCGCCATACTTCTTAAGTCGGAAGACTTAAGCCCGTATTACATGGAGCAATTTCGCCTGCGAATTCGCTGATGCGGCGCCGCTCCTGCGGCAAAACCACCTTTTTTTGTTGCTGCGGCAAAGTGCCAAACATTTGAAGCGGTCGAGCAAACGCCGCTCGTGCGGCGTGTGCGGCGTAGAGGGGCCGGACCTGCGGCCAATAGGAGCACAGCTCGGCACCACTTGCCCGCTTGGAAACCAGATGGCGTTGCTTGTATGAGCGCGACAAAAGCGCGGGCACACCAAAACATTTGTCTTCTCTGCTGTGTGTGCGTATATTGATAAAGAATTGGCGATTCTTATATAAAACCACAAATAAACTTATATTTACCGCAAGCCAGGCAGAAACAACTTGCCAAGAAAGTAAAATAAAACCACCCTTGTTAAAATCACAACAACCTTTGCTGGTGGCAAACTTAATTCAGTCTGCAAACAAGGCGCATCTGAAATGTGAAAATCGCGGCGTTCGCAGGCCCCGTGTAGACGACAATTCCAGGCATTGCGAACTTCGCAAGTGCGAATGTTCGTTCCAGCGGATTCGCAAGCGAAATTCGCTCCATGTAGAACGGGCTTTAGATGGTTCATGAAACGCGAAAAGTAACCGTAGTTGCTGGAGATTATACGAATGGGTCCAGATTTCAGGCGCTGTAAAAAGAAAATAAGTAAATAAAATATACATATAGCCCGAATGGGATTTGAACCCGGGTCCCCAAGAGCCTCAGCCCAGGGTGGTAACTACACCACTAAACCTGTGCCCTGACGGGGTGGACAAAGAACTATCCGGATGCGTGCCGCGTGACAGGTGAACGTGACGGCCCCGAAAACAATGGCAGCATCTCCACTCCGTGGATGATGGCGAGGGTGGGGAGTACGGGGACTCGAAATGACACCCGACGTGCACCCCGACCGTCACTTAGGACATTGGGAGGTCCTAAGGTACTCCGCACCATTACAGGCGAGGGAGTAAGCCGTTCGACTGTCAGGTAGTAACTTACGCCGTAGCCCAATGGGTAAGACGACTGGCACTAACTCTGTCTGGTCTACCAGACATAGGCTCGAATGCTGCCGGTGCCTGTGTGATTTTTGCGATTGTAAATGCTATGCGCACGGACGCGGACGGACATTGTGCGGTCCTAAGGTGCTCCGCACCTAATACGATGCAGCAGTGAAGAAGTCTTCGATAAACGCTGGCTTTCTCATTCAAATCACATAAAAGTCTGAAGTGGCCGATGAATTTTTTTGCTTTTACACTGTAAAGGAAATAATTCTTTCATAATGCATCAGAAAACGCCCAGCAGGGCTTCCACTCTGAAAAGCTGCGCATGATTTTACGTCAAATCATTGATTTCAGAAAGCATTTCTCTAACTGCAGATTGGTCGCATCACAACGAATTTCTCCAGAGAAGCTGTGTCTGGTTTTTTTTAACGTTACCCTGGTTTAAAAAAAAACCAGTTTTTTCCTAATAATTTTTTGTCCTGTTTTTTTTTAGCCGCTTACATCTCTACTCTGGAGGCCATCGATAAGGGCAGTCATTGCCGGATGTAGGGCGAAACGCTTGCGTATCTTGTTCGTGCGCCACACGGGACGGCCGATGAGAGCTTTTGCCCCTCCGCGGTTACAATTTCTGCACCCCGTCATTTTGCAGTTTTAAAACTAGAAGAGGAATTGACCATGCCCAAGTACTAACTTGCGAATGTAAGCCGGCACTTGAATGACACTTTTCGATTCGCTGTAAGGTGCAAACTCGCTGAATAAATTGATTCATTTGAATTCAAGTGTTTGTGCGGACAATTTTGCAAAATTAAGTGTGACCACATAACGAACCAGCCACATTCACGTGGCAGTTGCCTTACCTTGAGTGTTCCTATGGAATGAGAACGACCAAGGGCCGGCCCACTTCACGGCCCTGAGGAGTACCCGAAGCTGGCCGGCGATCGATGTATGGTTACTAGCGCTTGAAATCAATCGAGAATAGAGCAGAACATGTGGGAACGTCGGCGCCACTGACTTGTGCGAGGTAATTCGGCCAGAAGATATATACCATGCTACCGTTGCTGCCTGTGTTACTAAATCCAATGCAATGGCTCGAAAAAGGCAACTCCAACGTCAGCGATAAGATATGTGACCCACAGCGCAGGGACGTCTGGTTGCTCGGATAGGTGATCCGAACGAGAGAGAATGCGCCAGGATAGAAAAAAACAGGCAAATGTGTCGTGATCGTGTTTCCGGCAATGCACGTCAACGTGGGTGAACAGGACGGTTACACTGGAGGGATATTGGCCGCGGTTCGCCAACCTGTGGACTCGCTTCTCTGTCTTCTGTCACGCTTCACATATGGATCAACAGCTCGGGCCCACTGCCCAAGAAATGAACAGCTTGTGGGGAAACAGCAGAGCGCCTCTTTAATTAGAGCACAGATAACGCTCCGCTTTCGAGAAATACAACAAATTTGTGGCCTCAGAGCATTTCTAGTCGATCGTTCCCGTACACAGAAAAAATAACAAATACCATTAGCGTGTAGCTGAAACAATGAATACGTGTTCTATCCTTATCGCTAAATCGCCGCTGAGGGAAAATGCAGCTGCCATCAAAAATTCAAAAATAAGGTGCATGAGTGAACCGGATATGCCATGGCCAACTACCGAAGGGGCATTTACCAGTATTAGACCCGTAGAAGCGCTAAAAATGGCATTTTATTTTCTAGTAATCTATCCCGCATTCAAAGGGCCCTGTAGCCGTCTGACTGTCGTGCGTGCGCATACGTGACGGCTAGCCGACGTGACTTGAGGATTTCTAGATGGTGGCGTATGAAGGACGTCTGCAATTGCCTCAAGTGTGCCACTTAGTGTATTTAACGACTACACCGTTCATATCAGTTTATGTCCCAGGGAAAAAGTGGAAAGACGAAGAAAAATATCCTCCCAAGCCCGTTTCCCATTTCCTAAGAAAAAAATTGGGCCCATCTCCCCGCGAGGGGGACTCGAGTAAATGCGTCGCATAGGGGGTGGGTGTATTGCGTTAACGTTTAGTGTTTGGGGAGTTGGTGGTAGTGAATGCGTTGTATCAGCAGCTTCTTGACGTAGTTTGAATGAGTCAAGGATATAAGGCGCGTTCGTAGCCTCCCATTCTGTGTCGGCTTTGTGGCGCAGTGGGTAGAGCACCATGTACATTGCGTTCCGCCCGCAGGGTCGAGGGATCGAAACCAGGCGCCGGATAGTATTTTTTATATAGTGTGGGGGGAGGGGTGCGGACTACGACTACGGACGTCAACGCGGGTGACATCGTGAGTTACTGAAATGCTCTGCATTTAAAAACATGGTTGAACTCCGAAGCTCATTGAAGCGGCCCCAAATGAAAATAACGCCCAATGAAAGTCGTGTCGGAATTGCGCAATGGGATAGACATTGACTTAATAACGCGGGGGTCGCGGGTTCCACGGGAAGCGTTTTGATCTTTTAGCGCTGGATATGCTTTCGCTTATCATAATCATCGTTTTGTTAAACCCGTTGTGTAAAGTTGGCTTCCCTGCAGTGCGTTTTGGCTCGACATCGAACGCCATCAGTGAGGCATTGAAAGCTTCGCATTAAAAAACAGATATTTACTACTCCATACACCCTCCCTGAACAAGAACTACGACAATAGCTCCAATAACGGCCAATCACGGCAAATAAAATGCAATTTACATTCCTTAATTGGTTTGGTCTTTCACAAACGGGCGGCCGAAGTTATTACTGGGCTGCTTCCAGTGGCCACCACACGCCCCTTAATTGTGGACTGCAAATAAAATATATTCCCCCTCCTCCGGGGTGCTGTGGAATGTTTTCCGGATTCGTTGTACCCCAAGCGCCATTTCAAAAAAATTCCTTCCATGGTGGCAACAAATCAGACCTACTATCTGTATTAGCTTTAGCTAGTGTTCTGGGTGATACTCGCAACTTTTTTTTACTTCAATTGCCATTTAAAACAACAAACTGCTTCCTGAGATGGCAAAGAATCAGACGTCCTGCGTTATTTCCTCGGAATATCAGTTCAGGAGGGAACGTCGACGTCACTGATTGTAACGCAACAGCGGCGGTCGCTGCTATCGTTCACGTTTCAAGGGTTGCAACTGTTGGCGTCCTCGACAAAAATGAATAAAGGGTTACGACACGCATTCCTGGACGGCCGACGAACGACGCACGTCCCTCGGCTCGTTGCAACCACTCCTACGTTGCAGCGGACAGCAGTTGAAGTCGCGACGCTATAGAAAAACGTTCTGCAAGCCTATGTTTGCTTTTCCTGGGTGAATCACGGGCAGTTGAGCTGCTTTGGAGGAGGGCTCTGAGAAAAGACAATAAAGTGCCCACTGGTAAAGGGAAACAGCCGTGCCAAAAAAGGTTACGCCACCGCCACAAGGTACCTATGTACTGTGGGCGAATGGACGTTATTTCACGCATTCATGGCTGTACGCATTATCACCATCATCACATACACTGTGAACACCAGGAGGCGCCTTCCCCTTTTATTCATATCCGTCAACCCATCGCCACTACCATCTGTAAAGGATCATCATCATCATCTCGCCCAGCTGCTGACTAAGTCTGAGCTTGGCGACCGAAACCCCGTCTGTATACCGATATGAACACGTGGCTCCTGACGATGGCGAGCGCTCGGAACGAGCTTCGGAGGCTGCTGTTCCGGGTGCCGGTCGAGTGGTGACGGGTGTGGCCGCCAAGTTCAACGGAAAGTTAAACAGCAGATCAGCAGAAGGTGCTTTCGCCTTCACATTCTTGGAAAGTTCAAAGCCTCCCCCGAAATTCTGTGCGCGCGTGCCAATATCTAGCTCAAGTCTGGGGAATAACTCGTTCTTGTCATTGCTGCACATTTAACCCCGCGGCCACTAGTTCCCAAGTGGAAATTATAACCAATCGGCTATAGCTCCTTCCTTGTCACAGAAGTAACGATGCGTACCTCGAGACACGAATGTTCAGATTTTGAACAGCAGAAGGACAGGGAATATTTCGCCGCGGCTTGCAGAATTTTTGAAGATAAATCCTACAATGGCGCAGTTACAACAGACTACTCCGAAATAGCAATCGTGTGCCTTGGTATCCAAAAAGAAATCCGCCGCATTCTGTATCTGCACACAGTTCATAACAATGCGAGGTATTCCCTAAGAACGCAAGACAGTTGCTAGATGGGAACGATGAATCATCTGGCATCAAAGAAAAAAAAAACTAGGCTTCACGAGCTGCTTACCTTCGAATGAAGATATCGCACACAAGCACGTGAGGTATTCCAGTATTCAAGGATTTTATTAAACATTTTTTGGTACATACACATAGCACGTAGGTAATAGTACTGAGGGAGGTAGCAAAGTAAAACTGTCTTCTCGCTGAACGTCTGAAAGGCCCAAGGGCCTTTCAGACGTTCAGCGAGAAGACATCATAGTAAGACTATTAGGCAGCCAATCAGCTGAATTACTATTCGAAAGTTCTCTTTGTTTCCTCGTGCAATTTCTTACTGGAATAAGTTAACTGAACGAACAGTTAACTCGGTATCGTTAGAAGAATTTTCCCCACGTATTATAAATATGTGTTCTGGTTGAATGGTCGTATTTTAAAATTGGGATACATTACGAATGCATATCCTTGTTCGGAACCCTTTGCGTCTATTACATATTTATGTCTTTTACTTATCTGTGTGGGACGTTTTTAAACTACGCCAACCAATACTGATGTGTTTTTATGTTCCCTCCTGCATGAGCCCGACCAGGCCGTAAAGTATCAGTAAATAAATAAAAATATCTGCCCATTACTCACGTAGGAAAGGCATTTGTAGCCAATTCTCAGATTTCTACACGTTTTTGCCTTTTTTAAAGTCTCTCCTACGGACATCTTTGATCTACAGATCTCTCCAACCAAAAGACAAAGCTCCGCTCCAAACAATGAGCATAAGAGCGGCTGATAAATAAATTTCAGCCTCACGTACCAACACCAACTGCGGAAAAATCCAATGCGTGCATTCCTCAAGATATTGGGTATCGTTCTAGTACACTTTCGCCGCTACAAATTTTGTGTCAAGAGGGCAGTATCGGCCTAAGGCATTCGGAAACTTTTATCGGCCGTAAATATCGGTCGATTCCAGAAAATTTGGTGCATACAAGTTTTTAGTGCATGACCCGTTGCTTGTAAGCACATTTTGGGGAACAGTTTCGAAGACGGTAACGCATATTTTCAGAAATTTAAATGGGTTGCAACGATGCGGGTTCAAATGAGAAGGGCCTTTTGGGAACGGGCTGAAACAGGAAGCGCCCAAACGGGAAGGTCGTTTCGGGAACGGGCGCACACGGGACGGGTCAAGCGGGAAGGGCGTTTCGGGAATGGGTTCAAACGGGAAGGGGTCAAACGGGAATGGGTTCTTTCGGGCTACTGTTTTATCTCACAGTTTTATTGCTTTTGATTTGTTTTTGTACAATGGCAAAAAGAACTCTACAGTCATTCCTGTCAATTCCAGGCAATGAAGTAGGCTTGGAAAGCTTGCTCACTTGCAAAGGTGGAACTTTATAGCTGGTACATTAAATACAGAAGGATGGACAGTTGGTATTCCCGCATGCTGGAAAACCATGCCGCTTTAAACACAAACACAGGAGGAGGAATAAACTTTTATTAAGCACAAGAGCATGTGTTCAGCTTCCTATGTCCAGGAGGCCGCGAACCCGAGCCGAGTCTAGAGCTCATTCACTGCACTGGCGCTTGCTGTCGCTCTGGTGCTGAAATGGTCAGCTCGGCCTCCTATTAGGGGATGGAACGGGGTTAGCGTGGTGAAGAAAAACAACAGGTTGGGCACTGAAAACAAAATACCACCACTCTTATTGCTAGCATGAAATTGCCACAAAACCAAGAATATGGCTGTTCTTGCAAATTCATCACAACAGGGTTTGGCTGTTACAACCAGATGTTAGACACTTTGGGAAGTATTTGCATGGCGTTGTGCGTGGTAACTAATGCACTGATTCTGTATACATTGGAGATACCCTGAACAGTTCACAAGAAAGCTAAGCACTGAATCGTATTTAAGGGACGTATTGCCAGCAGCTTTAAAAGCAGAAGTGGGAGAAAAATTCAGCAGCAGGAAAAGTTTTCTAGCTGTTTCTGTAAGCAGATGTTATATGTAGGGTTCTCCATGGCTTGCGCATATGAGCGCAGAAAATGTACAAGGTCTGTGAAAGGACGTGAGACAAGTGTGCTACTACAACTGAAGTTTGTTTCAGACACACTGTTTTTAACACACTAAGAACAGATAAAACTGTACAAAAGGAAATAACAAAAAGGAGTAGTCACATGACATGAATTCCGCACGCTTAGACACACCCGCTGTCAACACCGTGCACCAGCAAACCCAAGTAATTGAATTTCTCTGGCCGATTGATGTAACGATGGCACATTAATACAGCTTTCTTGCGCACTCTGAATATTTGCTGCTTCTACTATCTCCCTCGAGCACCTGTCCCTCCATTTGAAGAGTACCTCACATTTGTCGAATAACGGACTGGAAGCACAATCTTTGCAATGCGCAGCTAACTGTCCCTCACTGCCTCGGCGTACATTATTTGCATGTTCATGCAAACAAGCATTCAAGAAACTGTCACGTTTGGTCTACGTAAGACTTTCCACATTTCAGAGGTATTTTAGATGTGTTGACGTTTATCGCCTTCCTCTGAAATGTGGAAAGTGTTAGGTAGGCGAAACTGGACGGTAGCTTAACGTTTGTTTGCATGAACATGCAAATAATGTACGCCGCAACATTGAGGGATACTCAGCTTCCTACTGCAAAGATGGTGCTGGCAGTCCGTTATTTGACACGCTAGATGCTCTTCAAAGTGAGAGGCAGGTGCACGAGGGAGATAGTAGAAGCAGCAAATATTCAGAGTGAGCAATACAGCTGTATCGGCGTGAAATCCTCGCACGTATAAGTGAGAGAAATTGAATTTCTTGGGTTTGCTGGTACATGGGTTGACGGGTGTGTCTAAGCGTGCGGAATTCATCCCACGTGATTACGCCTTTTTTGTTATTTTCCTTTCTGTAGTTTCATTTGTTCTTAGCCTCTTTTAAAAGACAGTGTTTGTGTAATAAACTTACGTTGTACTAGCGCACATGTGTTGTGTCCTTTTACAGTCCCTGTCCATTTTTTTGCGCTCAACTGTGCGAGCCATGGAATACCAACTAGGCCAGTTGATCACGTAACAAAATCATGCAAGGTTTTCAATTCTGGTGAGAGTGCCAATAACACCTTTGAAGACTTGTACTTTCAAAAAGTGTTCCAGGGTACCTTCAAGTCGCTTGTAAAAAATGATACCAAACTTGAAGAGTTTTCCTTTCTGTCTTTGTCACTCATTTGTGCCGTCTGTAGACTTTCTTGCTCCTTAACTTTCGAACTACAGTACCACAGGTCATCTAGTATGTACAGTCCCAAGCTTTATGACAGTTAACATGGGAGCGCATGCCGCTCTGTACGAGACTGACGCTTTCGAAGTTTGCGCGTTCAGTGGACACACTCCCTGAAAACACTTTATTGCACAGAAGCCTGTGTCAAAAGTTACGTTACAGAATCTATAAATATGACGGCTGAGGATAAAGCATTGTTTATCACCCAATCGGACATCGAAAAACAAACCCTTGAATGGATTCGCTGTCTTTCGCCGCTTGATAATATGGCCCTCAACTGCAGGTGTCTTCCCTGGAATAGATTCCAGCTATCGTGACACAGCTGCCGCAGCAGACGACGTTGCAATAAACCGTAGTCAGGGAGTGGATCCGCAAATGCACAAACTGTGAATGTGCGCCATGCCATCGATAGACAGCTCTGCATGTACTTAGCGGCACGTATTCGCGTGTCTACTGTCATAAAGCTACTGACAGAACAGAGGGGAACGCACTTATCTATAACACAGCTGCCATACTTCTAGCCTTATCCTCCCTCGCCCGAAAAGAATATAAAGAAAACTACTATGGAATGGCGTTCCTAAGTCTTACCCACACCTTTTGCCCTGACAGTTTTGTAAAAAGTTTGTGTCCGCAGTTTTCAGAGGGCTAGTTGAAGATGAATTCGCTGTTATAGACAAGTGTGTTGTGCACTGTACTCCGATTTATCCTGTACTATCAATCCGGATGTAGCAACCCACTAATTGATACGATTATTTTCGTGTAAGAGCCAAAGGGGTTGCAAAGTCTTCGATGACGAGACAATCCCCTAGATGGACTTTAGCCGTACGAGTGCATACCCACCTGATGTTACGACCATATGCCGCGCTAGAGACAAGAAACCCGCCAGGCCACAGCCACAACAAGTCCCCATGGATTCCAGCTCTGCGGTACGAAGCTGCGAGAGAAAGCAACCTTAAATCGCGTCGAGAACAAGGTACAAAGGAACGTTAGTACATTCTTCTATTAAGTAACAAATAAAGCGATAATGTGGTCTTAACGTGAGGAATACCGATCACGACAGCTCATCAATTTTCGTAATGCAAATTGCTGTAATTAAATGCCAAGGCAGCTAGTTGTCTAGTCGGTCTCGCTGGCTGTCTTGCATTTTCATTCGTTTACATTCAGGCTAAGCAACCAGCTTGTTTGCGAAACATCTATGATCGGAACCATTAGCAGCTATTGCCAACGCAGTCCTACAGTCATGAGAAGCTGCGCTAAATTTACCATGATGGCCCGTTTACTTTGTCCGCGCTGATAGAGTGTTCGAGGTCTCGTGAAAATAGTCACGGGGCAACACAGCAAAGAAGGAAAAGTAGAGCTATTAAAAGCAATGAATCGTAACAAACTAAGTACTCACCATCTCACATTGCTGGCAATCGGTTTGTTAACCCGAACCCCGAACCCGCCACTACCGCTGCCGCTGCTGAAAACGACGACCAAACATACGCTACAGTGAAATATGTGCACATGCAACACAGTTGTGAGACGCCATTACGGGCACGACGAAAATAAAAATAAAAGAAACGTACGTAAAAGGGTGCAGAGATCTTCACCAAGCAGCGGCCTGGTAGCGAGAGTAGACTGCCAATGACGCCACGCTGTTTTCTTTGTATTCTGTTTGGAATGTCGCAGCGGCGAAGCTCTCGTTCCGAACTTCGGACTCATAATTAGTTCACAGTGAAGTGGTAAACGTGACAGAATTCCCGTCTGCTGTCCATACGTGGCCGTTTATGAAGGGAGTATGATTACAGAAGACGGCTGTAACTCTTGTTTTATCAAAACAATCCAGAGACAAACAATCCAGAGACGCGTTTGTTTCGTGTACTCCTTGGGTGTAAAGCGTGACCGGCTCCTTCACAGAGTGAAAGGGAACTGAATTTCTTTTGCGCACCCACCAGATTGCGCGGAGTAGAAGACTTTCGAATAAAGCAAGATACGTTATAAGCGATCCCCTCGAGATGGTAATGCCCCCCAAATGTTTCCCTCCATCAATTTTAACGAGTTTCGCTTCTTTGCGCAGCTTCCATGCCAAAGGAAAAGCCAAGCAACAGCGCCTGCTGCGCAGAAACTTTCGGCGGATGTGCGTGCCTTACGGCAAAGTCCGGCTGTTGTTAGCAGAGATGTAGCTGATAGGCTTGCTTGGGTCAAAAAGTATCATCATAATTCAAAGGCATCATTAATCAGAGCACTAGATGATGTGATACAAAGCAAGAAAATTCCGGAGTATTGGCTCCAGAAAAGAATGAATTCAATGCACGAAAGTAAAGGCAACACAGTCAGCATTCAGTCGTTGGGACGTACCACTTGCAGTAAGATATCAATGTGTGCACATTCATTTTACTGATAAGGTTTTCTGATAAGGTTTTCCGTTATTATAAAAGAAATGGCAATTCTCTTTCGAGAGTTCCATCGACTCGCTTAGGTTCAGGTCAACCATCGGATGGCCTCGACGGCGTGAGGTTCGACCAGCTACTGAATTGCAGCAGCAAACGACATCCAACCGCCAGTCATTATTAAATCATTGCTATCGGCGGTTTCCCGTGTGGCTCATTATTAAATTTTGGCCATCGACCGCCTCTGCAGTAAAATTCCTATAACTGGACCGATTGAATTTGTATCAATTAAATTATTGATTGCATGGATCGACTGAATTATTGCAAACGACGACCTCTGGTGCATACGTGCAGCAAAAAAGTAATAAAACAGCGCGCTTTGTATATTTCTCCCAATGTAGAGACAGAAAAAATTCGTTAATCTTTATTAAATTCGCATTTTAGTCGCTAGAGCCTTTGGGCAGTGTAAGTTTTCGGAAATCGCCACGTCCAAGTCAAAGCTGCAGTCCACATACGGCCGTTACAAAAGTAAATTTTCAAGTGTTCCTGAGCGGATTACATCACAATGAAGCAATTGGTTGCATGAATGTATAAAAGTGTCACTACATACTGGCTTTAACAGGCCTGCCACCGTGCACTGTAAAAAACACAACAATGAATATTATTAATAAGGCCAAAGCCTTAGCTGTGTCATCAAAAGCGAAAAGTGGTTGCTGTCGTCGCCAACAGAAACGGTGCTAAATCGGGTCCCAGTTGTAAAGGGAAAATAAATTTGGGTTTGGGTGGGTTTGATTTCGAGACACCAGATCCAAAGCCAGGTGCGCTAACCACAGCGCCAACCGGGCACCGTCAGAAAATGGAACAAAACCTAGCCTGATACGTGAAGCGTGGCAGGTGAACGTGACGACGCATGCGTAGAACGGGATCGCGTGGAGGAAAGCTGACTGTGAGGAAGCTGCCGCGGGAATTGCGGCCAGTCGGCCATTCGGAGTGATTCGCGCCAAACGACGATGAAACGAGGGCGAAGAAAGCGACGCCAACACGATGTAGCCGTAAAGAAGCATTCGAGAAACGCTAGACTTTCCCCTTCAAAGCCCGTAAGCAGACATAAGTGCGCGAGAATTTTGGATAGGACGGCAATATGTGCTTGAAAACAACGATTAAAAGAGAAGCTAAAAACGAGTAGAAAACCATGGAGTGGAGAGAGAGAGAGAGAGAGAGAGAGAGAGAGAGAGAGAGAGAGAGAGAGAGAGAGAGAGAGAGAGAGAGAGAGAGAGAGAGAGAGAGAGAGAGAGAGAGAGAGAGAGAGAGAGAGAGAGAGAGAGAGAGAGAGAGCTCTTGGTTAGATCAAAGCAGCGAGGTTTCCGGCACGTTCTCGCCTATATGCTACTCTGCGGGGATGTGGAGAAGGGAATAAAGGCTCTAACGGAAGTAGGGCGGAAGAGAGAGGGAAAAAAAGGAGAGGTAAAAAAAAAGCTGTAAGGAGAATTCAATCAAAATGGCATGCCTGTATTCCAGCGGGCACGCGCCGAAAGATAGTGTTCCTTGTTAGAAACACAGACGAAAATTACATAGGCCTAGGCCAAATAGGTATAAATAAAACTTTGGCGGCTAGCAACAAGGTCTTATACAAAGCAGCGCGAAAGACAAAAACGACTGAGAGAGACACCAGGGCTCTCGTCCTTGTCTTTCGCGCTGGTTTGTATTTCATCATGCTTCACCGATTCACCCAATCTTTCACGTGAAGTTCTGTACATCTGAATACCCCATCTCGGCGGCAAAAGGTGCTACGGAAGGGCTGCTGACGACACAAGACGAGCTTTTCTGGCAGATGGCAAAGACTTTGAAGATTACCACGCTGTGGTGCCCTTGTGTCGTTTAAGAAAAGAGCTAGAAAAAACGCCTTTCTGTTCTTTCCTGATAGCTTTACCAGAAACTGCATCCTTATCTTGAAAAAGGACCAGCTTAAGGACACCAAGCCAGCCGTCACTCTTGTTATGTTCAAGCGGAAGCTATTTTCAAAGCCTCTATCACTGCGCACTGGCACGCCCGCCTGTGGCTGAAAGAATAGGCTCAGGCGGAATTAATCCCGGGCGGCCATTTAACACCTTCATTCCCATTCTATTCCGTAGGCAGCAATTACTTCTGATTCTGGAATCCTTCCGCCTCAGGTATAATGACCATAGGGAAACGCTGTCCCAAACTACGACAATGATATCTAATCTTCGCCCTCATTGGTAGACATTCGTTCTGTTTTTAATGGTCATCCTGTTATGAACAAACGCAAAGCTGAACGATGGATGTCACCGAGAAGATTGATGTAAAGATAAACACACGCACACAGAAGACAGCATGGAACGTGCTTTTTTATGTTAATTCGCTCGCTCAATATGTTAATTTGTCCAACTGTCGCAGCCTCATGCATTATGCAGGGCGCTGTCAAGGCGACCGGCGCAGCCGTGCCCGCAGTGTCTCTGGAGGGAGGGGATGCGGTCATTTGAAAACGAAACTCGGGACATCTCGAAGACACGGGCAGTTTTACAGGGTGAACGTCTGCTAAGAGTGGTTGGCACGATTTTAAAAACGTTCTTTTAGCACGAAAGTGTTTTATTCCGGGATTCACGAAGATTTCACTTACGTGATATCCGTCACGGAAATGACGCCAGTACAACGAAGCAAGCGGCCTGTAAAGGGTGCAGCCCTGCACACAGGGTATTCTGGCGGGGAAGCAACCTTTAGTACTAAAAAGTACGTTATACTTAGGGTTGTTCGTTTTCGGGTTTTATATTTTAGCACGAAAGTGTTTCATGCCGGGATACTGACGTCATCTCCGCCACGGAAATGACGCCAGTTCATCTTTGGCGAAGTGACCCGGCAGCAGGACGTCACTCGCCAAGCACACCCGCGAGACAGCCGCCAACCCGTAAATCATGCTCAGCTGCAGGTTTCGCTGCACATTTAAATTTAGTGTTTTACCTATTGCAATGACAGAGGAATACACCACAGTTTTTGTTGTGTAGCTGTGCTGTAGGCACACGCTTTCGCAGCAATTCTGGATGGGGGAAGTAGCCCTACCAAGCCTACAGAGCTGGCTACATCCCACCCCCTTTTAACAGCGGAGCTGTAGCAGGTCGAGCCTTTCCGTCCGCCTGCTGAAGGTCGTGCGTCACGCAGGGGTAGAAGAAGGTTGCCAGACCTGCAGGCGGCCTCGCACACCTGTTGCCAGACCCACCAATAGACGGTGCCGTGGTCCCGCCACCCGCCACTGACGTTTCGCTGCCGATTCCTTTGCACGAACCATACAATTTGCGTGGTGACGGCGCTGCCTTTCTCGGGCGAGTGGCCATTGCCGTTCGAGCCGACAAAAAGAACCACAGGCCGCCGCTTCAGAAGATTTCCCACTGGCTGAAACTAGACTTTTTTTTTTCCTTGCCATGCGTTAAGGTATCCGAATAGTGAGTTACCGCAAAGAACAAGTTGGTGAGAAGACATCGTGTGCTTCACGGCTCGTTCTTCCAGGAACGCGTTTATTTGCCCGAGGTATTGCTTTTTCGCCACGCTGTTTGCCCCTCAGCCACCAAACTCCAGGAAAGTTTGTCAACAGTGCATTGAGACAACGCAGATGTGGATGTATTTTGTCACGGAGGAACGCTGCGCGTTCATGCGACCGTTCCGTTCATTGGCCGATTCACCGCTGTTGTCTCTCTGAGACTGCGCAGAGTTGGTAAAACAGAGTTACACGGCTGAAAAAAAAAACGAAAAAATTAAAGCAGTTCCACTCAATGTGAAAGCTGTCAAGTGCGGAGCAGCGATTCCCCAAAGGGGCTGTGGCACCCTCTCTTGACTAGTTTCAGTATCAGCCTGGTGTTAATACCGAGAGCAGTCAACAGAGGACGCCACAGCCCCAAAAAAGAGAAAAAAAGGGGGGTGGGAGTGATGAGTTTAAAACAGGTAAGAGGGGGAGATGAGAGGGGGGAAGCGAATCTATTAGGTTAGCTGGGAGTAGACCAAGTAAGTGTAATAAAACAGGCAAGTCGGTTGCTGACAACCGACGCCCCGATTCAAAGGGAGAGCCACTAATCATCATCATCATCATGCCTATACAGACACTGGATTGAGCTTTCACTAACTTGGGGTAATTAATTCGTTGATTCGTGATTTTTTCATCATTTTATGTTATTGTGTACTCTTTTGCGGCCTAGAAACAGCTGCCTCCGTGGCCACGGCGCAGCGCAAAGGCCACCCCAACACTTTGCATATGAGAAACGTGTGGTGTAATGGGATTGATTACAGAGGCGACAACTGTCCGACCAAGGCAATTGATCATTGTTTTGTGTTGTGCCGGGACGCTGTGTTCTTCTGGGACGTTTTGCAGCGGACACTAAAAAAGGACATCGACATCACCCCGTACACCATTCGCTTCCTGCCATTTGAAGATGTTAATCGGGTGCCATATGACGTTTTCGTTCTCCTAGGATTGTTTAGCTTGTGGAAGTGCCGTATGACTGATCGGCATGCGGAACCCCCTAGGCCGACCAAGTGCATTTTTCGGGAACAGGCGGCGTTGGTGCGGAGCGTTTATGCTGCGCAGAGTGATCCACCAGAGTGGCTGCCTCTTTTGGATGCGTGCGTTTGCTTGCCTGAGTTTTGATCTTTGTTCGACTGTCTGTTAGTGCTTAAATTGTGTGTTAAGTGTCTCGTCTTTTGAAGTTTTCTAACATTTCCATGCATTAAAGAAAAAAAAAAGTAATGGGATTGACATCGGCTTCGTAACGCAAAGGACCCATGTTCGATCCCTACCACAAGAAGCGGTGATTTTTTTTTCCAAACCCATGTTTGACTGCGTGACGCCGCATGACTGCGGTGGCTAGATACCGTGACCCAGGGGTCACGGCATCCATGGCTGGTCACGGTATCTATCGTCCGTGACTCCAGACGAGCTACGAGGGCAAGCCGGGCCCTCCAATGCTCCGCACTTGAATGTTCCTCGGGGCACTTCAAGGCCAACTGCGCTCAAAAGTTCAACTTCCTGAAAACGTTATTGCCGTATAGTCTGCCTAAAAGACTGCAAGATGCAAAATATGACGGCTGAAATGCGATTATCAGCGGCGCAAACGACCATCAAAAACTCCCACCTCCCCTCGCGGGAACCCCTGTGTAGATGCGACGCATAGGCGGAGCGGCGAAGGGACCGCGTTTTATAGCGCGCATAACGTTGAGGGGGCTGCGTAAGCCGGTCCCAGTCGATGACGACGTTGGCGTACTTGTAAAGCGGCGTGGACTCTAGGTGTTTGAGCCAAGCGTGGATGTTGCTTTGCCGGAGAACGGCACACCGGTTATATGCGCAGCGCGCCCGAAGAAGAGGAAACCGCGGAAGAGAGAGTACTGCACATGCGCCGGCTCCAGCGCGTCTGCCGCGGCTATGACGCAGCGTGCCGCAGCTATGACGCAACACAATCCAACACAATCCACTTTAATCCAATCCAATCCAAATCCAATCCAATCCAATCCAAGCCAAGCCAAGCCAATCCAATCCAATGCCCCTCGCGAGAGAGTGTTCGCTATCGGAGAGGAGAGGGGGTGAGCGGCGGAGAGCGGCGGAGAGCGCAGCTGGCGCGGCGAGGAGAATGGGGGAGGGGTGGACAACGCCGACGACGACGACGACGCCGGAGGGACAAGGCGAGTGAATCAGATGCTCTGCATCTAAAAATTTGAAGGCGAAATTGAGGAGAGCGCGGCCATTACGGCGAGGCCGAAGTGACGTTCCAGCCGGCGAGCGAGCGGCGGCACGCTGCCGGCCGCCTGGGGCAAACCTGCGCGCAGTGCTTGCCCTAGCCGCAGTCCTAGCAGAAGCGCGCCCAGTGGAGCTCGACCACTTCTCCTGGCTGGCCGTAGAAAAAAGCACAGGGCCGGCCGCAATGTACTTTCCGCTTCATGGCTGCTTGCGCGATCCGCCGGCAGGTGCAGCGTCGCCTGCAGCGGAGCCATTTTAAACGCTTATGACTAATTAGCAACGCATTTCACCGGGCTACCGGTCATGTCCCAATTGGTTTGGTGGTACGTATACTGTACGTTCAAAGTAAATTTGGTCGAGGTTTAAGTCTACTTACGCGCTTCGAATGCGAGGGCATTATGTCTTCCCCGGGCAATACTTACCAAAGAAAGCGTTCTTGACTGCTTTATCGTGTTTGCGCCTCTTTCGTCATTCTCGCCTCTTCGTCTTTTGTCGTCGAATCACATCGACGGGCGTACTGGCGACACTTTACACCACAGATTCCCCAGAACTAGAGTTCTCCGTGTGGCCGGGGTGCACCTGCTCTATTCACGCGCCGTCACGTGCATCTGACACGCGATATCACGTCGGCATCGATCGCACTGGCTTGTCTCCCACTCCAGAGACCCTGCGGTTGAATTCCCATACGAGACCCAATGTTCCCAATTCACGTCACCCGCCTTCATCCCCACTCATCTCGCTCCCCTCCATCCAACTTTGTGCCACTGTGCCGTCCACTCTGTCCACTCGCCTCCTCCGGCCCCTTTCCCACTCCCCACCAACCTCCATCCCACCACCTCTCCACTCCCGCCTCCTCTCGCACTATCTGTCCACTTTCGCAGAACCTTCACGTAAGGTCCTTAAAATTACTAAGGTAGCGCAAACTGCTCCCTCCTTCTCCGCCGCTCACCTCTTTTTTCTTTCCCCTCACCCGCGGCGCCGCGGTCCCTTGAACTCATTGGCGGGTGCGCCATTTTTGTTGGCCGCTTCAGAGCAGACGTCCTCGTAACGCTACGGGCCGCTCGCTAGAGTTTTTCTTGCAGTTTGCTCTTATTTTTGCGTCCAATTTGCTCTTATTTTTGCGTCCAATAGGTGTTTGGTGACATTAATAGGATTTCTAGAGTCCTCTTTTACCAAAACGCGCGATGTGATGTTGTTTTGTTTTATATTTTTGTCAGCAAGGGTATATTTTTGCGGGGTGGATGCCGCTCAAGCATGCGCACAGCGCAGTGTTTGTTTACGTCTGCGGCATGCTTGTAACATCTCAAGATAGTTCATGAACGCGAAAGGATCGAACGTGAACGTTTCGAACTGCTCTGTTACGGTAATTCCGCTCTTGTATTCGCGTGACTGTATTAGGGCAATCACTACACGGAGGGCTTCCCGCCGCGGTGGCTCAGTGGCTAAGGCGTTGCGCTGCTGAGCACGAGGTCGCGGGTTCGATTCCCGGCCGCGGCGGCCGCTTTTCTGATGGAGGCGAAAAGCAAAAACGCCCGTGTGTACGAGCTTTCGGCGCACGTTAAAGATCCCCAGGTGGTCAAAATTAATCCGGAGCCCTCCACTACGGCGCGCCTCATCGCCCGCGCTGCGTCGGCGCGTTAAAACCCTACAATCAATCAATCAACGGAGGGCTTGCGCACGGTTCGCGGCAGTATATCGCAAATGCCGTCGTTCGAGCGCTGCGCTGGCGTCCTTGCAATCGCGTTTCTTACGCTGGTTGTGAATCATTAGCCGCGTTCAGTCTGCGCCCGCTTTTACTGCCGACTTAAGCCTACCTTAATTCCATGCAGTTTCGAGTGTTTTGCCGTTTTTATAGAAATGTTTCTTTTACATTCATGTCGTTATAGGCTGCTTTGACTAGATTAAAAAGTTACACACACATGCTGTTGTGGCTGTGTGCACGTACAGCGACGTGAAAAATTCCTGCTGCCACGACTTCGCAGCCGGATACATTAAACTGCACTTCCGGCAATACGTTCATGTGCGAACCGAGTGAAAAACGTAGACTTGTAATTTTGGGAATAGGCGCCAGAGATGACTGCGATGAATCGATCGGGTAAACTGAAATTACAGATTTCTGGCCCCTTATTTCTCATATGAACCAGTGATCTCGAGTTCCTCTAGGTGTGTGTATATTATATATATATATATATATATATATATATATATATATATATATATATATATATATATATATATATATATATATATATATATATATATATATATATATATATATATATATATATATATATATATATATATATATATATTATTAAGGGTAACAGAGTGGATCCCTAGAGAAGGCAAGCGTTGCAGGGGGCGGCAGAAAGTTAGATGGGCAGATGAGATAAAGAAGTTTGCGGGGATAAATTGGTCACAGTTGGCACAGGGCCGAGGCAATTGGAGAATAATGGGAGAGGCCTTTGCCCTGCAGTGGGCGTAGATAGGCTGGTGATGATGATGATGATATATATATATATATATATATATATATATATATATATATATATATATATATATATATATATATATATATATATATATATATATATATAGAGAGAGAGAGAGAGAGAAAACTTACACACAAAGCACGCAGCAATAGTATAAGTACAGAGTCAGATACACAGCAAGAACAATAACAAAGAAGGTTTACTCACGTAGCGGCAGTAGGACTTACCTTCATCAGAGTACAGTTACATGATTTTTCTCTGAATATCATGTAACTGTACTCTGATGAAGGCACGTCCTATTGCCGCTACGTGAAGTATGCCCGTACAAATCTATGCAACCAAACTTTTCTCCTTTCTGCGTCGCGTTTCTCGGACGGAATAACGAAGACTTTTGCCATCGCTGACCTTAGTCGCGCAGCCTAAGGCACAACACATCGCCACCGCGAACCAACATAAAGCGACACCGACGCGACATTTGTTCGGAACGAGCAGCTAATTCTTACTTTGCTATTCTCTGGCGCCTTCTGGCGGCACTGAAACTCCGCGGCCAAACATGACGCCGCACCGGAGGTTTTGCGCAATGTTCCAACCGGCGAACCGCTCCGGCCGCGGAGGCAGAAAAACAAAAAAAAATGCCAGAGCTACCACGTGACTTTTCTGTTGGCCAATGGCGGGCGGCGCTGGCCGGAGAAAAAGAGAATAGCAAAACACGGGGGAGGGAAGGAGCGCGTGTGAGGGCGAAAGGCGGCTGGATCATAGAATGGTGCTACCTTAGTAATTTTAGGGGTCTTAGCTTCACGAAGACAACGACGCCGTCGACGCTGCCAGATTTTAACAGCGGAGCCCTAAGTTTGCCGTTGTAGGAAAGAGTACCAAGGAATTGCGGAGCGCTTGTGAGCGCGTGCCTCGCGGTAACTGCCGAGGGTCCCCGGCATGCGGAGTGGCTGTAGGAGGAAGAGGAAGAAACGCTTATTGATTCCTATAAAAAGAATACTGAGAGATGGGTGATCTTCATTGTAGGAGCGTTGATCATCCAGAGTGGGTGGCGTGCCTAGTCCAGGATGCCACTGCCCTCAGCTGCTAGTCTAGCCCGGACCACCAGGCCGCGCTGGTCATCCAGGACCTCGCTGGACAGCAGGGCCTCCCACAGCAAAAAAAAAAAAAAAAATAAAAGAAAGAAGGTGCGCAGACATTCCGAGAATTGTCTACTAACGCGTAGCATCCTTATGGTGCTTATCTGGAGTGTGAGTTCTTTACAGCTAATTTTTTTTTGTTCTTCTAAATTCGTCTCCGACCTAATTATCTCCATTTACGCTATTATAACGATTACAGGTGTTACTTCCGCCAAATCTGCATTTTTGTGTAAATGAAGGACGTTACATGGTTCGCCACCTTCAGTATTTTTATACTTTTCTTATTTATTGGTTTTTCAAAATCTGCTTGACCATTCCGCCCCATTTACGCTATTATAACGATTAAAGGTCGATTTCACTCGAAATCTGCATTATTGTGGAAATTCAGGGTGTTACACGGTCCTAGCTGTGGAGGCACTCGGCAAAGACTGCTACGCATTTAAAAAAAAAGTAAAACCTTCAGCGCTGTAGTGAAGCGCTACTACCCATGTAATTCTTGGCGTGATGAACACGACCATATCGATTCATATTGTCACGGGCTCCGTTCCTTGGCTCCTTACTATAAACGGAACCAGTGTCCAACCCCGCTCTGCGGGTATGCGCCCTCGGGGATGAGAAGAAGACGACGCTCGCTGATGTTGGTGCGCGTTCAGTTCCTGGGACATCGCGGCTGCCTTGTCTGCCTTCGCTATACCGTCTATTTTTGTAATTACACTATCTGAATACATCTCCTTCGTTGCCACGTCACAATATGATTATGAGTACTACTAGCACAGTCCAAAGCAATGATGGAACATGTAAATAAACAATTTCAAACTTGTGCAAATGCGGGCTTATGTGACTGTCCTTCAGTGCTCACGTAGAAAAAAATCCTGCAGCTTCCTATGGTTCAAGCCTTGTGCGACTTAGTGCAGGCTTCGCCATTTGAGCTGGTAGAAGTGTACAATGATGAGGATGACTTTCATCCACCACTCACCGCGATGAAGACGACGACCTCTTCGTTGCATATGACGACGATTACTAGCCCCGCAACTACGCAAATAAACAATGATACTGAAACGTAACTATGTATCTGGCAATGCTCTCCTACAACAGCTTCGCCATTGATTGGTCTCCTCGATTCGGCTACACTGTCTGCACTAGTTCACAAAAGTGCCGTGCAAGTGCAGCGCCAGTTCTTTCGCACGCTACACCTTGCACGAGACGAGAACTCGCACAGGGGCTAGTGCAGAAGTGTAGAAGAACTGGTGCAGCACGGCTTCAAATCGAGGGCCGAAGTGCAGGTGGCGCAAGCTGCACTGGTAAATCGAGTGCGCGAGTGCTGCACCGCCTGAACTGGTGCAGAAAGTGTAGCCAAATCGAGGAGACCAGATGTCTTGCGCGTGAGTGCAAGCTTCCCTGAATTTTTTTTTTCTAAAATGCTACCCATACTTCTCGCGCTGCGAAAACCTTCGCTTTCGACAACTACACAATGAAGCATCAACTGCAACAAACAGGAGTCGGCACGGCCAACAATTATTTAAAAAAAATCAAGATAAGCGTCCCATTTACTCTTAGCGTTAGATACCTGATTTTCTATTCCAAAAGGTCCAGTGTTCGTATCCCTTCTCCTCTCAGTTTCCTTTTACTGTAAAGATAACTTTAGTCGATAAAAAGATTGGTAACAAGAGTTGCTACAAGTGTAATTTATTACAACGCCCTTTGGGAAACACGTGGCTTATACACGTCGGGTCATATGCTGTAAGCGATCAACTCACACGAAGAAATGCACCCCAAAAATCGGCAGATACCGTATTTTCGCGCGTAGAACCCGCCCCTGCATATAATCCGCACCCCCACTTTCAGCCCGCCGGAAAAAACAACATCCTTGCGTATTGCCCGCACATTTGATACAGAAAAGACTGCACCAAAGCTACTGCTCAAGCAACACATCCCATGCTATGTGGACAGAAAAGGCGTATACTTAGCGAGTAGAATACACTGAGTGCAAGGAGAAAGAGTCACAATTCACTCAGTGCCAATGCTCTCAGTGGACCTTTCATTTGAGCCGTAACCGTCAATGTTGTACACAGGGTCATCTTCACGGCACAACGCGCTGTGCAGCTTCATGGCACAACGCGCATTGGCGTCTAAAAGAAAAACCCGGCATAATCCGCACCACTACATTGCCACTGAAATTTTCGCATTTTTGGTGTGGGTTATACGCGCGAAAATACGGTATTAGCCCTATGCGAGAGGGAGAAGGCACAGTTTTCAGCTTAACTGAATTTTAGAACTCGCATCAGGGTGCTGTCAACATGAATCTTTCTATCTATAGCCGAATATCATAATTCAACACTTCCACGTACGCACAATTCATATGCGCATATCAATCGGCAATCTCTTCTAGCGCCTCACTAATCGTCAATCGGTCTCAAACCACTATCGTAGCGCACCATTTTCTGCGTCATTTTTACATCACTGGAATGACAATTACATGGCTAACTTGGGTACGATGTAATAGTCTATATTCACCTGAACTAAGAAATTACCCTAAGTGCTTTCTAGTCAGAAAAAATATTAATACGTTTGCACACAGTTGAATGCGTCTACTTTATTCTATGAACTGTTTTACGTGACTGCTGGCATTTTATTGCTCTTTACATAATTGGTGATGATGCATCAAGTCAGGTAAGATCATGCATTTGAATGTATTGGTTTGTATCTGTCAGATGTGTATAAAGTGTTTTACATAATGACTTCTGACTTTTTTATTGTTTTTTACGTGTATTGTCTCATACTTTTCGACTATGTTATTTACATTTATTAGAACGTGAGGTCCAGTACGGTTAAAGACTATGAGACCTTCTTCTGTATCATTTACAGCTATGACGCAATAAAACTGATCAACACCGGGTTTTCTTGCGCAAAATTCCGAGTGCTCAGGCACCTAGTAACACCACTGAAGGAAAGGGATATTTCGTTTAGAGCAAGTCGCCTTGGATAGAAACACTGTAAAAAAAAATTACCGGAACTCTAAATAGCTTTTTAAAGCGAAAGCTTTCTGGGTGGGACCGATGGCGTCCTGTCAAAAAAAAAAAAAAAATTAGCAGTGGCTTAGCTCGGCTATGACAGGGTACACGTAGCGTGAACTAAGGTTCAGCTGGTTATTCTTAGGTTTCCTGGTTGTCTAGGATTATCTGATTATCGGGCTTACTGCTGCTGAAACGATTTCCAATGCAATCCAATCCATTCCAATCCAGTCCAGTCCAGTCCAGTCCAGTCACTGCTCCTCGCGCATGCGCAGCATGGCTCTCCAGGCGCCACGCGAAACGGCTATCAAGCGGCTCCGGCGCGGCGTCAGACTTGGCTACTGCGCAACGGAGGCGCACAGCTGGGCACGCGCCGGCGCCAGTGCCTCTGCCGCGGCTATGACGTCGCTCCTCTCGAATGCGTAGACGGGAGAATGTGCAGACGCAATTCTCTACACACCCGTACTCCAATTTGGAATGGATTTCTAATCCAATCCAATACAATCTAATCCAATCCAATCCAATCCAATGCTCCTCGCGTTTGTGCAGCACGGCCCTTCAGGGTCCATGCGAAACTGCTCAACCTCGGCCAGTGTAGCTTACGCAATAGAACTAACGCATTTTCTCAGAGACAGGCTGGCTGACCACAGATCTCTGATAAGATCTCCGGACACACCACGCGTGCTTGAAAACAGGCCTCCGTTGTGTCAAAATGGTTACATGAAAATCGCGATAAAGGAACGCTTCCAGATTACATATTAATACACGATCGATCATGAACGATCACGATAGTATACCTTTATCTCACACACCACGTATCGGTGTACATTTAGATCGTTCGTAGACGCGTTTACTTTAGTGCGCGGAAAAGTCGTCGCGTGGGTTCGTTCTTCGTTTGCGATTTGGGTCCTTGAAGGTCTGATGGTCGATCGAACGTACTTAAACGAAGGCTGGACGCAATTTTGGCGCAGTTTCTATCTCGCTTCTCTCAGCTTTCTTCAGGGAGGGATGGTAAAGTTTTTGTGCAATTCGTAGTCGAAAGTTGCTGCCCGTACATTTCACTGAAATATAGAATGGTTCCGGAAGCTGGTGTAGCGACGTGCCAAACTTTGAACTGCGCACACAGCAAGCTTTCACCTGCGCGGAAATTACTAGCGCGGAAATACGTTGCATATTGCGCTGAGCATATCTCCAGTAGTCGCTTCTGAAAGGACTGTGAGGAGCCGGATAGCTGCATCTGTCTCATTTTAAGGCAGCTTGACATGGAATCACATTTACATTTTTTTTTGCTTAATTTTCATTCATTTTTATTTGCTTTGCGGTTAATTTATCTGGTAGCATAAAAAGGGGGAGGGGAAGAGAGCACCAATTCTCGCTTCCAGCCCTACTTGCTTTACGGACGTATATGAGATTTATCAAGGCGCAATAATTTTTCACTTGTAAGATACATTGGTTTCTTACAATCAAAAAATAATATTGCAACTGTAACAAGGAAAAAAATCTCTGCTGGAGAAATATTTCCCTTGTGTTAAAATGAACACAACGTAAGAATACACCGTGACTAAAAATGGGCGGCGATGTCAGGTGAGCTACACGTCCGTTATGCATTTCAGAACTCCGGTTCTCAAATGCAGCACGGTTTTACAAATGAACCCCTTTCTCTCTCTCTTTTTTTTTTTTTTTGCGGTGAGGGAAACACAAGCCAGCACTTAACCCCCCCACCCCCCCTCCCCTTTCACCCTCTGCGCTTTCTCGAAAGCAGTTCGCGCATCAATCATTCTCCATTAGGCTCGAGACCAGTGCGGCATGGACGGCACGAGGGTTAAAATTTCAAGCCGGAACGCTGAGGCATTGCTAGCAGTTTTCACGAAGTTATTTCCTTCACAAAGCGTCGGTTTGTCGGGTTCTACGACCTGGAACAGTCACGACTGCGGGAACAGTCACAAGTGCTGCGGGGTATAAAAGAATTGTTATTTGATGCATTTCGTAGCATCACTACATTTCTAGCGCAAGGATGTGATTCAGTGCGCCCCTCGTTACGGCAAAAGGTAATTGTGTCACGGTGATTTCAGACAACACCGTAACTACAGTGAACTGCAGCTTTCTCGCTCTCGGGTCGGGAGCGATAAAAGCGTTTTTAGTGGTGGTTTTGCTTCACTTATTGTGTCTTTTATGTTGGCTATTACGCCGTTTCCCGGGTCAACGCTTGGCCAACGTCACGAAGAGTTAAACCGTCGGTTGCCGGCATCAATAAAGTTATTCCTACCTACCTACCTACCTTCACAGACGAATTAAACAAATGCAGAGAAAATTGCTCTCACAGCCAACACAGGTCAGAAGAATCATTTCAGCGATTTGATTGATTGATTCATCGATTGATTGATTGATTGATTGATTGATTCATCGATTGATTGATTGATTGATTGATTGATTGATTGATTGATTGATTGATTGATTGATTGATTGATTGATTGATTGATTGATTGATTGATTGATTGATTGATTGATTGATTGATTGATTGATTGATTGATCGATCGGTGGATCGGTGGATCGGGCACAAGTTTTAGGGCGCCGACACCTGAGCAGTTAACAATAACGTCATAGCCGGCAGCGAGCAGAAAAACTTGCAGCCTCTTCGTTCTATCGGCGACTGGTAAACACGCGTAGAGTTCGGAGGCGTCAGAACTTTGCGCCTGTGAAAAGAAGCGACATTTGTGGGCCGTGATGCGGGTGTTGTGGCGTGAATGTAAGCGTGTGCATTTCTTCGTGCAATAATATGTTGAAAAGAGCCTTCTTGAGTTTGCTATTTTCTGCTCCTCCCGCAACCCGCAAATGCTTTCGGCACTGCTCCAGGTTAGTAGCATGTGTTTTAGTTTGATTTCTACCTGCTTTTGTCGCGTAACATCCTTTTATTTGACTTCGAATGGTTCCCGCACCAACGAGGTCGTACAAGTCGGGAAGCAGCTGCGCTGAACGCAGTCGCATCATCGCTCATCGCAAGTGTGAACACCACTTCAAGGCCTCATCGCGCGACGCGCGCCGACGCGCGACGAGGCAAATCGCCAGTGGGAATGTGCCTTTAGCGTGAAGAACAGCTCAACCGATAAGGGCAGGTGCGAACTGGGCACCAGCCTGCCTGTATAGCCTGTATTCAATGGCGAGGCACGCATGCAGGCAACCATGTGAGTGCGCCGCCACAGGTTACGTCGGGCTCCGCGGGATGGCGGTACTTGCCCGTGCTAAGCACATGATTTGTGTTGGACTTTCCAAACTATCCCACCGAACGCAAAGTAACGCCTCGAGTCCAATGTGAGTGCGGCGATTAATAACATCTCTGTTGGCACCACCGTTGAGAATCGTGTTGAAACGCAGGAGAGAAACGCACGCCAATGTTTTTTTTCTTCTACGGCGTGCGGGCGCAGTGGCATAAGCCGCGTCATGTATGTGGCGCACCGGCAACAGTAGCGGTCCCAGAGATTGGGTTTGGGGGGGGGGGGGGATTTTTTTTTGGGGGGGGGGAGGGGGGGGGTGATAAAGAACCGCTCCCCTCCTTGCGCCAGTTCTGCGGAGGAGGTGATAACCATGCAGGTGTGTGCGCGTATGCGGTGTAACCCGCTTGTGCACAAATCACTTAGCGACACGGGCGGTGTAACGGCTGGCTCGAGTCCTCATTTCTGACGGTCGCAACACGTTTGAAACCTCGCGCAAGTGGGATTTAACCTCGCGCAAGTGTAATGCTTAGAAAAACCAAAAAATAAGAAGCTGAGGACCTCTTTGGGGGGGGGGGGGGGGGGGGGGGGGGCGATCGCCCTCTTCGCCCTCCCTTGGGACCGCCACTGACCGGCAATGTCCGTGGCCATTTCCAGATTTGCCAAGCGAAGAAATTGACAGCTAAACTTTTCAATGGATACCACATATATAGCTTCGCTAGTGAACCATCTGTACGGAATGCATGGCCGCATTTTTTAACACGGCCCTCCATCTTGGAAACCGAGCAATCTGTCCATGACATCGCACACTCAATAAAGCCGAAATAACAGATTAATAATATCAAATTAAAATAAATTTCACAATTAAAATAACACACTGAAAGCACATCAAGGGGTAGACAGTTTGAGCAAATACTCCCGTATTTCCCGGTTTGCGCGGCCAACTGCAGGCTGTAAATGGAACTAAGTGCTGCACGTCGTTCCTTTTCCTGCATGATGACTCGACGATCTTCGTGTTTCACAGGAAATTTTCGCATTCATACAGCAATTCTTTCACTGAGCTGGATATTGTTTTTTTTTTCTGTAAGCCTTCGCATAACCATACCTAACGAAGCCACGTTTAACCCCAGTGGCCGGGTCGTTAGCGTCTCCATCTCTGGCGCAAGAGACTGCAGGGTTAGACTGCCATCATAAATCACGATTTATTTCATTTTGTGTGCGCGTGCGGGAGGAGGCGGGAACGGAGTTTGAAAGGCAGACATCCAAACAGACATACATTGGGTAAACAGGCACCTGAAAGAGAAACACGCGGCTGCCAGCGATGCCGCATATATTTTATTTCCGCAATGGAAAATTCTAGCAACGTACCGCAGGCGGCAAGAACCGCGAGCACGCCATCGCCGGAGAAATGCGTTTCGCTTTATCGCGTGTCCTAAATTATTTCCAGGCTCATTCCCCAACCCCCCCAATGCTTTCACAGTTATGTGCTGCGTTAGGGCGTCCATTTATAACGTCCGTACCTAGTCCAAGCATACAAGCTAGACGACGCTGCAACAGACGGCCGGCTCGTCTGATGAGCTTGCGTTATAAATGGTTTGCTTGAATTATTCTGGTCTAGCCTTACTCATTTTTAAGTTTCTCGGGGCGAAACCCGTTAGGGGTGGGGCTGTTGGCGTCCCCTGTCGTCGCCGTCCTCGCAATCGTCTTACGTCTCATGTAGTCACGGTACCAAAGTACCAGGAAACTCGTTTACGCCTTGCACTGGAACGTAACGCGTGCTAAAAGAACACCGGGACACTCATTTACGCTTCGCGCTAAAGAGCTTCGTGCTTCAAAGACAAGAGAGTTTTACAGCAAAGCTCTATACCTTTACCCCCCAAATGGTTTCCTCCCCGTTGGCAAAAAAGGTGGTATTCGTTGAAAAGTTTAGCTGCCAATTTATTCGCTTGGCAACACTGTAAACGGCAACAGATGCATGGCCGATGCGCCACGGACATGTCGCGGCTTGGGTCACTGCGCCTCCACGTTGACGAAAAAAAAAAAAAACACCGGCGTGCGTCGTCTGCACTCTTTCAACCCGATTCTGAACGGTGGTGTCAACAGAGATGTTATTAATCGCACTCACATTGGACTCAAGGCAATACTTTGCGTTCGGTGAGATTCGTGAGCTGAAATATACGGACCACGGGAGCGGCGACCAAAACTAACCGATGCGCCATCTGGTTGCACGGCACCTGGGTCTAGGTCTTTTCGGTACAGGGCGGTTCGGTACAGGGCGTTTCGGTACGGTCTTTTCGGTACACGGACGTTTCGGGACACGGGTGTTTCGGGACACGGGCGTTTAGGGACACGGGCATTTCGGGACAGGACATTTCGGTACAGGGCGGTTCGGTACAGGTCGTTTCGGTACGTAAACGAATTCGAGCGAGCGTTTGAGGCGGCCAAATTCGCGTGCGTTGTTAACATGGGAGTTGCAAACACGCAAATTGAACCTGTTTATTACAACTGTTGTTGCTTGTATTTCTGCGTTATTTTAGGCCAGTAGAAATTTATGCGGCCTTGCCAAAAAAATACCTATTTGCGTAACCGTAGCCAGAAAATGTATAGCTTGTTCATTTTTTTTTCTTTAGCGACAATATCATCACGTATTTTCTACCCGCCACGGTGGCTCAGTGGCTAAGGCGTTGCGTTGCTGAGCATGAGGTCGCGGGTTCGATTCGCGGCCACGGCGGCCGCTTTTCTGATGGAGGCGATAAGCAAAAACGCCCGTGTGTACGAGATTTCGGCGCACGTCAAAGATCCCCAGGTGGTCAAAATTAATCCAGAGCCCTCCATGGACTACGGCGCGTCTCATCGCCTGCGGTGCGTCGGCGTGTTAAACACTGCAATATAAAAAAAAGAAAAACTGAATATTCGTCCTGTGGCGGGGCTGAATTTTTTATTTGCGCCCTCGCGTTTCCCATCCCGTCCTCGCCCACGTGATCGCTTGTGCTTCGGCGAATTCTGCGAAAAAAAAACATGCCTTGGTACCCCGAATGGTTAGCGGCACAAATGTCAGCGGGAGCCCGATCTTAGGGCGAGCGTTTTAGGCAAGCTCCGCCGCAAGCAATGCACGCTCCTCCACCACTCCCCGTGCGTCCAGAGAAATTCGGGGAAGACAGGTGACTGACCCCACGGGGAACCTTCACTGGGATTCCGCAGCCCCTTTGGTCCTAAATTTTGATCCAGAATAAAAAATTTACGGGTTTAAGGAGTTTTCGCTGCATGAACATATCAGTTAGTTCTTTATTTTGCTTTTGTTTTGATTTGATTTTGCACAGGATCTCTAGGATCTATTTTTTAAGACGGCTTCTGAGCTCATATTGTGATTATTTAACGCCTACTTACGAATCCGCATACTTTCAAGCGATTTCTCCTGTAAATATTTGTTGAGGATAGTTCCTCGATCCTGTTTCATTTGTTCACTTTTCGCATAAATGTTCTTTGAATCGATTATTCAATTACTTAGACATTCTTTTAAATTTTGTTCTGAGTAGCGAAGTTCTTTGTCACAAAAGTACCGTACTTCAGAGGTACCAATGAGCCACGATCCAACGTGGCTCCTATTCGGGGACGCTGCTTTGACGTGCATGTTTGCTGCGGGAAATATTTCTTACGCACTAAGCGCTCTTCAGGGATGTTACACTAAGTAAACACCTATCTTATAAATAAGAATGAAATGGTTTAACAGTGCAGTTAGAAACATTATCCGTCGGAATAGTAGCGCTAATGTGTTACACTGGGTTTTTCACTTACATCATCCCACGCGATTTGAGTTGCAGTGGCTCATTTTAACCTGCAGCATGCTTGTTGCAGTCGGCACTTGTTTTTTTTTATATATATGCCATGTATAATGTCGTGCCGACACCTGCTTCTGCGAACATCATTTTAACGCTGTGCGGCTCAAAAAAGTACTGATTATGGGGAGCAGCAGGTGACATTGGTCTCAGGTCACGACCATATTAGCAAAACGCCAAGAATTTCAGATGAGCAGTCCTTGCGAAGAAGAATAACTGTATGTATGTTGCATAAAACATTACAGAGTGCTTTCAACGTCATTACAAAGCATTTCCAAATTTGATTCACAAACACAATAAACCCGCCGCAGTCCCTGCCAACTACGAATAAGTCGGGACGGAAGCGTGCGGCAAGGTACAATAGGTGCCTTCCGTAATGCATTGCTAATAACACGTCAAGTACTTGCGTTATCAGAAGAAAGCAACGCACACAAATGCAGAAACACAAGAAATTGCAACTTTTCTTCGTCATTACGTTATAAAGGGACAGGTTCCTTCCCCGTGCGGTGGAACTCATTCCCGCAACCGTTGTCGAAGGGTTTCCGCAAAGTGCAAAAAGAAAATATTTACCTCGCTGATTTTCGAAAAAATAAACAGGTGATAATAAGTCGTCAAAAAAACGAGTGAAAAACCCGATGATACTATCACTGATTTGTTATATAACATTCTGGTGATAATATGTCGCTAAGAAACAAAATAATGAACACTTATAGGTTGTCTGAATGCTACAAATATCGCAGCTAATATTTAACAAATCAACAGAGGTTTTTTTGGGAAGGCCGCATAACCAACTGCTCGCCTAAAATAACGCAGAATTTCGAACAAGAACATCTGTAATAAATAGGTACAAATTCCGTGCTTGTAACCACCCCGTAAACAACGCCCGCAGCTTAAAGCGCTCGCCGAAACGAAACGACCTGTACCGAACCGCCCTGTACCGAAATGTCCTGTACCGAAACGCCCGTGTCCCGAAACGCCCGTGTACCGAAACGCCCGTGCACCGAAAAGACCGTACCGAAACGCCCTGTACCGAAACGTCCTGTACCGAAAAGACCGGAGCCGACGGCACCTACTGTCGAGACGGCGCACAGCGCAGGCGCGGCCAACCAGGGGTGCATGCATGCCACTACCACTCGCTCCGTCGCGGCTGCTTCTTGCTTCGATAAACCAGCGCCCGGAGAACCACGCCGCGCAGTTAGGCTAACACTGGCGCGCACCGCCCTATCATTGAAAACGCTGCGACTCACCTGATATGCGGCAGTGGTGCTACGCTGTCACACACAGCGTGCTGTGGCTGCGTTGTGCTCGTAGCCTTTTTTTATTCTTTGGTATCACAAGGTCGTAGCGGGAAAGCAGTGCAGTAAATACATCCCAACAAAATGGCAAGCAACGTGGGTGCTTTCTATTAGCTCACGATTGTGTGCGGGCTGTTTTGCTTGTTTTGATATAGTTGCACCTGCTGCAGGGAAAACTTGTCCCCTGATGAAACAGGCTTCCTATTACATTTCAATGAATCCTATCCCATTCAACTGCCACAACCCCTTACTCCGAGTCACTAAATCCCGCAGTTGTTCACATCACACCTTGTTATAGCACTTAGATTTTCGCGAAGGACACCCACCGAATCAAGCATAGCAGCTTATTCGTATGTGCGGGCTTGGGACAGAATATATAATCCATAAATTGAACACCTGAAAAAGGAATACAACACGGCTGATTGGCCAGGTGAAACACAGTATATCTTTTTTTTTTTTAGCATTTAATAACTGCTTCGAAATTATCAAAGCCAAAAGGAAAAAAGTAGTGGCGTATCTGCTCCTTTCGTTGCAAATTCCGTCAAAAGACGATAGTCTTTGTAGACATTTGCCAAGGAAATGCCCCCTTTTGATTTCCCGTTCAACTCTCATGCTGTTCCTGCACCGTCTCGCTCATCCCAAGGTAAACACACCAAGAGTTTGCTCACGGCCATTTGAATTCACCGCATTCCACTGCTACAGGCCGGGTTCCTCGATGCCAGCACAGCAGTACGATGGTGACGCGCGTGAATCGAAGCGGCCGATTTCAAGGTTTGTAGCACCGCGTGGCCGTGCTCCACGTGCGTTCCAAGCAGAACGTATAACCTAGCTAGTGGAACAACCGATTTAGCCCTGGCCAATCCCCCTTGTGGGTCCGTGTGAAAATCTTTGAGGGCATCATCATCATCATCTCTCATTGCTGTTGTCGCGTGATTTTTCACATGCCACCTGGAAGTGGCGCAGGCAACAGCAGGCGGTGGTTTTCTGCACTAGATGTAGAATATCATTTGCTATCGAAAAACCAAGCATCCATGAATTTTAAATACGATAGCTTTTCTTGGGCGACTTCAACCCATAAATTTTGGTCTGTCTGTATGTCTGTCTGTATGCCGTCTGTCTGATACTGCGCAATAGTCTTATATACTCACAACCAAATTTGAGCGTCTAAGCCCGGTTTATATGTTCATACTTGCCAACTTTGTTGAACATGAACAAGACCTTACGCAAATATAAGACCGAAACTAATACACAAGAGATATTTGCAGTGTTCCTTTATTTAAAAAAAATCATGGATGCATGGTTTTTCGATAGAAACGATATTCTACATGTAGTGCAGAAAACCGCCGCCTGCTGTTGCCCGCGCCACCTCCTGGCGGCATATGAGAAATCACGCGGCAACAGCAACGAAAGGCTCCACTAGCTAGGTTCCACTTCTGCTTGGAACGCACGTGGAGCACGGCAACGCGGTTCTATAAACCTTGAAGTCGGCCGCCTCGATTCACACGCGTCTCCGCAGTACTGCAGCGCTGGCATCGAGGAACCTGGCCTGCAACAGTGGACCGCGGTAAATTCAAATCGCCTTGAGCAAACCTTTAGTGTGTTTACCTTGGGATGAGCGCGGCGGTGCAGGAACAGCATGAGAGGTGAGCGGAAAAGCAAAGGGGGGCATTCCCTTTGCAAATGTCTATAAAGACTACCGTCTTTTGACGACATTTGCTATGAAACAAGCTGATACGCCGCCAGTTTTTTTTTTTTTAACGGAACACTGTAAATATCCCTTGTGAACTAATTTCCTGTGTTATATTTGCGTAATGTCTTGTTCTTGTTCAACAAAGTTGACAAGCATGAACCTATAAACCAGGCTTAGATGTTTACCTTTGGCTGTGAGTATATATGACTATTGCGCAGTATCCCTTTTACTTTGGCCGGGAGGCTGAATCGAGTCACAGACAGACAGACAGACAGACCAAAATTTCTGTGTTTAAGTAGCCCAAGAAAGACTATCGTCTTTAAAAATGGCGGCCCACTAAATCATTGATAACATGAATGCATCCAGCGAAGCTGACGTGCCCACGTTGCTTTATTTCTCAGTTTAATAAACTGAAGTTATTAAGATGTAGGATATATGAAAGAACGGCTTACAATTTTTTTCCTACTTTTACGAATGTATTAACCACATTAACTCGAGCATTGAAACGCAATCATTTCTAGTCGGCAATTAGCCTACTTTTGCGTGATTGATGAAACTTGGAATTATTACAGAATTACCTGAGCAGGCAGAAATGAGGATGCTGTAAAGAAATTTTCACAGGGTTTCGGTGAACCTAGTGAGGCTGCTCCAACAGGCTCGGAAGCCGTACTTTTTTTATAGTTTGCGGCAGGGTATTAAAAAAAAGGAATTTGGGAGTGTTGCGGAGGACCCACGGAGTCTGAAGTGTCGTCGCGGACTTCTTTTTGTAAGGGGACCCCCATATGATAACGACGACCCTGTGCAATGCTTTGCAATTACGGGCTTTTTTGAAGTATACCGTCGTTTGTTTGCAGGATGCCGTCGACCATAAGCTAGTAATCTTTTTATCTTCAATCATCGACTGACCGATCCACCTTTAGATCAAATCCTTCAATTTCAGCTCGTGTCAAAGTGCACGAGAACTGTCAATAATATTTTCAAGTGCAAATAAATCTCATTGAGGAATGTAGTTTGCATGCGTTTCAATGGTCGCTGGGCATTAAAAGCTCTGTTCAATGGTATCTCATATTGTAATGGAATTTTTGAACACTAAATGTATGTGTGGGTGCCTCGAACTTTAAAAAAAATTGCGAAGTTGGATTTTTCAGAGCAATCGCGAAATGGCACATTTGTCGCATAAGGCAAGCGAAGTTTCATAAAGCAATGTAGCAAAAACCTAAACACAGCAGCATTTGTCAAAACCTTAGCATGTAAGGTAAGCATGAATAATTTTTAAAGTTTTCAAGCTCGCTTAAATTGTCAGGGCGCTATAGTTTCGCTACTATTCTCAAACCCGGCATAGGTGGTGTTTTGTCTTATTTTCTTCGATTCCACAGTGATTTTTTAGATGCGAAGCATCTCATGCTCGGAGCTGCGTCCCTCCCTCCCTTGTCCGCCGTCCGCACTATACTGCGCATGCGCGTCTCTTCAGCCCGTCAGCGTTTGCGCTGACGTCAGCGCAGTCCACTATAAAAAGAAATAGTTAGGAGGCGCCCGGTTTCAATCCCACGACTCTCTAGCCGCAACGGGAGGTACGTGGCGCTCTTCCCACTGCGCTATAAACCGAGAAGGGAGCATGTTATACGAACGCGCCTTATGTCCTTCACTCATTAAACTACGTCAAGAAGCTACTGATATAACGAAGGCACGCGAAGCTGAACGTCAACGGAAACGACGACCTGAAAATTATTGGGAACTTCATGACCCCATGGCTGCTTCGCATACTACTCAGGATTTCCCTACGGGAAGATTGTAATTTTTTTTCTTCTTCATGTTCTGTTTTAATATATGACGCGGGGAGGTGCAAAAATAGAAAAGAAAGCTTTAAGCACGACATCATCATTAGCGCGCCAACTCTGCCAGCGGAGCAGCGTTGCCGCCGATTGCGCTAGCGTTTCCACAGAAGGTGTCTTCACAAGCAGACGGCAAAATAGAAGCGAGGCTCCCCTGGCGTCAATTTACCGGAGCGTTATGCAATCGCGAAGCGACGATAGCGGCATATGTGATGTGCTGCTAGGCGGCGCCTGCGCTGTGCGCAGTCTCGACAGCAGGCGCCGCGCAACCAGACGACGCAGCGATTAGTTCTGGCCTCGGCTCCCAGGTACGTAATACTTCAGCTCTCGAATGTACGTTACTTTATAGTCTTCGTTAAAACAAAACAAATGGCAAAACAAAAAACGTCGAATTTCGGCGGCCCTTTGTCAAGGGGTCCGTCATTAAACATATTGATCGCGTATTCAACACTAAGTTGGCTAAATTAATCGTCATCCAGTTTTAGGTGCAGATCCTTTGCGATAAACCATGGTTTTCCCGTTAAAAGCGATTGGGTCTAACAGTAAGTATCACTAGCTCCTCCGAAAAAGCAGAGCACCTTCGTTAAAGCCCCGCTTTCCTCCCAAAAATAAGTGAAACAGCGCCGTTGCATTTCCGGCCCATCAAGATTAATTACAGCGCGGCATAATGCTCGTCGGCGAAGTAAATTTCGTGTCACCATCCTGACTTGTACGATCACCGCACCATTCCCCACGTTTGTAGAAAGGTGTTAACGACGACAGAAAAACGCGCTGTAAATTCCGGTGTTTCGCGAGCCATTACGAAGGAAAAAAGGTTGTTATTTCATCCATAGGATACGCAGTTGGCCCTACTGACGATATTTCAAAACACCTGCGACGCAGCAAACGATCGACGGTATGCAGTGCTTTTTGACAACTTGAGCCACTGCGCCAGGAATTGTTTAGCCAAGGAATCCCGGACAAAGGATGCCTTTAACGGGGCGAGGCCCATAACATCAGCCTCTGCTCCAAAAATAAACTCTCTGTCTCTCTCTCTCTCTCTCTCTCTCTCTCTCTCTCTCTCTCTCTCTCTATATATATATATATATATATATATATATATATATATATATATATATATATATATATATATATATATATATATTTCCCTCGTCTATCTATCTATCTATCACTCTCTCTCTCTCTCTCTGCACCTTTTGGGGTACACGCATATTCTGCGCGAATCGTATGCATTTAGTTTGTCCTATAACCTGAATCGGTGTTTATGTATTAGTGCATTGCATGGGTCCACTCAGCATTGCTAAGGGCTTTCTGACCCCAATGTTCCTGACTCCAATGTTTTCTCTGTATAAATGCGTGAAATAAAATAATTGAATTCAATTGAATTGAATGCTATTTGATCGTCTAGCTTTTTATTTCTCCTTGTACTTTGCAAGTACAAGGAGAAAGGAGTACTTTGCAAGCACGTGCTTGCAAAGCACGTACGTTCACGTATACCACCGATGGGTGGCTCACTAGTATCAACCAATCAGCTGCGGTTCACTTTGGTGCTCCGTTTCTTTGCCGCGTGAAGCGCCAGATTTGAATTTTCGTTTTCAAAAGTTCGTCGATTTTATCGACGAGGAGGGCGACAATGAGGCCGGCGAGAGGCGCCTCGGTTTTCGGCGGTGGTCCTTATAATAACCTGCTTCAGTCATCTTCCTTTCGCCTCAGTGCTGGCTCCATGGTTACCTGGAGAAGAAGAATGTGGCTCGGGGTGCAAGGAATGACGAATTCGATTCACTACTATGTCGTCATGTTTTAGGACAGTGGTTATCAAATCAGGGTTTACGGACCCCAAAAGTCCACCCGGGCATTTAGGGGGTCCGCGAAGCCCTCCCCAAACCTCTCTCATCCCCCAACCCACTACTTCCACCTTATTGCGAAACTTTGCAGGAAATGCAAAAAGGGGGCTTACCTACTTTCTCCGCGTAGCCCATGTTATAACGTCGGCGTTCTGCACGACATGCCAGCTGTGGGAAAAAGCCGACCACACAAAAGGCTGAGTGACTTGTAGCTTCGAAAGCAAATTATTTGACAGTGTGTCACGCATAAGCATAAAAATGGCGTTTTCTCATGTTCTAATGCGCGTGTCAAAGAAAGCGCGTCATCCCTATTTCATATTTGCCGCGCTTTCGAGGCGCTTTTTCAAAGAAAGTGCTACGAGTTGTGCCGCGCCTCCGCCAGATGGCGCCACGGGTCCCGCGACCGAGAGAAGACGCAGTGAAACATCCCCCTCGCGAGGGCCACGATCAAATGCAGAGCATTTCCGGGGGCGCACGACGTTAAGTAGTTTGCGTTGCGTTAATGTTGTTGCACTTGTGGCAACTGCTGACGAGAGAGCGCTCGTCAGCAGTAATTTGAATGAGTCAACGATATAAGGCGCGTCCGTAGCGTCCCATTCTGTGTCGGCTTTGTGGCGCAGTGGGTAGAGCACCATGTACGTTGCGTTCCGCCCACAGGGTCGAGGGATCGAAACCGGGCGCCGGATAGTATTTTTTTTATAGTAGGGAGGGGTGCGGTGCGGACTACGGACGTCAACGCGGGTGACATCGTGAGTTACTGAAATGCTCTGCATTTAAAAATCCGACAAAAAATACGGGCAATGAATACGTATGTTGGTGACTTTAGCTGCGTGTGCGAATTTTTCACAGCGAAGCTGTTTAGCAAATCGTAATTTTTCTTGTCCGCACATACAAATACCAAGAAATTGCCGAGCGCGCGCATGTGAGCGCGGGCCCAGCGGCGACCGCCCAGCGACCCCTGCGCATCTTTGTCAAGCCGAACGTACCCGGGAGCTTGGTTAAGATTGCGGCGACCGCTTAGTTAAAAAACCAGAAACGCCGAGCACTCGTGTGTGCGTGCCGGCGCACGTTCGTCAAGCCAAGCATACACACTTAGAGGAGATTGGCAAAGACTGGCCGAAAAAAAAAAACTCCAGCTTCGGCCCAATCGTGGCAACACTTGGTAACACAATCGTGGCAATCGTGGCTCGGAATAAGGAAGACGCGTCCTAGCGTACGCCCTTCCAAGGTGATGTCTAATGACTACCCCTTTCAAGGAAACGAAGGAAGCTCGCACTTATAGCCACAATGATGGAGTGAAGGTCCTTGCGGCAGCGAAGAAGAAGCAAATCGGCTGCAATCGCGGACTTACACCGTCGTGATGGTGGTGAAGGTTGCGTACAGCTTCGCTACCTTCAAGTCTTACGCGTTACTGTGAGCTTCCTTCATTTTTTTTTTTTACATTACGGCTCGGATCCATATAGTTCACTGTGGGGTCCCCCATCACTTTTTCAAACCCTAAAGGGGTGCCCGGCACACTCCTGGCAAACTCATGCTTGCCCTTGACTGCGTTGCGCATGCGCCGACAAACCATCCACAGTGTCGACTGCGCCAACTGTAGTGCCGCCAGTGATGTTCAGTGACAAAATGACTGCTCCCACATCATCCTCATCATCATCATAATCATAATAATCATTATCATCATCACCATCATCATCATCGTCCTATCTACGCCCGCTGCAGGGCAAAGGCATCTCCCATTTATGCTCCCGCATCGCATAAGGTTAAAAGGCCTGAAGGGCCCAGTGACTGCATTCGCATGATGATGATGATAATGACGATTGGATTCTGATGGGCTGCTTTTGTTATATAGAAATCAGACGTGCGGCCCTGTGTCATTTCATCTTGTACGCTCGTACACTGGTCCTCCAGAGTATGCCATTCTTGTTTTGCATTTGCCATAAGCGGAATGTCTAAAGAGCTAATTTGAGTTGTGTACAGGTGGGAATTGTTATATTTTTCTCCGCCAGTAGTCTAATCCCAGTTTAGTCAATCCTACGGCTTTCCAGATTAAAATCAAACAATTGAAGCCGGCACCGGTGTTAACTAAAGTAAACGTACAGATGCAAAAAAAATATTTCAAAATCTTCATAATTCTCGAATCGTTCACAAAAACTCGGCTGAAAGGACGGGCTAAAATGTTTACACGGCTGCGTAGTTTCAGGTAGCGTCACAAGGAAATAACGAAAAAATAAACTATGGAAACAGTGTACACAAAAGTAACGTAATCACAAATTTGTGTAGGCATTTCTCGGCAGCCGCTGGTGCATTATTTCTTTATGTTAGCTTACACTCTCTTTCCGTGTCCAAATTTAACAAAAGGAACAGACTTTCACCGCCTTTTGCGCAGTAACTTCCGGCCTATTGAAATGCGTCACCCGTTCGGCCCTCCAGCGTTAACGAAGTGGCATCAGATGTGTCCTGTCGGTTTGTTCAAGACCACAGGCGAACAAACCAAAACAAGAGGCGGAGGCGAACCACCGCCACTGCACTAGTGGCTGCCTACTTCCCCCCACACACAAGGGTCGGGTGTCGGGGCAGCTCGAAGAAAGGACAAAGTAAGGGGGAGGAAGTCCTATCTTTCTTTCTCTTTTCAGATTACTTCATTCCGCGGGGCAATTTTATTTTTAAACACCTACGAGGGTGGCGGCACTCGCAAATGTTGGACCGGTGCCCGCGCACCTTCGGTCGGTGGGGGCCCCCAGGGTGGGAACCTCGCCGCGCGCTTTTTATTTACGGCACGCGCGCCGGCGGGGGAACCCTGCGTTGCCGCCGCCCGGCCAATGGGGAGGCGAGCGTCGTTCCCGTTTCCATGGTAACTGCTTTTATTTTGGACGCGCTCCCTTCCCGCCCTCCCTTCCGTTCGTCCGTCTAGCAGACGGTCCCCTCCGGGCTTTAGCAGACGACGCGGCGAACGCGAACCTCGGCGGATCGTCTGCGCCGCGCACTTTCAATTAGGCCACTTATTGGTTCCTGACCCGGAGCGTTCGCTTCGTGAACGGTGACGTCACGACTTAGAAACGTCGTATTTAGTGTGTTATTTTTCATTACTTCTCCAGTGCCAACTTCACAACTGCTTTCTGGATACGAAAGATAACCGTTGAGGAGTTTTGTGTTTTCGCAGGCACTATACGCAACGGCGCGAGAACGTTGGTGTGGAGTTACTACCGCCAAAGCTCAGCGCCGCAGGATTTCGTCACTCGAAGGGAAGAGAAATGGCCGACTGTTACGGTGCGGTTGCCGGTGAAGACACGCTCAAGAGTGAAGTGTCGTGGGTGTTTTGTGCACGTGTTTGGTTACGACTCTGAAGACGGACCGGGCTATCGATTCCGTTTCAGACAGAGCGCCCGCGGAAGAGTGACACACCGGATAAAGTCGTCACGGCGTACTGCCGCGCAAACTGAAACAGGATGCCTTCCTGGGGATCCGGTTGCTTGAGGAACTCCCAAAAGCATCAACGTAAGCTCACTACTTTTCTTTGATTTAAGCTTAGATGATACCGTTTCTTCCTCGGTGTTGGAAACACGGTCTGCTCATAATTTAGTTCCCGCAAACATTACCAGACGAAGAAACAAAAACGTTTCCGCTCTATGCGTGCGCCATGGTATCCCTGTTGCGCAACAAACACGTGGCTCACACGCAGCACGCCTGCGTGATCCAACTCGCGAAATCACATCTCCCGCCATCGCCATTCAAAATATTCCTGGTAATCAGTGAAAAGCAGATAAATTACGTAAGGTTACGCAGTCTGTACATCATGCGAGGGTGAGCTCCACTAAAGATTACGCAAAACATGCAACTCAGTAGAGCGTGCAGTAAGGTAGCCGAACTTCGGCTAACCACGTTGCTTGAATTGCAGCGACTGCACCCCAAAGAAACGCCGATGATGGGAGCTAAACTTTTGCGGCACTTCATTTCTCTGAGCGGGAGTCACAAAATATTATCAAGGTAAAGAAATTAGCCGAACTTTCATTAAAGTGAATAAATATTTTATTTGTACTCAAAAGTAGAAAAATTGCTGCAATTCGACGGAAAATATTTTACAGCCACATCTGAAGCTGGACTTGAAACAAAGTATCGAGACTGCGTTTATGCTTTAATTACTTTTTTATGCGTAACTTCTTTCGTGGTTAACGGCATCATTAAGCACTAAAGAAACACGCCATAGCCAAAACACAGATTGGCCAAAATGTCCTCATAAATAGTTGAATTAGCTATATAAACTATTAATGCCCAATAAAACGTACATTTGGTGCTTTTTTATAGCTAACTGCATGCACAGGTAGGTGTTTAAGTTTCATGCACGCGTTCGCCATTTATCGTATTTGCACATACTGTCCTCACCCTCGGCATGTATATTCTGACAAATGAAACAGTTTTCTTTTACATTCCTATTACATTGCGTTTTACGAGATCCCACTACGCATGGGCAAAACAATACAAAAGAACTTGTTCCAACAACCTGAACTCCCCACGTAAGGTAACTGCAAAGAAAAAAATAAAATAACGCGTTTGAACTTGAAATAAACAGAAACAAATAAAATACGCGTATTATTTTGCGAACTCTGGCTATTTTATTTACTAGGTCTGGCTAAGTCTTATGGCTAAGCTAGACTTATGTGCTAAGTCTGGATAAGTCTGGCTATTTTGCTAAGTTTGGCAAGACTTGCGGTTATAGCCCTACAGTAATCTTACCCTGCAGCGAATCCTTACCATCATTCTTTCTTAAAGTCGTTTTACGTATAATAGTTAAATTATTTGCCTTTCGTTCATATCTTCACGCTCGAGTTTCACTTTATTTCGACTGTAAGAGCAGCCTTTACTAATGAGTGCGCATGAAGTGAATATGGTGAAAGCAAATTGCGTAGATTCAAGTCGTAATTGGTGTTCTCCCGTAATCATTTCAAATGGGAATAAACCGTTGAGGCGACAAAATTTCAACCAGAACGTAAGACGTTTTGTAGCTTGTATTTTTAATAATCATTTCAAAGGGGAATAAACCGTTGGCCGAGGCGACCAACTTTCAACCAGAACGTAAGATGTTTTGTAGCTTGTATTCCCAAGTTTCTAAGAAAATGTTTGTCACGTAATCAACAAAGCAAAATGACAAGTCAGTACTGGCAACAAGAGCACCTTACACACCTCCAGCCTATATGCATTCAGCCTCAATTCATGTACCGTCGCCTTATACTTCAGAACGGAAAATATCGTACACAAACGGCGGAAACGCGAGTTGTATACAGCTCTATACAAGGTACCCCAGCTATCATGCAGCAAGATTTTAAAAACAGAGCAATGGAGTTACTCGGAGGAAACTTAGTGCATAATGTTTCCAGTACGGCGGAGTAGCGGCTTGTAGTTTTTTCGTTAATGAAATTCAATTACCTACTTGTAATTAATTATCCAACTCGAGAAGTACTGTCCTAATCATGAAAGTGCCAATGAAGCACTTGTAGGTACCTCCTGGGGGCCTCTAACTGCGATATTTTCAGCGACGAACTAATTGTGTACTCATTTATTTTGACTGATAAAGAAACCCCGCGATATATGAAAAATGCCACGTGACGGAGCGCCCACCCGCTTCATAAAGCAATACCCTCAAACGAGCTTATTTAAAGCAGCTGCTTTGCCTGTCATATGCCGAAGAGACAGCGCATCACCTTGATAATGACATGCATAGAAGGAGCAGCAACAGCAAGATTCGCGGGAAGCGTGTGGCAGATAAAGCACAAACTCGGTCGCGATTTCTTCTGGGTGTTTTTTTTTCTTTATTTCATTCTGGCGAACTCAGAGGCAGCGTGTTCGAGGGCACTGCTTTGTGATGTGGGCTGGAGCGCCGTCACGTGGTATTTTTCATATTTCGCGGGTTTCTTCGTCAGTCAAAATAAATGAGTACGCAATTAGTTCTTCGCTTAAAATACCGCAGTTAGATTCCTCTAGTGGGTACCTACAAGTGCCTCATTGACACTTTCATGAATAGGGCAGTACTTCTCGAGTTTGATAGTTAATTACAATTAGGTAATTGAATTTCATAACGAAAAAAAATACTGGCCGCTACTCCACTGTACTGGAAACAATGTGCACTAGGTTTTCGTCGAGCAACGCCATTGCTCGTTTTTAAAATCTTTGTGCATGATAGCTGGGACTCCCTGTACATACCTAGAACAAAACTGTTTGTGGCAGTTCTTCAACCTATAGTTTCGTGTTCTTGGGAAGCCGTCGCCTGCGTCTGCGACTCTTTTCTACAACATTTCCAGATTGCAACCAAACGAACAATGACGGATGTCAAGCTGCCCCGGGGCCTGTGGCTGCCCTTCGAATGGGTTTATAGTATTTAGCCGTTCAGTCTAAGTTAGTATACTCGTCAATTCGAACTTCAATAATTCGAAGTTACGGATGATTAGAACTGCACTATTCGGTCCCGCCAAGTCCTCATAGGAGTGTATGTATTAAGATGGCCGTTAATTTGAACCAGAGTTGGTTCCGTCTCGCATAATTCAAACTACGCCACACCGCGCCGTCGCCTTGGCGCCTGGCACGCGACCAGAGAGACGCACCCTATGCTTGAACCCTATCGCTACGTTCTGCACACCCCGTCGCTGCGTTCTACGCACCCTATGGATGCGTGCTACGGACCCTATGGCTGCGTAGAACGAAGTGGGCAAAATAAGGTAAAACCAATCTAAATCCGGCATGGCGGACGTTTTGAAAGACGAATTCTTTGAGAACTACGCGGATGAGGATGCTGTTTACGTGGTGTGCTGACAGAAATCAAATCTCGGGTCAAAAGCGCACAGCCCGTCGCTGCCGATGACTAAACAGTACGAGGACGAAGCGTAGTGCGGCCGTCCGTTCAAAAATCAGAGCCGATGGAAAGCCAACCGCCCCTTCTCCAGTTTTGAAGAAGGCGAAGATGGGACTTCCCGCTACATTAATTTCTTAGAGCAAAAAGTGCTGACTGTCACCCTTAGTCACAAAACGCAGCCGACAATCCCGGACATTTTCAAGTATCAAGGTGTTGACGTGCCCTGCTGCTTCCCCAATTGCCGGGTATTATTGTTATCAAATTTCATTAGATCGAACTTTCATGAATTCGAACTGAGATTCTGAGAATTAACGAGTCTTCACTGTGCTTTCTTTGATGAAGATTAATTCGACAGATTCAACTTTCAGCACCCACCTCTATCGAAACGAACAAATAACAGCTGATGTCAAATAAAAATTGCAAATTCTGGTTCAATATGTTTAAAGAAAATAATTACTATGAGATGAATATTAGTTGTGTACATAGTATGCGCTTTATTACCTTGTGTTTGGCGCATTATAACCGAAAGGTTGCTGCGCCATTAAACCTCAACTTCATCATTATTACCATACAGGTAACAGTTGTCAATAGCGATAATTAGATGCTGCCCGCTTTTCTCCAAGCTTGTTGTCTGGAATCCTCTTAGCTATCTAACGCAAACTTCTTTTTTTTTTCCGAGAGGTCATTAGGCTTCATTATCTCTGAGCATGGTCTCAAAAGAAAAGCTGTCATCGCGGGAGCCGTCAAACCGGGCCTTAAATAACGTGACAGCTGCATAATTATTTAGCTCACGTCGTGTCTGTGTCCGACGGTTTAACTAGGCGAATTAGCCGCTTTCTAGAACGCTCGTCGGTGAAGATGACCCGAGGGAAGGAAACGCGGGGTTTTACCGCGCTCGTTGAAAGACATCGTGTGAGGAAAAACGGCTTTTGGAACTCTCAGGGGTACACGACACCAGCGGATTAAAGGGGGGAAAAAAAAAAACAGGGAAACGTCTAGAAGACGTCTTCTATGGATCAAATTAAGGGAAGACATGAAGTTCGGCAACACAGTGTGCGGGATAGGCGACAGGTGCGTGTAGCACGACGGATAAATCGTAGGAAGTGACGACGGCAAGCAGGGAAGAGGCCCAAGAGGATTAGAACATCAGCGGGATCGAGCGGGCAGGATGGACGGGGATGGTCGTCGACAAGGAGCGCATCTAGCGCGTGTCATTTTTCTTTTTAATGATGATGATTATTATACTGTGCAGACTTCCGGTTTCGTTCATTTTTGTTTCGTCGCCGTTTTTATTAACTAAGCAAGAGTAAGAAGAAGGGGCTGGAGCAGCTGTTTGTACGTAAAATACTCTTGAAAACTGATTGATTGTGGGGTTTAACGCGCCGACGCAACGCAGGCGATGAAGCGCGCCGTAGTGGAGGGCTCCGGATTAATTTTGATCACCTGGGGATCTTTAACGTGCGCCGAAATCTCGTACACACAGGCGTTTTCGCTTTTGGCCTCCATCAAAAGAGCGGCCGCGGCGGCCGGGAGTCGAACCAATACTCTTGAAAATAACTAGAGCGTCTTGAAAGTGCAAACGCACTCAAACATGGCGAAACAAAGGAATGCGAGAGAGAGAGAGAGAGAGAGGGGGGGGGGGAGGGAGAGAGAGATTTTATTGAAAATATAAAAAGAGCAGAGATGTCGGCCTGATGGTGCAAGCTCGGTCCAGCTCCTTTACCAGGTAAGGGAAAGCGGAAGAAAGATAAAAGATGAACAAGATGGGGTAGAGATGGAGATACGAGTATGTACGAAACAAAGAAAGGTGTGCAAGAGCGTTCAGAATGCATTATCCGCCTATCGAGCCGTGACTAATCCCGCGTGTAGCGTGTAGTGAAGTGGATAATTTGAAGGCAGGCGCGAAGATGAGGGACGGGAGTCAGTTAGATTGCTGAAGCAGGAACTATACAACCATAGGTGTGCGCAGGGTTCTCGATTAAGGAAGGGGAGGGGAGGGGCGAAGTCTTACCGCAGCGCCCCTCCCCCCGGCAAACGCTAGTTTTTGAGAAGCGTAAGAATTTGTAAAGTTAATATTCTCTATTCTCTATTATAAAGTCAATATTCTCTATTTTAATCGAATATTCATCTCTGTGTTCGTAAATAACGCACGTTATTTACGAGGAAAAATGGAAAGAGGACAACCTCCGCAGTAGATGCAAAAATGAAAATTAAGCGATATCGTGTTTCTCACAACGGTCTGCTTCTGGTCCCCGCCTTGCCGGGGATGGAAGTAAACTGCCTTTAAAGGGTAACATAATGGTTCTTTGGCTGCCATTATCGTGAAAAAACAACGCGTGGTCTTAACACAACGGGACAGGTTCGATTGAGGAAAGGTACGGGGCAAATTTGGCGCACCCCCCCCCCCCCCCATAAGATGATTGTTCTTCCAAAAAACGGGGCAGAAACCCTGTAAACCTGTCAAGTTGCTTCTTAGCAGCTTTTTGTTTCTGTCCTTATTATTTCAACTTTGTACGAGATTACAATGCTGAATAAATTAACTTTGAACTTTGAATGATTAGGGGGGCGGCCGCCCCCCCCCCCC
>NW_027526204.1:104133517-104473517 GCF_048455015.1 Haemaphysalis longicornis | reverse complement strand
AGCTCGGTGCTTTCAACGCCTTCAACTCCTTCAGTGCTTCAACGCCAAGAGGTGCTTCGAACGTCTTTGCGCCATTTGACTCGGTGTCCTACGCATCATTTGACAGACATCTCCGCACAATATGTAAGACACCTGCTTCCGGCGAATTTTCAAAGACCGCAAAAGTCGATAGTAGCACCGTGGATACTGGCGCCATTGAAAATTTGCACTACGATACCCGGAATCAGCAAAAAGTCTGCCATGCCCGTGGCCGCGCTCAAGTTCTTCCCACTCGAGTATATCTCCAGTACTTACAAAGGCTGCACACATGTTTATGCGGATGGCTCGGTTCGCCCGGGCTCATTCGCCATCGGCGTGTGCATCCCATCAGCCCGGTGCACTATCGAAAGAAAACTTGGCCATGAAACATCCTCGACTGCTACCGAGCTAGCAGCTGTGAGGGCTGCACTTCATTACATCAGCGGAAATCATGCCCAGCAATGGGTAATATTCCTCGACTCGCGCAGCGCCTTACAAGTGCTCCGAAAGCTTCACAAAAACCGCAGTCAGCTTGTAGGTGAAATTGGCGAAATTCACACAATGGCAGTGCGCGAAGGTCAGGACATCATTCTTCAGTGGCTGCCTCGTCACTCGGGCATACAAGGCAATGTTAGATCCGATGCAGCCGCCAGCGCAGGCCACTTAATGGGCAACACGACCCAGCTTCCTTTCTCCCGAGAGGGCAGCAACGTCCTTATCCTCGCAAGTGGATGGGCTGCACAAATGTGGGAGTGGCAGGATCCTCACCGCAGGCATCCACCACTGCAAGCAATTGACCCGCACTGTAACTTCCGCTGTCCACGCAGCATCAACAAGCGGTGTAAAGGAGTGTTGCACCGACTGCTCCTGAATGTAGCGTTTACTCAAAGATTTAAGTTTAAGATAGGTTGGGACGATTCCCCCCTGTTCCGGACTTGCGCTGTGCGTGCGACATTAAATCACTTGCTGTGTGTCTGCCCTCGTTTCGCTGCTGAGCGAAAAACTGCAGCGAGCCCCCACTCTCGTGTCCGCCATGGAGGCAGTCTCGAACTTTGTCATTTTCTTGGGCCCAGGGCCAATAGCACTGACAGTACCTTAGGTACAAAAGTTCTCCTCCAGTTCCTACGACAGTCTGAACTGGACAAATCTCTCTAGATGATAGACAGAGGAAGGGCGACACGATATCTGCTCTTTCGCACGATTTTTCGCACGATTTTCTTTTCAATTGTATTTTTATGTCCGGACTCTGCTGGCAGCATCCTTTTGCTTCTCTTTTTTTAACGTTTCTTGTTTGTTTTCTTCCTGCTGTACCTCTAATGTCTAATATTCACTCACCAACGTCGCCACCCCCCATATGGTGTAGCAAGCCTTCTCCCTAGCAGTGCTGACCTTACCAGTTCACATTAAAGAGCATTCCCTCTCCCTCTCTCCCTCTCTCCCTCTCTCTCTCCCTCTCTCTCTCTCTCTCTCTCTCTCTCTCTCTCTCTCTCTCTCTCTCTCTCTCTCTCTCTCTCTCTCTCTCTATCTATCTATCTATCTCTCTCTCTCTCTCTCTCTCTCTCTCTCTCTCGCTCTCTCGCTCTCTCGCTCTCTCTCTCGCTCGCTCTCTCTCTCTCGGAAAGCGTTCATTCCTGCAACTTAAGAAAAACCGGCCAACAGCCGCTACATCGCCTTATTGACGTAATTCGGGCCTTCGAAGAACGTCAACACCGGGAAAGAGAGAAAAATCTTTTGAGCGGCGAGTTTCCAAGTTATCTGATGGGTATAGAGCAGTAAATTTTGCCTGAGGTACTTTGCGAATCCCAATCTAAGTACTGGGGGTGTTGGGCGACTACGTTCTGCAAGAATTTAAGATTTCAAAAAAAGAGTTAAAAAAAGTGTTGCAGGGCCCTTTAAACTGCCAGGCGGTCTCCGCCAGGCCCGCGCTTCCGTGCGTACGCTCGGCAATTTCTTGGTATTTTTAACTGCGGACACGAAAAATTACGATTTGCTAAACAGCTGCACTGTTAAAAAAAAAACCTGCATACATCGTCACGTACACGGCTCGCGTAAGGCGTACAAATGAATAAACGCGTCGATCACCAAAAAGGCGACATTTCATTCGGCAACACTTGATTTAATTGTAGTGTTTAACGCACCGACGCAACGCAGGCGATGAGGCGCGCCGTAGTGGAGGGCTCCGGATTAGTTTTGACCCCCTAGGGATCTTTAACGTGCGCCGAAATCTCGTACGCACGGGCGTTTTTGCTTCTCCACTCCATCAGAAAAGCGCCCGCCGCGTCCGAAAATCGAACCCGCCACCTCGTGCTCAGATTAGGCAACACTGGAGAGCAACTTCGCACACGACACCACCGCGACGACGCACTTCCACGAAGCTCGTGTTTTGTCGTTCGCTCATTAATCAATTTTGTTCAGCACAGGCCTACGTCGTCGAACCTCTCGCCGCCCAACGCGCATTTCCTCAGCGGGCCGCCAGGCATTCTGCTCTGTCGTCCCAAGCACGCACCTGGCCTCTTTTATATTATCACCTCGTTCCGTGCCCGCGCGGCCTGCCTTTTTGGCTTCGTTCCACGCGTTCCCCGTTAGTAGCCCCCGCCGCCAGCGCGCTAACATTAGGCTTAGAGAAAGCTAACGTAAAAAGCCCCAAAAGAAAGTAGGAAAACAGTTGTCGCATTTCGTGGGGCTGTGCGACAACAAACAAACAAACAAAAAGGAAAACGTGTCAGTCGCAGTGCGAGTCGCTTTTTTCTTTTCTTTTTTTTTCAACTTTCTTTCTGGAGCAAACTCAGCCCCTAGTACACACACGGAAACACGCACACACAGAAAGAAAAAGCAATGTTTACCCAAGTCGCTACGTGTGACGGTCCAGAAGGGGGAAAATTTTACTCAAAGGATCACTGAAAAAAAAAATTCGCTACAGTTTTCATCTTTCGCACTGTTTTCTCTTGCGTATATGCACAGAAGCTGTGAATGACAGGAAAATCCCGCCGCCTAATGCGCTGCATCGAAATACAGCGAAATGACTTGCTTCGTCCCTCGGAAAAAAATAACCGTCAGACCAAGAAAAACAAATATCAAGATATATATATATATATATATATATATATATATATATATATATATATATATATATATATACAGAAACATAGGTCGGCAGTCTACAACGCCAAAGGAGGCACAGGGGTGTGGTTAGGCTCTATTTTTTACTACGGTTAATGAAGTTAAGATTTTTTTATATATAAAGAAGAAAGAAAGAAAGAAAAACACGCGCCCAGAGTGGGGACCGAACCCACGCCTTTCGATTAGATCTCGAATGCCTTACCAATTCGGCTATCTGGGCGACTGTGTTCTCCTTCACTTTCTGGGCTATTTATATTTACTAGCAGTGTATCTGCTGACGCTTGAGGTATATATATATATATATATATATATATATATATATATATATATATATATATATATATATATATATATATATATATATATATATATATATATATATATATATATATATATATATATATTTATTTATTTATTTATTTATTTATATATATATCCTGGGAAGCAATATTTGCGCAAACCGGCACCACGGCTTTGGTTCCAGTATTAATAATACCGGCTGCAAGTTCGCTGTGCTTTCGCTAGAACACGCCTGAATTTATAAAATACGGAGCAGCGTCACATTTACGAGTTATGACGTGGAGAGTCCGTGCCCGCCATCCCGAATATTACCGTTGGATCGTGGAAACCAGAGAGTAGCATCGTTGAACGTGAGCTGGCCGAGTGCTTCGCCCTCTTCCCATGTTGGACGCAGTAGAACTTCGGCCGAAATACTTTCCGGGGTATGCTCGCGCAAAAGTGACTCGGAAGGAACTGCTCCTAGATCAAACAGTTTTAGTTAAAGAATCCATGAAGGCCAAATGCAACTTCGTGCGGTTTGAGAAATAACTAGCTTTTGACAACTCGCTCAGCGTCATTGCTGACACGACAAGTCTTTGTAAGCGTGAAAATCCCGGGCCATCGCCTCTAACGTGAAACCTGGGGAGGGGCGAAGCATGCAGTGTGTAAGTGTATTCTTGGCGTTTTTGCCCTCGGATATAAAACCGTTTGGGTGTAAAGGTATACAGCTTTACTATAAGTTTCGTTTCTTTGAAGCACGAAGCAGTTCTAGCGCGAGGCGTTGGAAGGCGCGTGTCCCGGTGTGTTCTTTTATTTCGCGTTTTCCCAACGGAGATGAAACGTTCTAGCGCGAGGCTTTGGAAAGCGAGTGTCGCGATGTTTTAGTACCGTGACTACATGTTACTACGACGACACGAGACGACGACGACATGAGACGACGACGACATGAGTAGAAGAGTTTGGTGTTGGGCCTGTTGGTACATACTTGGAGAACGGTGAAAACCAGCCTTAAAGACGCGAACACGAGAGAGAGCAGACACACACACACACACACACACACACACACACACACACACACACACACACGCTGGACACACTCGACGACATGAGACGCCGACGGCCCGAGCCCGTAAAGGGTCGTCGCCCCTAAAACGCAACAAGAAATTTTGAAACGCCTTCAAATTTCCCGCCGCAGAGGCTTAATATCGGTAGGAGTGACGTAGTGTGGGTCAGCACTAGAGTCAGTTATTAGTGTGTCAAATACACATTACGTCTCAAGTGATGCGATCAAACGAAGCTAAATTCCCCAGCACAATCTCCCGGTCATGTTCCTTGGCGGTAGGGCGGCCGCCCGTCGGACAAACAAGATCCTGTGACGTCATAGAAAAATCGTCGAAGAGTTGCGATAAAATTGGAATCACTGTTATCGTGACAAAGCGGCCTGCCCCGATATTCGAGCACACTTGTATATTGAACTTTAACGAACAAAACTTGTATTTTTCTTAATTGTCCTTTTAAAGCAGCTGCAGCCATACAGTTTCATACTAATATACACTAGAGGGAAATCTGGCGCCACTGTCTAGGGGAGCCGCGCTTCAGCGGGCGTTCCGTCATGTACCGGGCAGGCACGTTCCACTTGTCCTTGGCAAGGCTCAAGAGCACGCTGAGAAGTTGGCTCTGGCTGCGAAAAACCGACACTATTGCTGTAGAAGGTTCATCAAAATTGCTTTGTTATTATAAAAATGAACCTACAAAAAGATTCATTTGTCTGTGATTACGTAGAAGCTTCATGCAGGATGAGCAAGAAAAAAGTGTTGTTTTTTTGTTGATTTTGGCTTCGAGACAAAAAAAAAAAGCCATGTGGCTAGCTAAGCCAAGCCGGCTAGGAACGTCGCTAGCGGCGATGGCGCCACCCACGGCGGCCGGCGACTGAAGGGACAGATTTCCCTCTAATATCTATTAGTATGAAACTTTATGGCTGCAACAACAGAGATCACAGTTGGACTATACACGTAAAAATTGCTAATGCGTAGAAAAAATCTGAACGTATTCCAAACCGCTTCAGGCTACAGCAGTGCACGCAGGTGCTGTCTAAACTCTGAAGAAATTTGAAGAAGCTTCCGTCCTGCTCCGGCACGCAAAGTTATAAAACACCAACACCGAACCCTTCACTCTCTTTACTAGGTGAGCTATTTAGGAGAAGAAATTCGCCACCTCCAAATGACGGCTGGATACGAACCAAGTTCTGTGAACTGGGAATTGTGAAGTTCTGGGAATTGATGCTTAGTTTTTTTAACACGAAAGTGTTTTACTCCGGGATGCACCAAGATTTTACTGACGTAATATCCGTTATGCAAATGATGCCAATATAACGAAGCAAGCGGCCTGTGAAGGGCGCACCCCTGCATTCATGGTATTCTTACGGGGAAGCAAACTTTTGGTACTAAAGAGCACGTTATACTTCGGGTTGTTCGTTTTCGGGTTTTATATTTTAACATGAAGGTGTTTTATGCCGGGATACACCAAGATCTCACTAATGTCATATTCGTCACGGAAATGACGCCGTAAGCCTTTGCCAAAGCGACCCGCCAGCAGGACATCGCTTGCCAAGGACACCCACAAGACAGCTGCCGACCCGCAAATCATGCTCAGCTGCAGATTTGGCTGCACATTTCACTTTCGTGTTTTTCCTATTCCTATTGAATCAACCACAGCTTTTTCCTTGCATCCGTTCGGCTGCGTTTGTGTGGATGTAAGACTCTGAGAGCGTGCTCCCGAGCCCACGGATGGTCCCCTCCACTGGAAAGGTCTGCGCTGTCGCGTATTTGAATGTCGGTCGGCCAAATGCGCGCGTAATTCGAATCGCTAGTGTCGGTGGCGCGCGCCTATTTGCTCAGCGAAGCTTACATGGCTCGGGTTCCGCGAGTTTCTCATATCTGCGACCGAGAACTCCCGAGGCTTTAAGTGTCTTCGAAGCGCGAGGCGTTGGAAAAGGAAGCTTCCGGTGTGTGTCACCAACACAGTCGCACGTATAACAGACATGAATAAGTGAAATGCGAACACGAAAATGTGAACTAGAACACGCAAAATTGAAAAATGGCCGCGTATCTACTCCTTTCGTTACAAATGCCGACGAAAGGCGATAGTCGACTGGCGCCCCTGCCAAGTAAACGCCTCCCTTCTCTTTCCTGCTCACCTCTCATGCTGTTCCTCTCCCGTCTCTTTCCTCCCAAGGTAACAAGCTAGAGGTTTTCTCAAGTCAATTTAAATTTACCGCGTTCCACTGCTCCAGGCCGGGTGCCCCGACGCCAGCGCTGCCGTACGGTGGAGACGCGCGTGATTTGAGGCACCCTACTACGATGTTTATGGAACCACGTTGCCCTGCTCCACGTGCATTCCAAGCGCAACATGGAACCTATCTGGTGGAACCTTTCGTTGCTGTTGTTTGATTTCTTGAAATTCCACCAGGAGCAATAGTGTCGCGGGCAATAGCTGGTGACGATTTTCTGCAGTTGATGTAGTATTTCATTTTATATCGCAAAAAACAAGCATCCATAAGTTTTTAACAAAAAAACACTGCAAATATCACTTATGTATTGATTTTCTCCCTCACATTTGCGTAATGTTTTGTTCTTGTTAAACATTTCAGACAAGCATTAAGATTGCCACCGGACTTGAGCATTTAGGTCTGGCTGTGAGTATATAAGACTATTGCGCTGGTATTGTTTCACTTTGGCCGGGTGGCTGAATCGAATCACAGAGACAGACATACAGACACACCAAAATTTCTGCCTGTAAGTAAAGTAGCCCAAGAAATCTATCGTCTTTAAAATACTGTTTGTTCAGGTCCAATAATGGCGCGCTACTGGTACATTTGGAAAGCCACATTTCCCAACTTTATTACTGTCATTAAGCCACGCGTCATATTAACTTGCATAGACCGAAATCACGCTATTTCTTTGTTCTGGATCATATTTTCGCGTTCACGTACCAATTGTCTGTGACTGTACGTCGTACAAAACATAATTTGGACCTGAAGAATATAGGTCCAAGCACTCGGACGCCCATCTCGAGTAGATTGGCTAATAATAGGCAGGATTTTCAAGATCACAACATAACTTAGACCTTACGCCTACACGTGTCAACACTAAGATATACATTATCGAGTAGATATTAGTTATCAATAGGCACTATTTGCAAGATTACTAGAGTTAAAACAAAAATGTGTGCGTGTATGTATGTGTTTCTTTGGAATGACTAGCGTCACTAGATAAGTATAAGAGTGCCGCCACTGAGGCGTGCAGGTCATCCATGGCGGCCATTTTGATGTTTATCGAGATAGTCGCTTCTACGGCCTCGCCGCTAACTTCTACCGGGTCCTTTGCTAACACTCAAAGATCCGAAAACGGCATCTTCGCCCACACATCTGCTGCTGAAATGCTGCTACACGCATCATCTTTGATTCGCGTTCGGAACGACGTCAGTCGCGCGCAGACGCGAGCAGGGAGGACAATCTAAGCCTACGACAGTTCGCCGACTGAAAATGCACAAGCAACAAAATGGCGGCGTCCATGAACCGTCGAAGTGTAAACAAGTGTCACGTGATGTCAACTGACCAATGATCATGGCGGCGGCACGGAACAATAGGAGAAAAGAGTGCCGATACTCTGTAACCTTATCTGGTGACGCTAGGGATGACTTTAGAACGGGCTCAAGAACTGAAACCCTTCCCGTTCCACTGAGGTATAACGGGTAAATTAAAAAATTGAAAATGGATGTATGGATTTAAAATAAAAAAAACGTAAAAAGGTAATTAAACAAGATAATTACACAGAAAATGACTTACTGAAGAACAATGGTAAATACAAACGATCTAAAGGCTATTATCGCGTTGTTTGCCGCTGACTTTGTTTCTGCGTGTGAGCGAAATTGTGACAAAATATTTGAGGGGTTAGTATTGTTGAATATTAGCGTTAACTAGTATTGTCATTTCTTCTAAAAATTTTAATGTTTTTGTATGTTTTATTAGCTCCGGTTTCCTTCTTATGAGATAATTTCTATAAATATCAAGAAGTTGTTCTCTGTGTTTGTTTGTTATTGGGCAGTCCTGTAAATAGTGATCAAAACTGTCTGCTGGTAGGTTACATTTACATATGTTATTATTTGCAATGGCGAACCTATGAAAATAAAACGGAAATCTACCGTGTCCAGTGACAAACTGTGACGTGTAATAATTGGTGGGAAAGTGGTCCGGAATTTTGTAAATATTCTTTATCCATTGGAATGTGTAGCTTTCATTTCCTTCTCGTTGCCACTCAACATTCCAATGTTTTCTTAGGTTAATATTGAGCTGTTTTTTGATAAATTGTAGACTGTCGTCAACACTTTTATCTGTCTATCTGCCAGATTTCAGGTGCGGAGTACCTTAGGACCGCACAATGTCTGTCCGCGTCCGTGCGCACAGCATTTAAAATCGCAAAAAATCGCACAGGCACCGGCAGGATTCGAGCCTGTGTCTGGTAGACCGCATAGAGTTGGCGTCAGTCGCCGTACCCATTGGGCTACGACCTTGAGTTAGTACCCGTGATTCAAACAGCTCACTCCCTAGCCTGTAACGCTGTGGAGTACCTTAGTACTTCCCAATGTCCGTCCGTGTCCATCCGCGCGCACACGACCATCAAGCGAAAATCAAGCGAAATTCGATTTGACCCGTGAGTTGCAGTTTCATTTAGGGAATAATAAATGTGCAACTCACGGCTCAAATCGAATGACGGTCGGGGCACAAATCGGATGTCACTCGGGGCGCAACTTGGATGTCATTTCAAGTCCCCGTACTCCGCACCTTCGCCATCATCCACGGAGTGGCGATGCTGCCATTTTTTACTTGTCAATTTATTGTGGAGCAAAAATACGATGCATTAAATTTCAATACTGAAATGTTGAGCCGTCTTTCTCTGCGTTACAAAGCGCCCTTGCTAAACATGTTGAGGAAACTGCATTTGAAATGTATTAGGAAGCGGTGTTACTACAAAATATGAAAATGAAGTGCGGTTCACCTGTGTCGTCTAGCTGTTACGCGAATCTGCACATTGCATCAAAAAATAATTCACTGTTTCTGGAGGAAGAGCTTAGTCGGATTAACGATAAACACGAAAGGAAAGAAAAAAAAGAACAAGAGTGTAAACAAACCTCTGGAAACAGCCTTTTAGGGTTTCAGACACTAGACGAAGCAAAATACTCATTCCACTAACTAATATAATTATTACTCCTGTGACAGTTAAGCTTTACCAATTCTTTGAGGGTATGAAATGGTGCTGCCTTAAGCCTTGACGACTTATCTTTCCCTATCAGTAGAATTATGTCAGGTAGTCGCTTAATATCAGGACGGCAAGAAATAAATAAAATCGTGCACGCCTCCGTCAAACGCGAAGCTTTCTTCGTGCGAAATCGAATGGCGAAGGGTCAAAATCACAGCCCCTGCGAATAAAAGACCGAACTGCATCTCAGTCAAAATCAAAGCTAAGCGAGTCAAAGTCCAACCCGTCTTCGAGTCAAAATCCAAACTGACGGGAGAACCAAGGAATCTCTTTTGCGAAGGCTTCACGTTCAACCATCGTTGTCGTTTGACGGAGGGGTGCTTTTTTTTTTTTTTCACTTCACCCACGATCATCATCATCGTCAGAGAAATTTGGCTTCCCTGCAGTGCGTTGTTTACGTGACAGACACCAGCAGTGCGTCACAGAAAGCTTCGCTTTAAAATAAATTCTGCAAGGAACTAGAATGGGGCGGGCTGAGCCCGACTGGGGCCAAGAGTAGTTCACTTCCAGGCCACACGAGCCTGATGCTAAGCCTAAACCGCTCGTGTCCGCAATGCTCAACGCCAGTCGGTTCGCGTTAATCTGCAGCCCCGCACCACAGCACACGCTCAGCACACCTCGCAGACTCGGGCGTTGTTTTCAGCCCGTTAAACCGCACACTTCAATTTCCCTAGCCGCTCGAACCACGCAAAGCCGGAGCCGTGCTGTTTAATCCTACCCTCCCAGTTGTTTGTCGACCCCGCCACCGCTCGCTCTTACGTGATGACCAAGCGCGGAACAATGGGGCACACTAGAGGTCCGAAGAAACGCCCTGCGGGCGCTTTGAAATTCAATTTGCACCGTGGCTGCGCCCGCTATGGCGTGTGTGTGTGTGTGTGTAGGCGGGCGGTGCGTGCCCGTGGAGCTGGGAACATTGATCGCGGCCACCGCAGCGTTTGAACAACACGCGGTCACGCGATATCGCCGTCGGCGAGGACATGCTGGCGGGATTTATTTCGGCCCACACTGCAGTCGTTGCTCGAACTAGGGCGCTGCCGTTGGCTACTGTAAATAATGCGCTCTCTTTACAGCTTGGACTGGTTTTTCTGTTCTTTTCATAGTTTGTTACTCTTCTAACCGTGTGTAGTTTTCTATCGACGGAGCATGGTGCTCCGAACGCTGAGCTCTCTAATCGACCCGGCAGGAACGCTGACCTAACTTTTTAGCTACAAGCCAAGCCGGCAACACGCCACGAATTGCCACCACCCCCTCTGCCCCCGCACCTTCTTTATCCTAAACTGGATCCGGAAAGAACGCTCCTGCGAAGAAATCTTCACTTTAAACACACTTACTATACTACTATACCTCCCTTAAACTAAGAAAATTTTAAGGGCACCTAAGCACTTCTTATCAGTTGCACATGTGAAAGCATTAAAGGTGCCATGAAGACAAAATACACGTTTGCTTCAATAAAATGACCGCTTTATCCCGATAACAATGATAATAATTTAATCGCAAGCTTGTAACGAATAACCGAGATATCAAAGAAAACATGTGAAGCAGTGATGACCCCCCGGCTAATTTACGGCGACTTTTTGTGACGTCACAGGATCCTATTTGCGCGGTTGGCATGTGAAGCAGTGGCGACCCCCGCCTACTTTATGGCTATTTTTTGTGACGTCACAGGATCCTGTTTGCCCGACTGGCGGCCGCCGACTATAGCCAAGAAACATGAATGGGCGATTCTAGTGGGGTCTCAAGTTCTGTTTAATCGTATGGCTTGAACGTTGACATGCAGTTAACATTTACCCACTGGTAACTATGTTTTAGTGCTGGCCTATATCGCGTTACTTCTGCCCACATGACGTCATTGAAGCGCGAAATTTGAAAGTTTGTCAATATTTCTTGAGATTTTTTTTTTTTTTTTTGTAAACAGACGTCGTTCGCGACTGGAATGGAGCTGAAGCAGTTACCAAAGGCAAGTTCTTTGAAGCTGCACAACGTTGTGTTTTGTCGTCAAGGCGTTCGTCTTATAAATTCTACAGTGCTTGAATATATTTATGGAAAAAACAGGGCGCCAACTCACCGTAAACTGCAATCCGATGCAAGGCGACGCAGCTCCTGCGTCGTGTATACGGACGAGTGCAGAGAGCAAGCTATAACTGGAACTTGTGCGGCACGGTGAAATCGAGTTACAGCAGTCGGGAACCATAGCCGTGAAAGGGGCTTTTGAATTCCAATTTCGCGTTATGAATGCGAGACAGCCGGTGAATCCTTTCAACCATATTTTTAAAACTGTCCAATCACGCAGGTTCTTCGTCTAATAAAATTACGTTTAATGAAATGTTTAAGGGCCAACGCTGCGGTAACGGCGCGCTGCCTACCGGACTATAAAGGATGCCCAACCACCGCTAACTGTTTCCTTCCTCTCTCCATTTTTGTAATAAACATTTTGCAAAAACAACAACAAGCCGATTGAATAAACGTTTTCGTAACTACACAACTTGCCCACTGATGTGGTTAGTGGAGAGCTATAGCCAAGTCTTCGAGTGCGGCCGCAGATTCGAGTCGATAGTGATGATAGGTTGGAGACGAATTGATTGTATTTACAGGGGCTGCGTTTTAAGCTTTTAGGATGAGCATGTGCGCTCGGGGGGGTTCGGACGAGCACAAGCTTTTTATTTGGGAATAACCCTACACCCTATACTTTGGCCGTGGTATTTCGCGCTTAACAATATCCAAACGTTGCGTTCGATAACTTCGACCTTAGAAAACCAATCTTCTGGAGTGCGGAACCTCGCGTATTATAAATGGATAAATTCGAGTTCAGATGTTCAGCCGCTATGTGAAAGACGTACTTGTGTTGTTTAAATTGTTCTTTTTAAGTATTGCCTGCATAGTTGAAACTCAATTTTTTTTCCCGCTGTAGTTGTATTACGTCTCCTTTTTCTTTCTTTCATTTACCAGTAAGGAATAGGCGTCGATGTAACTCTTGTATTAGCGATGCAAAAAAGAAAAACCACAAAACGTGGGAGAAAATTTCAACTTCAGAATTGCGGACCCCGGAAGAGTAGGCTGCGAGCTCACAAGCAAAACTTTCGCATAACTACTGCACAGATGCAAATTAGATTGGTTTCGGTTCTTTCTTAATAAGTAATCTAGAGAACCGTGGAGCAATATTTTAAGTTAATTACCCGCCTCAGCTTAACCATCTACAAAGCGCACTGGAACATTTAAGAAACCTGGAAGGCTAGCAAACGCATGCATCGTAAAAAAAAAAATGAAGGCATAGTGTTGTTTAGATTTGATATAGCGTACACGTAATCACTGGATACCGGATTTCTAGACATTCAAAAAGCGAGTTTTAGGCGGAAAAATAGGAAACCAAAACAACGTATTAGGCCTCCAGTGGCGTAAATATAGGCACCGTAAATTGTCATATAAATGCAGATAATTTCAAACGAAGACGTGCACGACCTGTATGTACGACAGGAAAACCAAAACAGTTTTATTGTTTATGGTGGCACAAAGGCACAAACAGGTGAACATAAATGTTCAATTTCTCATAAAGCTGCTGGTCTAATGGCGGTCCATCGACTTGATTCAACAAGCGCACAGCTCGCTTTTACGTTCAATGGCCACTGTCGCTTGCTCAAGACAGCCATGAACAAGAATACTTCAGAGCTGGGAATACTGATTTAAAACAGCGCTACTTCACGTCTGCCTGATGCAGTTTTAATCACAACGAAACAAAGACACACACAGATAATAAACGCAAGAGAAATGGCGCTTTACCAAGAAATTAGCCTACTGTTTGGCACAACTCTAGCAATTTTCTCGTACTTTTTTATTAGCATTCTGAGTTTCTTAAGTACAGCATACAGGAACAAAACAGGAGCACTAGGAAGGAACAGGAAGGAACAGGAACAAAAGGTGCCAAGTAGCACCTGTCTCGGTTCCTGACTCCATGCATTCTGCATGACTGGGAAACAGAAACAAGCTCAATTACAATAAAAACACAAACAACGCACACATGGTATGTATAGGTACTAGGGATTATAAAAAAAAGCGCATATGAAGTGCAAAAACGCGATTACGCGGCAAAAGAAAAAACAGATAAGCAGTCAGCATCACACAGAAAACACAAACGAGGTCAATGCTTTCTCTAAACATATAAGCGATGAGCGCTAATTGTGTTCATTAAGTCCTTGTTTTGATTAAAAGGCTAGGAATTACAGGTGCTGCAAACTTCGAAAGCCATAATTGGTTCGGATCTTCGGCGTTTTGTAGTTACTAGTTATAATTCGAAAAATTGATTTCTGATATGTACAATGAAGCTATCCGAATTGTTTAGGCGAGGCGTTCCAGCACTGCTAAATAACTTCCATGCATTTTAATAGAATTTTTCAAATTGTGTTTATCAGCCGAACAGATTTTGTGATTAAAAAGAGGACGCGTTTTAGGCTCCCGTCGGCAGTGCGAATTTCGACGCGGAAGGAAATCCGGCTGATCAGGGACGGTTCGCCATTGGTTCTTAAAATGGGAATTCTCTGCTAACAAAGGCGAGTTCCATGCATAACCGCTGCGTTGAAAATGGAGTTGGATTTAAGTACATATGCTTCTACAAACGAGCATGTGACTGCACGTGTGTTTGAAGAAGTTTGGATAGCACGCGGAATGCAGTGTAGCAATCACTTTGAAGATTAAAGGAAATAATAGCAAACTACCACCATCTCTAGATGCCTGGACTTGAAATTGTGCCTCTTGTCGCTGAGAATGAGCGTCCCATTTAAATGCCTCTAGCGGTTGTTTTCAGTGAGTTGGTTGAGCTTCAACTAGAGGACCAAATTGAAAGCCATAGTGCCAGTGCTGTCCGGTAACATGAATAACGCCCTCAAAGTGCACTCTAAAGCGAAACTTGAGGCTAAATAGTGTTCATATAGGCGCCAATTTTGAAGATGAGCATTCATAAGCACTTACAGGCATTTAAGTACAAACGTCAAAATAATGGTTTATAGGCACTATAAAGTTTACAGGCACTATATGAGTTTATAGGCACTATAAGAGCTTTTTCATAACCTCTAATTCAGTGGTTCTCAAATGGGAGTCCGCGGACCTCAGGGTGTCTACGAGAGCATTTCAGGGGTCTGCGAAGCCTCCCTAAAAACGTTTTCCCCCGCCATTCTTTTCTCGATTTTGCCAGCCCTTTCTTAAAATGCGAAAAGGTGGCTCGGCCGAATTACTTGTACGTGTAGTTACTCAACGTAGCACTATTTTAACACCTGGTTTTTTCACAACAGGCCAGCTATGAGAAGGAAAAAAAAACAGACACAGAAAAGCCAGAGCAAATTGCTTAACATTATGAAGCGCATTGTCATTAACGTCGAGCAGAAAAGGCGGGGGCATTGGATAAGTCGGTGGGCGACGTAAGCTGCGAGTGCACATTGTTTGACATTATGACACCGATCAACTTATTCTTCATCGTGGGGTCCCCCATCACTTTGGGAAGCCCAAAAGGGGTCCCCGGGTTAGACATCCCCGAGAACCACCACTCTAATTCATGCTCATATATCAAAGTGGGGCGATAGGAGGAGTGCAAGAAACAAAATAAGCATTTGCGTGAAGTCCTGTCTCTAGACTAATCACAATATGATATGATCCGCCGAGCAATACAATACTACTACTAACAAGGAGAAAAAAGCACGGAGAGGCTGGGAGGTTAGCCTGGTGTAGAAACCGGTTTGCTACACTGCACTGGGGCAGTGGGGTTCAAGGGCTAAAGGAGGGCAGGCGAAGAAAAGGAGATGAGAGTGGGAGGGAGCGCGCTCTAGTCCGGTTTTAGGCACCACAGTCGTTTGTGTAATCTCGTATCGCTCATGAAATGTATGAGGCCTTTTTGTCGCCTTCTGCGAAGTCGATAGTAGGGACCGATGACTGATGATAATCGTTTACACTACCAAGGGTTACCCATTGATAGCTATAGCTATCAATGGGTAACTTTGGTAGTGTTATACCCTTGTTAGGGTATAATCTAACAAAGTCATTTCGATTTTGACATACATTGACGATGCGTATTTAGGAAACGAAGAAGCAGCCTATGAAGGTAGAACCCTGGGATGTTCCTCAAAGAAAAGCGCCGCTTAATCCGATTCTCCGATCATCGCGGCCTTGCTGCTCTGAACTTTGACCTTTCCACGGGCCGAGTGTTGGCCAATTTCGCGCCTGTATCAGCCAACGAGTTCTCCCAATGAGCTCTCGTTGAGGCGATTTCCGCCAAACCAATTTTCGCTTTCGTTGGTATACGTGCTTTGGTGAGGATGAAGAGTTGATTTGTGCACTGCCCTCCCACCTCCCTTACGCAGGTCTGCCACAAGAACAAAGCATTGCGCAACTCGGTCCGCGAAACACGTACACGGCTCCGAAGGTTCTTCAGGTTTGTTTTTCCGGCACAACCCTCGTGCTAGCCACCTTGAACTCCACCTTTCCCGTACGCGGTCCGTTGTCACGGCGTTTGTCCGCGGCGTTCAGATATAATGAACGCGGCAGATACGTTGATTGCGGATGCTGTTTCAAAAGAAGAGCGTATTGCTTCACGGCATAGTCGGGTCATGTCTTGACTTTGCTCTCTTTTTTTTAGGGGCCAAGCCCCTGAGGGGCTGGGGCTGTTGGCGTCACCTGTCGTCGACGTAATCGTGGTCTCATGTAGTCACGGTGCTAAAACACCGGGAAACTCGTTTACGCCTCGCGCTATAGCGCGAGGCGTACGTTCTATAGAACGTAACGCGTACTAAAAAAACACCAGGACACTCATTTACGCCTCGCGCTAAAGAGCTTTGTGCTTCAAAGACAAGAGAGTTTTACAGCAAAGCTCTATACCTCTATCTCACAACGGTTTCATCTCCGTGGGTAAAGACGCCAAGGCGCCGAGAATGCACTTATACACTTCATGCTTCGAGCCTCCCCATGGTTTCACGTTAGTGGATATGGCCCGGGATTTTTTTTTTTTTAGTACAATCACGCTCCTGTGATCTTGAGAGTTACACTAATAGAAAGCGGCACTGGTTTGTACGCTTGTTTTTACCATTGTGAGGTGCTACTCCGGAAACCGAGGAGATTTTTTTTCGAAAGGAGTAAAATCCACCTGAACATAACTGCAGAAACAAGCAAAAATTTGTGACCGGGCCTAAACGCAACGCGGTCAAAGCTATTCTATGAAATGTTCTACATGTCAGCAAGGGGAATTTACCTTTGAAAGCATTGCAATTAGGCCCGTTAACTAAAATTTCGCCTGTTTCTGAGATTATGTTCAGCTAGATTTGACTAAAACCACCGCGGTGGCTCAGTGGCTAAAGCGTTGAGATGCTGAGCACGAGGACGCGGGTTCGATTCCCTGCCGCGGAGTCCGCTTTTCTGATGGGGCGAAAAGCAAAAACGCCCGTGTGTACGATATTTCGGCGCACTTTAAAGATCCCCAGGCGGTCAAAATTAATCCGGAGCCCTCCACTACGGTGCGCCTATCACCTGCGTTGCGGCGGCGAGTTAAACCCTGCAATCAATCAATCAATCAATCAATCAATCAATCAATCAATCAATCAATCAATCAATCAATCAATCAATCAATCAATCAATCAATCAATCAATCAATCAATCAATCAATCAATCAATCAAAATAACTCACTTGAGAAAAAAAGCTCCTCAACAGCTTTCAGGGAAGAAGAAACAATGTAATTGATGCAAAACTCGCACAGACGACTGAAAATTATTTAGAAACCCCGAAACACTGCCGATAAACGTTTTCACTATTTCCCTCATGCCTGGGAGCACTGTGAAAGCTGCAGTTATCGAAAGCACTGTGCGGCACTGCGTGGTTCGCTCGTCGCAGCAGATACGGCTTCCAGTCCCTGCTTTGCTTTCGCCGTGATTGTCTATCGGAGATAGGCTGTCGAATGCGTTTATTGCTGCAACTAAAATGTTCAACCCTGCCAAGAGCCGCAGAATCGTTCAAATGGCATCATTCTAGCGCACAGTCAGCGCCAAGACCGGGGAAGAGAGAAAAAACTGAGGTTGATTCCTCTGTCATAATAATCAGTAAAACACGAAAGCAAAATGTGCAGTGAAATCTGCAGCGGAACATGATTTGCGGGTCGGCAGCTGTCTTGTGGGTGTGCTTGGCGAGCGACGTCCTGCTGGCGGGTCGTTTCGGCAAAGGTGTACTGGCGTCATTTCCTTGACAGATATGACGTCAGTGAAATCTTGGTGTAGCGATCGCCTGATCGCCTCCCCCCCCCTCCCCTCCCCCCCCCCCCCCCCCCCCCAGAGGGCCTCAGTTTCTTATTTTTAGTTTTTTTAAGCATTCCACTTGCGCGAGGTTAAATCCCACTTGTGCGAGGCCGCAAACGCGTTGCGACCGTCAGAAATGCGGGCTCTAGCCAGCCGTTGCACCGCCTAAGGGGCGCCAAAAACCACTCTGTCGCTAAGTGATTTGTGCTTTCACACGGCATACGCGCACACGCCTGCATGGTTATCACCCCCTCCGCAGAATTGGCGCAAGAAGAAGAGCGGTTCTTTATTCGCCCCCCCCCCCCAGCCTCCTCCCTCCAAAAAAATTCGCCCCCCCCCCCCCCCCCCAAAAAAAAAAAAAACCAATCTCTGGGACCGCTACTGGTGTAGCCCGGCATAAAACACTTTCTTGTTCTAATATATAACCCGAAAAGGAACAACTCTAAGTATAACGTACTCTTCAGTTCTAAAGGTTGTTTCTCTGCAAGAAGCCCTTGCGTGCAGGAGTGCACCCTGTACAGGCCGCTTGCTTTGTTGTACTGGCGTCACTTCCGCGACGAATATGGCGCCAGCCGTGTATCCAGGAATAAAACACTTTCGTGTTAAAATCTTTTGAATGAGTTTCAAGGTTATCTGATGGGGATAGAGACGCATTTCCTGGCTGAGGTACTTTGTGACCCCTCTTTTAATTCACTGGATGTGTTTGATTACGACGTCATGAAGGCACTTCAAGTTTGGGAAATGTTGAGAAAGTGTTGCAGGGTTCCTTTAAATGTGATTTCTTACCAAAATTTCTCAACTTGGCATGAACCACCTTGTGTAGCGCTTCTTGCTACCTTTTGTAAGCTCTCCACACCGTCAAATGAGATTTAGAAAAGCCGCAACGCCGAAACGAAAACAGAGCCGCTGGAGAAATTTGTAAAAGCTCTCTTCGAAAAGCGTAGTTCCGTAAAAGACGCCTTTACTGCAACGTTTTTGACGTAAACATTGCATTGATTTTATTTATCTATTTTCTGCTTAAACAGACCGCATTATTTCTTCACAGTTTTTTTCTTCCTGTGGTGCTTTTGAAAGCCTTCCTCCACGAGGCAAGCGTAAACACAAAATTCCGCAGGTATTAAAACTGGCGCCCGGTCCAGATTTTTTCGCTATAAAAGAATCCCATTGCTTATTATTATTATAGCTCTTTTTTTCCCGCAGGCTAGCATGGATTCGATCATCATTTTTCGTTCCCTCCACTCACCTACCGTTATTTATTTTCCTCGATTACGCGCGGGAAAAATATGTGGTTTAAACGGCGGCCTGCACGCATCTGCGAATAATGGCGCGAAAAAGTTAGCGCCAAAGTGGTCGTTCGCGCGCGAAATCAGGCGCTAAGCGCGCGCGCGCGCCAGAATAAACAAGCCTCCTCTCTCGATCTCTGTCTCTCTTAGCGTGTCGCTGAAAGGTGCCGTCCTCCGCAACTCTTTAACGCGAAACCGGGAATTAAAAACACGCGCGCTAAAAAAAAAAAAGGCGCGAAAGGAAACCCAACGCACGTGGAAGCGTGTTTGTTGAACAGGTGACTTTTAAGGTCACGCGGCGCGAAATTTAAATGGGGCTCGAAGAGCGGGACAGAGTAAGCAAAAAAAAGGAAAAGAGATAACGGTAAAGAAATGTGTGCGCGCCATTGCATCGTTGAATACAGATGTGAGAGAAGAAAAAAAAGGCGCGAAACAGGTGTGAGCGACACAAAATGCCTTTGGAAGTACGGCGGCACGCGACGACTTCCGACATCTCGTTTTTTTTTGCGTAATTCCCGTTCGGCATGCAGCAAAGCCGCCCACTTTGCGCGCTGACAACTCCGGCACAGTAAAGGGATTTCCCTATAGCCCATACCTCACTTTGTATAGCTGCTTTTTTTTTCTTTTCTACCTCCCTCTACATCCCCTCTAGTTCCTATAGGCAAATTTTGCACGCCCCCTTTGTGTTCACAAGGTGTAGACGAGTATGTGCAGTGCCGTATCGTGCCTCGTAGGCATGGCAGATGGGGAAATGCGTCAAAAGATTACGTAATCGAAAATGAAAAAAAAAAACCCGAAAACGAACAACCCTAAGTATAACGTACTGATGATGATGATGATGATGATGATGATGATTTCTATTGGTTTCCCCTTTGTATCGGGGTGATGACATGTCATCTGACCAAAAAGGACTAATATACCTATGTTTTACACTTTTGGTTTAATACTAGCGCTGCTTATGGCAGGCCCTAAAGCTTATTAGGCCCGAAATACTTTCTTTTCCCTGTTACATGTGGTAACTGTCCTAGGCAATATTCCCCTCTCTGCTTTTCGTCCACCAGCATTCTAATCTTCTTTTCGTCCCCTCAACAGCCTTGAAGTTAACTTCCTCTGTGATACCTTTAAATCCTAGGGCTTCTGAAAGCCCAATATTCCCTTCATGTAGATTTGGATGGATACCCTCACATTCTAACACGATGTGCCCGCATGGTTTCTGTTTCTTTTCCGCAGACCCCGCATACCCCATCATTTTGTGAATACTTCCCCACAAAACTCTTAGTTCGCAGGCAACCTGCTCTAGCCTCAAAAAGCAAAGCACTGCCCTGGGAATTATCGTAGAAATTTTCCTTTCTAATGTTCATCTTCTCAGCCCTGTACATCTCTAACGACGTTTTAGCTTCCATTTTTTCCCTCCATTTATTCGTTTCCATCTGCCTTGCCTCTTTTTTGGTTACCTTGGCTGTTTTGGATTCCCCACTGTTCTTTCCGTATTTCATCGTTAGCCTTCTAGTCTTTCTTAACCACTGCGTGTCCACGCTTTTCAAGTATAGGTACCTAAATACCTTAGCTGCCCACCTTCGTTGATCCATTGCCCTCAACCTCATCTCAAAGCATATTTTACTCTGAGCTTCTCTAACTTCAAACGACGCCCAGCCCATATCTCCCTGAACTGCTTCGTTAGTTGTTTTTCCATGCGCGCCTAAGGCCAAACGTCCTACCGTTCTCTGGTTTACTTCAAGGCCTGATAGAACGTCTGATTTTAAGCAGAGTACAGCATTCGCAAACGTGAGACCCGGAACCATTACTCCTTTCCACATTCCTCTTACTACTTCATATTTGTTATACCCCCACAGAGCTCTATGCTTCATTATAGCTGCGTTTCGCTTTCCCTTAACCCTAAGTTGCTCCTCGTGAGTACTTAAGTAGTTATCCCCTTCGTTTATCCACACTCCCAAATATTTATATTCCTTCCCTCTCAGTAATTCGCCATGCTGGATTGACACTTCGTCAGTGCTAGTGTCATTTAAAATCATTATTCCCGATTTTTCTGCGCTAAAATTTAATCCGAGGTCGGTGGCTTCCTGACCCCTAATATTTATGAGCCGTTCCTTATCGGTCTGATTATCAGCTAAAAGAACAATGTCGTCTGCGTATAACATTCCCGGAATACGCTGTTATACCACTTCGCTTTGCAGCATATGCGATAGGTTGAACTCTAATTGACTTTCTTCGAGTTTCTTTTCTAACCCTGTCATGTAAAGCATAAACAGTATTGGGCTCAAAGGGTATCCCTGTTTCAGTCCCCGGTGGGTGTTGACGGGCTGGGCGCATTTCTGTCCTTCCCATATCATGTGCACTCTATTATCCTTATGGATTGCGATAAGGAGCTGTATTAACTCGTCATCTAATCCCTGGAGTTTCAGCATTCCCCACAGCAGTTCTCTGTTTACGTTATCATATGCCTCTTTAATGTCCAAGAACGTAATCCATAATGGTCTGTTATGCACTTTCGCAATTTCAATGCATTGTGTTATCAAAAACAAATTATCTTCCAATCGGCTGTTCTAAATCTATTGGGCAGTTCCCGAAGGATTTCATTTTCTTCCATCCATGCTTGAATTTCTGATTTTAACGCCTGCGATACGAATCTGTACACCACTTAAGTTCTGTGGTCTGTATGAATCACTACTGGCTTTGTTGCCTCTGCCCTCATATATTAAATTCATCCTACTTTCTAGCCAATTTTCCGGTATTTGTTCGTTTTCTATCACCTTATCTATTGCCCTCATAAACGATGCCTTACTTTTAGGTCCAAGCAGGTTTATCACTTGCATTCGTATTCCGTCCGGGCCCATTGCTGTTTGGGGGAAAACCTTTTGCTCTGCTTTTTTCCAATCAAGGTTGCTAGAACTTATTTCCCTTCCGCAGTCTTCTGTGGGGTTGATGTTATCGGAGCTGGCTTCCCTGCCTCTATTGCCCTAAACTTCTCACTAATCACTCGATGAATATGCGCCAACGCGTGCTTTCCTTCCAAATGTTTCCCCTCCTCATCAATTAAGAGTTTTTGATGGATATCGTTTTTTGAGCTTAGTAATTTTACATGGTTCTAAAACTTCTTGGATGCGCTTTTGTCCATCTTCCGTATTTCTGCAATCCATTGTTCGCTTTCCAAAAAGAGCTCGCGGCGCTCCTTCGCGGCAGCATTCCCAGAAGTCCAACGGTAAAAAAGGTTCCAGTAGATGGCGCGCAAGCAGTGAAGCGCGGCAAAATTGAATTGACTTGAGCAAACCTGCACCGTGTTTATCACGGGAGGAGCGAGAAGGTAGGGGATGAGCGTGAGAGGTGGGCGGGGTGGAGAGGGGAGGCAGTCACGTGGCAACGGCGGCAGAGGACTATCGTTTTTCGACGACATCTGCAGCGAAGCGAGCAAATACACGGTCAGCTTTTTCTTATTTTCTTTTTCTTTTTTTGCGAAGTGACGGTAAAATTGCTGGCGCATCAAAAGGAAGGCGTAGGACGCTTTCAGTTGAAACAGAGATACAGTGAAGCCTGCAGCAAAAAACTGTGGTTGATTCCTCTCTCATAGGAATCGGTAAAAGACGAAAGTGAAATGTGCGGCGAAATCTGCAGCGAAATGAGCATGATTTGCGGGTAGGCGGCTGTCTTGCGGGTGTGCTTGGCGAGCGACGTCCTGCTGGCGGATGGCTTCGGCAAAGGTGTACTGGCGTCATTTTCGCGACAGATATGACGTCAGTGAAATCTTGGTGTATACCGGCGTAAAACACTGTCGTGTTAAAATGTAAAACCCGAAAACGAACAGCCCTAAGTATAACGCACTATTTAGTACCAAAGCTTGCTTCCCCCCAAGAAGACCCTGCGTGCAGGGCTGCACCCTTTACAGGCCGCTTGCTTCGTTGTACTGGCGTCATTTCCGTGACGGATATCATGTAAGTGAAATCTTCGTGAATCCCATAATAAAACACTTTCATGTTAAAATTATCTTGAAGCGAAATGCCACATAGCAGGGAGTAGAATATGAAGAAAAAAAAACGCGCTATCAACCACGGACAAATTCAGGTGGAAGAGATGACTGCACCATCTGTGTTGTCGTCCTTTCTTCTCTCGAGGATAGACGGGATACAATTACGAAGACGAGAGCACCCGTCTCGTGGCCGATCGTCGGGCGGGGTTGTACAAAAGCGCATACGTGGCTTCTTCGCGTATACATTTCTGGCACAGCACTTATTTCGGAGGGATATATTCATGTACCGTGCGTGCGCTTCTTTTCGAAACCGTGAGTCCTTGCCTCTTCCCCTTCCCTCAATCTCCCCCCCCCCCCCACCTTTCTGTTGTCTTTCTCTCATCGTTTCTATTTCTGCGCGCAAAAAAAAATCAATAACGGACTCTGCAGGTAGCCGCGCCCGTTACTGTCGGTCGTTATGAGTGATGACAAACCTATAAAATATGTAGCCCACAAAGTTTCCGGCCATTCAAGGAGAGAATATTTGCATTTAAGAGAGTCTGTTCATCATATGGTCGTCAAACACTTGAAATCGAACCCGTGCCTAACAATTTCTTTTGCGAGAATCATGTCTTACGCCGTCAGTGCACTGTTTCTATCTGGGTATATACAAGTTTTCTGGATGAAAAAATCCCGCACAATCTCCACTAACGTGAAACTTGGGGAGGGGCTAAGCATGCAGTGTGTAAGTGTATTCTTCGCGACTTGGCGTTTTTGCCCACAGAGATTAAACCGTTGCGGGGTAGAGGTTACAGCTTTGCTGTAGGTCTCGTGTCTTTGAAGCACGAAGCGTTCTAGGGCGAGGCGTTGGAAAACGAGTGTCCCGGTGTGTTCTTTGCGTACGCGTTTTTCCCACGGATTAGAAACGTTCCAGCGCGGTGCGTTGAAAACGTGTGTCCCGGTGTGCTCTTTAATTGCGCGTTACGTTCTAGCGCGAGGCGTTGGAAAGCGAGTGTCCCGGTGTTTTAGTACCGTCACTACATGATACTACGGCGACACAAGACGACGACGCCATAAGACGCCGACAGCCCGAGCCTCTAAAGGGCTTAGCCCCTGAAAGCGATGTTAGAAGTTGAATCCACGAATTCCTTAGCAGTTGGGATAGAATACCGACCGCCACTCTTTCCGAAGTGCGTATCATGCTTCACTGCGATTCCACTGTAGGTCGCAATGCACGATGCGCGTACATGGCATTTGAATACATTGTTTTTAACTATCCTTTTGGATAACAGTGTGAGATATTCGGTGTTACCCAGTTTGCTCACGTATACATCCGGAACTGTACTTGATGAGTGGCTACGATGGGTCAAACTTTTTCACCACGTTACTAAACATGGTTAACTTATTTAGTCAGTTATATTTAACGAAGCGACGCTTCGTAAATCCCACTGCCATCGTGACCCATTAAAACACCGCACGCGCCAGAAACAACGAATACTCCCTCCGTGCACCTGCTAATGCATGGCCTCACTGCTGGAGTGCTTTTTCAAGTCCCGGTTGCCCAGTCTGCCACCGCAGTGATGCAGAAGCTGGCATAAACAATTCACTGTGGTCCTGTGTCGCCCTGCGTCCGACTGGAATGCGAGAACTTCCGGCTACGGCCCTCCGCGTATATAAACATCGCGTGGACACCGCAGCTCCATCATCGTTCCCTTGTGGGCTTTGTACGTGGATCCAACCTCTTTATATTCACCTGATCACCTTTTTTCGTCATCATCATCATCATCTGATCCTACACCTTCGTCTATGCCTGCGGCAAGGCAAACGGTAAGGAGTACAAAAAGAAGACGTTTTCTCTTTCTTGCTTTCTTATCTCAGAACGAACGCGGGGCTTTGTGAGGAGACAGGAAAGGTCAGAACAACCGTACGAGCTCTGACCCCTCGCCCGGACGTGTAATGTGATCCCTGGCCGAGAGACTCCTATACTGAAGCCCGCTAGGTTTGGTCCGCTGCTATCCCTGCAAATGCATCTTCATTTAAACCCAAGGAAAGGGGAGAAAACAATAACGGGGCAACGAAAACAGCGCCTCGCGCCCTTCGAGACAAAAGAGGCTGGTTTGTCAATACGTCGATATAGCACTCCGCGGCGCCCCCGGGGTGTGCGGAATGCGGCGATCAAGCAGGAAGCGGAAGAGGGAGAAGCGGAAGAAGCGTTCGGCACCCGGAAGACGCTGATCACCGCGCCCACAAAAGGGAAGAGATCGTCTTGGTCGTTTGATCGCCCACTTTTCATCCCCTCGCCCCTCGTTGCTTCCCCCGTTTTCCCCCCCTCTGTCTTCCTCCTTTTTCTTTTCAGCTCATCGCCCGAGATCTCGGAGAGAATAGAGCCCCTACAAAGTAGACCCGAAAACCCGCGAAGACAGCATTCCTGCCTTTGTGCTTCGCTCAAGATGACTGCGGCAGCCCTCGCGCTTCAGAGGCTGTATAGAGGACGTGCCAAGCCAAAGCCGAAGCCGATAAAACAGACAATACCTGCGGGTCGAGTAAGGAACTTAACCTTTTGTACGCCGTGGCGAGTTTTGTGGGAGTGGCGGAAAGTAGAAAGAAAGAAAAAAAACACGAGAGACAACGGAGGTGGTGATGGTATGAGCTCTGCAACCTCGCCCTCGCCTCAAGGTTGTTGTTTTTTTAACTACTTCTCTGGTCTGGAGTTTTGTTGTGCCACCGAGTCGCTATAATAAAAGAGCTAACGACAAATTACGCGGTTTGTATGGCGATATCAATATAATCGACAACTCCAAGCGCGGAACAGTCTATTAGTCAGATAACGGTACGGAATCGGCCCCAGGTGAGGCAACCTTCTTGCAATCAGCACAGCTTCTAGTAGCGGCCATTTGTGCACATATGGTAGTTTTTTTTTTTTTCTTGTTTCAACTGATACTCTCGTAACGATCATCGCAAGAAAATGTTGCGCATAAATTCCTATTATTTCCGCTCTTTGTTATTCACGATCGGGAGGAGGAGAAATGCACGTTTATTTGGAGCAAAACGAAATATGATGGAGCCGTTCACTCGCGCGGGGGACGTCCTGATTCCAGGATGTTCTGGGCTCATGCATACCGCTGCACCCGGGAGATCAGCTGTAGCTGATGCCAGGGATTTATACACCCCCACTCCCAACACCGCCCCCAACACCGGCCCCTACAACCCCCCCAGAAGTATTTCGACCCCCCCCCCCCCCCCCACACACACACAAAGATTCCACAACCGCGAGCAACCCCCGCGTATAGCGATTTATGCAGCCCCGCAACAGCCCACCCCCCAACACACCCCCACGACGATTTCAGCACCCCCCCTCCACCCCCAAAAAAATCGAAATTCTGGATAAATCCTTGGCTGGTCCCCCAGGCGGGAGCTGGCCAACTGGGCCTCCCACTGCTCTTGGTAAGTGGTTGGGGGGGGGAAGGGGGGGGGCAAATTTCCGTCGCGTGGCTATCTGTAGTTGTCGCTGGTTTATCAAAAATTGAGAGTCGCTCCACTGATGAATATTGCGGTAGAGCGCAAGCGACCGGGAGCCCGCGCACGCATACGACAACAGCGAGCAGAGACACCAGAACGATGCGGAAGAGGGGGAAAGAAAAAAACAAGAAGTCGGAACTGGAAAGGCACCACGTGAGCCCCTCTTGGCACGCCACTGTGAACCTGGCCGTTTTCTTGGTTTCGAGACGAGCCCTCATCTTTCTTGCTGGCTCGGCATTCTTTCAACGGGCTGTGTCTAGAGTGCCGTCCGACGGTACTATAAGCACTCCACTGAAGCGACGTCCATCGGCATTCAGATGAAAAAATGCCGCGTTTGGCACTACTTCGCCTCCATTAAGGTAACGTAACGTAAACTAACCCAACCTAACATAACGAAACCAAACGAAGTGACAAAATTATTTGAAACACCAAAAACTAATCGCAGACATAAAAATATAATTAACTTGAGAACGTAAAAAAAGTCCAACTTAGCGCAAGCCGGGCTCGAACCATAGAGTTTCTCACAAGGTAATATTGAGAAACTCTATGGCTCGAACAACCGACTTCAGTAACAGGAACCTAAAACGGAACCCCTACCACAACGGCAGACGCTGTGGCGGTTATCAGCCCAGCCTGAAGTGTTCGAATGTTGTCGGACGGCACTTTACCCATGTTTGGGGCGCTGAGCTGGAGTGCCGTCGTACGGCACTCTAGACACTGCGATTTATATTATTTTACTTCGGAGCTTCAGAATCGGCTCTAGCTCAAAAAACAAAAAATCTTTACCGTCCCCTCCTAGAGAAAGTTGAGAGGAGCGCGAAAGCTTTGTCACATCAAAACTGCGTCAGAAGTGCGTCAAAATTTTCCCTAAAAGTGCGTGCAACCCTCGCTGAAAGCGCGTCCGATCGGCCGTCAAAACCTTCAAAGCCCCAAATCGCGAACGAAGAACGAGCCCCGTGCGACGATTTCTGGCGCACAAAGTAAACGCACCTACGAACCATCCGTTAAATGTATACCTGTACGTAGTTTTTGAGATAAAGTTATACTATATTGTATTACTCCTTCATGACTCCTTCATGTATTCATGACTCCTTCATGACTCCTTCATTACTCCTTCAAGTATTACTCCTATTGTATTACTCCTTCATGTGTTGAATTATCTAGAACCGCTCTCTTCTCGCGGTTTTCCAGTAACTGCTTTGATACAATGGAAGCCCGTTTTCACGCATGCGCCGTGTGTCCAAAGATTTTTCGGAGCTTTTCGGTCGACCAACCGGTCTATGGGGAAATGAATTAGTTTTTTGACAGGATGTCATCGGTCCCGTTAATAAAGCTTTCGCTTTAAAAAAATTCGCCGCCCTTCCACTCTGTGATGAAAGATAACCAGCCGAGCTGGGCGCAGTACAAGCAGTGCATAAAACAAAACACGATTTCTTTTTAATCTTCGTTTGAGCATACTTCCTAGCTGAATGAAACTTGAAAAGATTATTCTCTCCGACAAACATCGGACTGTCCGTTTCCCTCCCGCGTCGTTGGCTTCTTACTGTCTGTGTAACACGCCAACCAAAGCCGTCCGACCACGGAGAACAACCGTCAGGTGGCATAGGGCGTCAACTTTTGAATCTCCCGCCAGCATCAGTGAGCGCGTAAAGCCTGGCTGCGCGTGCACGCCACCCCCCTCCCTCCGTGCACGCATAAACAGGTGACCGGAGATGCGCGCTTGCCTAGATGTGAAAGACACCGGCCAAAACGTCACTTCAGAAGCTATTCAAGGTGGATGAAAAAAAAACGTGGGCCAAAACTTCACTCCAGTACCCCTTGGAGAAGGAAACAAAACACGAGCTCTTGGGTGCTAAAAATTTTCATTATGCGCCAATTTTTCACGCCCGCAATATGTGGAAAGAGAGAGAGAGAGATAGAGAGAGGAAGATAATAAAATTTATTTCGAGGAATATCAGTGATGGAAGTGATGCTGGCGGTTAGACCGCGTTGAAGGCTGTCAGCGTGAATTGATCAGCGACCTCGGCAGCCCTGCCGACCAAGCGGGCCTGTAAGTCCGGGTCCAAGCTGCGCAGCGCGGCCTCCCACCGTTCCTCGCAGGGTATTTCGGGAAATAAGTTTTTTGGGGTACAAGCTCCGATAATATGGGATAGTGTGTCATGAGACGCCGCATAAACAGCGGGACGAAGTAGGGTATAGAGTTGGGTGGATGTGGGTCAGGACGGCAGAATTTAGAAAGGTACAGGTGCCGTCAGAAGTAATTGGAGCACGGGAGCTGTAGCCGAACTGCATAGGAGCGCCGTGTAGCTGCACTGCCGGTAAACGAAAGGAGCAGAACACCCATGCGTGCCTGTTGACGGTGATAGCCCATCTATACTTCTCAACCCGCGGCTTCCAGCAAATTATTCGCAGTATACTGGTCTCAGTGATGGCGCTGATAGCAGAGGCGGTATCTGGCAGCGTCGCTCACACACTTTCAGCGCACACGAGCTGCTCGAGAAGCGTCGCAGCCGCAGGGATCTGAAGTGACCATTTTTCTTTTCTAATATTTTTAGGTAGGTATGCTATCAGCGCCATCGCAGTCTGCTGCGAATTATTTGCTCGAAGCCGCGTTAAAAGAAGTGGGTTGAGAAGTATAGATGGGCTGTCACCGTCAACAGGCACGCATGGGTCCTCTGCTCCTTTCGTTTACCGCCGTTGCAGCTACACGGCGCTCATATGTGGTTCAGCTACAGCTCCCGTGCTTCAATGACTTCTGACGGCACCTGCACCTGTCTGAGAAGTCGCCACGTGTGGGCGTTGCAACTATTTCATTTTTTTTCCCTCCGTAGGACAGATCAAGCGCGGGAGGCGGTAGTGCGTAGTTATATCGTGAAAAAAAAAGACCAGAAAGTCGATGCATACACAGCTTCCCTGTAAAACAATGAACGAAGGCGATCGAAGGCAGCCCTAAGACGAGAAATTAATCATCATTAAGCGGTGCGCCGATCGTTCCAGAAAGAATTCGGGCGCCGTACAAAGCCGAGTGCGATTAAGGTGAACAGCAAACCAGCGCAACAAAATCGTCTGCGAACAATGAAAAAGAGATTCCATCCCGCAGAACGCCACGCCAGCCGGAATTGATTTCACCGCTGAATGCTCACAATGCATTGGAAAAGACGGCCTGTTCTCTTTTTTCTTTCCGTGGTGTGTTCTCTTTCCATCTTTTCTTTAGTCTTTCCCTCGCTCAAAAAAAGGCTCAGACTTCGGTTCCAATCGACCTCTTCCATTCGGCCTTTTTCAGAATAGGGAAATGAGGGCAAACAGAAAAAAAATGTGGAGGAGCGAGAAACGTTACTGAAAGCGAAAAAACGTCTGCTACAAGTAAATACAACTGCGATGAAACGTTAATCGCATTGTGAACGCTAGCTAATGGAGGGAACACGAGAAAGTTGCGTGACTAGGATTGACGGCGGGTTAATGAGGCGTTTCGTCATCGAAGCTGTTGAGTTTTGCGGGAACCTCTGCTGCACACACCCGGAGTAATATGAAAGACAAACACGCGCATGTACGCGAACGAGACGAAGTTTGTAAGGAGTCGCCGGTTCAGTGACCACGGGCAGGCTTTGAGCGAAACATAATTCCGGTGAGTGGTTCTGACTGCAGAAATGGTATACGTCGATATGTTGGCTCATTTTCCGGGTGCTTTGAACTTCGCGCGAGGCGGGATTGGTGAAAATGATTTGTTTTCTCGTGTATTTTTGTTTAATTTCGTCGTCACTTCTTGGCAGTGACATAACCGCAATTTCGGTTCAATTTGTTTTCAATGAAAATTCAGAACTTGATATTTATCATAATCATGTTTTCATCAATCCGTTCTTTGCGTATACGTACTATCGGCGTCAAAAGAAACGCCGATGCAATCCATGCAAGCCAAAATGACGCGTGGCGTAGTTACAAAAAACAAAGTTGGGAAAAGTGGATTTCCGAACATCCCAATAGCAAACCATTATATGAACTCTACGAGCAGTATTTTTCAAGTTTGCACGTTTTGGTTCATAGTTTCGTGTTCACTTTTTATTTGACGCCGATAGTACATAATCAGCGGGTTATGACAATTGTTCTTGAAGTACGGACTTTGTAAAAAGTTTCTAGGCCACGTCAAAATTTCTGGGTTATAAAAATTTGAAGAAGCTCAGCGTGTAAGTTCGGCTGAAACATTTTCTGACAGTAAGAAATAAAAATGGCTTCGCTTTATTTTTGGAATACCAAATTCCAGTTCAAGTTCAACTCAGGAGATGCACTGTTATTTTGAATTTTGTGGCGCATTGAATTTTGGCATGACCTAAAATTTTTGACGAAGGCTGTACGTACAGTCTTTGTCAAACTTTTCTTGGCCAGGCCGAAAGTGCGCAGACCGCAAATAATTCAATGCACAAGCTTACGTCCCGAGTTAGGCTGAAACGTTTTATGCCGGAAAACTAGAGATAACGTCTTTTTTTTACGGTCACAAAATATTTTTGTCACATTTAAAGGTAAGCTGCTTCATTGAATTCTTCGTGATCGAGAAGGCTTAGGATCGGCCTCGACAATTTTGGCAAAGGGTGCACGTATGTACATACGTACGTATGTATACGCACGAGCCTGCGGAAGATGTTTTTGCTCGGAGAACGTACACACAATACTAGCGTCGACTCTCGATAACTCGAAGTCGCTCAATTGGAATTTTTGCGTAACTGGAAGTGTGGTGCTCGTCCCGACAATTTTAAATGCAATTCAGCGGGGAAAAAATGTCGATAATTCCAAGCTAAAGCCAGTTATATCGAATAATTGGAAGTTACTTCGAATAACAAGCATCGAGGTGGCTGCAATTTCCCGGTAAATTTCAGAAATTTCAAGCGCCAAAACAGCGCCGTGCTCTCTAATATATCAGCACCATCGCAACTGAGACAGCGCACAGTCGATAAGCGGCAGGTAAGTTGAAAGACATGCCGGCGTGCGCATCTCTGTCTTTAGAGGTCCTCAACCATATCTGTTTCGCACAGCGCCGTGTGGACAGATTACGTGATGGCCGCTTCGGGCTTCGATCTTAGCGATAAGTTATCTCAACTATCATGGTAACCCGAGCCGTATACGCTACACTGGGACGAAAGTCGAGATTCTCAACGAAATCAACAAGGAAGACGTGTTGCGGACTAGTGGCACGGTTGTTTTTTGTGATTTTCGTTTAACTGGAAGTCTGGTTAATTCAAGGCGTTTTGCGGTCCTTGTGGACTTCCTATTAGCGAGTTTTAGCTGACCGTTCTTCATGGTCCGCTCCGCTGCGATAGCGAGCGGGAGCAGCGGGAGCGTCATTGCGCATGCGTGGGTGAGCTTGGTCGCGAACGGGATTGGCTCTGGTTGCGCTGAGCGGGCCGCCGTTACCAGAGCGAACCGTCGAAAACGGTCAGCTAAAACTCTCTATTAACGGGAATCTACTATATCCGATAGTTGGTTAGCATCACCGAGTAAAATACGGATTTAACGCACCCCTTGGGGCTGGTAGCGTCACTTGGGAGACGACGCCAACTGTGAAATTTCCGATTGTGGTGTCAATTTTGAAGCCACTTGCGATGTTACACTGGTGTTACACTGGCTGGTGTTACACTGCACGCAAGGGCGTCCACAGGGGGGTTCAAAAGGGGCACTTGCGTCCCCCCGACCCCCAAGCCGCACCAAACTTGCCCCCACCCTTACCTACTCTTGCTCACCCCCGCTGCTTCGTTCGTGCATGCTTATTTTTCCTTTATTACCACTGAAGTGGTGATCAGAAACTCCCGTGAAGGTCCATTGCGACCGAAGCGCCAAAATAGGGGAGGGAGGAGCATCTATTTGGGTTTTTCTTCAGCGGGAACGCAAGTAGACAACCCAGACCACGGGGCGGCTTTACCGTGCAAATTCTAGCCCTGGCATATGTTCCGAAAAACCGAAGTTTTATGTTCGCCGTCTAGTTTTAAGAAATCGGTACCTACCTTGCACGTCTCCGGCTAAGCTATACCTCAGTTATTTGTTAAGGACTCCTCGCATAACGGCAGGTGCTGGGCCACTCAAGGGACGCCTCAAATGTGTTCCGAAGGATGGCTTTTGTGCGTAAATGTGCTCCTGCGAAACATTGTGGTCGGAAGCTGCTGCTTGGTGTCGGAACGTGCCTTTACGTTTTCCGCACAGCTTTGCTACAAGTGCATGGCCACAACTGGAAAGAATGATGTTCTAGTGAATATGATACTCCTTTCCGACCCCGCGTACGACTACCGTGCAGATCAGAAAAGGCTAGAGGGACCCCACAGCGTCTACAAAACAGATGCATCTTTCAATGACAGGGTGCTCAGACGTACGCTCCTTGTTTTGCAACTCGGGCGAGAGCCTCTCCGTGGGTGTGTGCTCAAAAGCATTTGCTAACTTCCAGGGCGATGAATTCTTTTGGCCCCGCTTTCCGTATTTCGTTAGCACTGTTTAAAAGAAAACGGTCGCCCGACACGGCCTCGCGTGTCGGTCCGACAAATCAGATTCGACTTGTCGGATCCGAGTATCCGGCGCCATGATCTGACATGTCGGACCCGACATGTTGGGCTTTTTCGTCCGACTTGCCGGACGAAGTAAACAGGCTTAAGTGGACTGGCGAGCCCGCTGCACCGCCTCCCGTTCGAAATAAAAATTCATGTCCCCCCCACTGCCATTTTTTTATCTCTGCTGATGGCGGCGGCACCGGCGTTCAGCCGTTCAGCTTGAGTGGCGTCAAAAACTCATTCCTCCTCACCTCAGCCAGTCGTGGCTACAATGTGGCTTGTAGGGTAGACAGTACGGAAATAGAAATTAGAAAATAGAAAAAAATAGAAGAAAATAGAAAAGAGAAATAGAAAATTGAAAAGCCTGGCTAGGGCATCTCGCAGCTTCAATGCGCCAAAGTGATCAGCATCGCGTAGATTTTTTACACAAGGGCGAACTTGTCAGAGCTTTTTATACAAGCGCCAAGCTCGTTCATTTTGGCGCAAACCTTAATGGACTTCAGAAGAAGGGTAAACCCGATGCTGATTTCTGGGTAGCCCTTTGTTTGACGAAAAGGAAATTCTCCGACTGGTTGACGATTTCGAATCCGAAGATATTTCTACGATCATTGCCGCACCCGAGCAGCCTGCACCATCGCACGACTGCCTCCACATCGTGTCGCCCTCAAATAATCCCTCGCAGGCGAACTTGATCGGACCCTATACCAATATTTTGGGCAAAGCAGTGATCAAAGCTCATTCATTAGCGATTGCTTGGCTTGTTATATTTTTCTTATTATTTTAGGACAGACGTCTCTGTTTTCACAACCTTGGCTCATTAAGGAAGGAAGGAAGGAAGGAAGAAAGACTTTGTTGAATGCCTGCAACAGACACAGTGTGTACACTGCGCCCGGACGTAGCCACTCGCCGATCCCAACGTCACCCCTACTCGGACCACCCCTTCGCTACTCCCTACGGGGTTGGACGCCCCTGCCCCATAAGGAAGGGCGTCGCCCCGCAGCTTTCGCTCCGGTGCTGCTTTTCGAGGGCCGCCAGGACCTGCTGGACGGCTGATAGTTGGGTGTCCTTGTCACAACTGCGCACTGCTTCTTGGATCCACGGCGGTAGGTCTGTCCTGGTTGCCACCTCGTTAGGTCGCACTTCACAGTCCCAGAGTAAGTGGGCGGTCGAGGACCTAGCATTGTTACATAACACGCACGTGTCGTCCGTAGAGAGTTCTGGCTGTATGTGCTTCATGACGACCAGGGTCATCAGTGAATTCGTCTGCAGCTGTCTGAACGTGGACGCTTCCTCCCTGGTTAGCTCGGGGTGAGGCGGTGCCAGCACCGTCCTACAATTTCTATAATATTTGGTGATACCCGGAAAGGTATCGTACCTGTCCTTCGTCTCGGTCCACCACTCTGCAGACGATGCAACTGCTGCCGCGCGGCCAGCTAATCCTCGCGCGACTGCGGCCGTTAACCTACAACATAAATGTTATTGGATAAATTGTTGGGGTTTTTTCTCTGACTCTTTCTTCTGTAAATCATATTCAAATTAACTTCATCGAAAATTGCATCTTTAGTTTTATTCTTGCATAATAGGTGGACGCCCGCCGTATTCACAATGGGAGAGATAGATAGAGAGGTAACGATTTTTAATGATAGTTAGGTTTTAAAATATTTATAAACGCTGGTACTGTGTTACACAGAAATCACTGTGTAACATACGGGATGCATCTCCTCAGCGAATGCCAGGAAATTCACCGTAGGATTTATTGAAGTCCGTATTCTTTCGCGATGCACGTTCAAGTTTATCTTCCCTGCCGAAGTTGTTGAAATGGTAGTACTTCTTAGCGGGCTGGCAGTGCTTCGTTTTGAAATCTTGCTCGTTCCCTCGAATGCGCAAAACAAAATCAACTAAGATGGTGCATACTGCAATTTTATACTGATGCATTCTTCACATCTAAAACACCTAGTTCTATCTCATCCAACAGCGCCAGACTCGATTCGATTTCCAATCCAAACCAATACAATCCAATTTAATCCAATCCAAGCCAAGCCAATCCAATGCTCCTCGCGCTTGCGCAGCAGGGCCCTACGGTCCACGCGAAACTGCTCAGCCTCGGCCAGTGTCTCTTACGCCACAAAACACTTTTAACTCGGAAAATGTGCAGCTAGTCCAAACGCACGCGGTATTAGGATTGCTGTCAGAGATATGGGGCTGGAGTGGGAGCTCTGCGGCGGGAAAAATAAACGTGGATTTAAAATATTTAAGCACGCATTAATTAAGGCGCCCAACTGACGTAAGTGCAAGTACCGAGAATTGTTTGACCAGATTAAGGAGATATCCCCAAGGCGAACTAAGTTTCTGCGAAGGATAATTAGACGCCCCCCTGAAACGCAACCGTTCTGCTACAAAGAAAAGCTATACAGCTTTTTCGGAAACTTCGCGGTGGAAGAAAAATTCGTCCTGGTCCGGGATTCGAGCCCGGGGCCTCCTGGTTAGCTCAGTTGGTAGAAAGACTGCCCTATATAGTCAGTGGTTCCGGGTTCGAATACCGAACCAGGACGAATTTTTCTTCAACTACGAAGTTTCCGAAAAAGCTGCGTAGCTTTTCTTTGTAGCCGAACGGCTGTATTTCAGGTGGACGTTGAGGCTCTACGAAACGGAGCTGCTGACATTGTTTTTTTTTTTTTTCCATGAAATGTCTTTTTTCAGTTTCCGCTAAAATGCGTAAGGCTCGCGTTGAAGCGCCTTACGCTATAAATTCTTACTATACGTTTAGTGCTATCACTGGTAGTAAGCGTAATTAAAGAACCAATTTTTTCTCAATTATCGTTTGTAAACCCCGATGCCTGTCAACCCCGATGCGAATCACATCTAAAGGATGTTTGCTTGCCCTCACTATTGGGATCTGTTAGTCAGCTTAACGTATGACCAGTTAACTTTGCCCAAGTCCTTAAATCATTCATGGCTTCAAAATTACAACAACGCCATAGCACCAGCCTTGAACTAGAATTGGGGTTTGGAATCTTTTATGTTTATTATGAAAGAAACAGGCATGGCCTTTAATTGATAATCATCGAAATCATAATATCCTGACGTTTAGAAACACGAATACGAAGAAGAGAAGGTGGATTTATCGGCCCTGATCCTTAGAAAACATCAGCTAAACATTTAATTGAATTATAAGCTCGGAGTACCGCAAGGAGTCACGCTTGCTCCCGACTGTTTGCCAAGGATCGGAAACGGCGCTTGCCAAGGAACCGCAAGAATGTTTTGTCTTCTGCCGCTTCCCCACTCTTTTCACGAAGTTACGACAACCAGAACCCTTCCTAATTGGTCATGTTTGCCAGGTTACTTCATCGCACCGACGAGCCCTGCCTGGCCCCCGGCAATAAATAACCGGCGGGGCACCAGCGGCCGACGTCAGCACGCTGCGACAAGACCACCGGAAGCGGAAGAGGAAGAAGAAGAAGAAGAGGAAGGGAAGCGTGGCCGGCAGCACAAACCGGACGGGAGCGGAAATCGAAGCCGACCGATATCGTCCCCCACCGACGAAGCCGCGGGGCTATACGCCAGCTGGGAAACCGTCACCTGGACGACGAGGCTTGCGCACTGATGGCACGAATGATTATCCTCGGACCCCCCAATCCGTCTTTCTTATTGGCCGAAAAACGATGACGTCATCAATGATGCGACGCAGTATGCGATGATTGGGTGAAGAATTAGTGGTTACGAGGTTGAAGGTGACAGGTCTTCTCATCTAAGCGGCGTTTGCAAGATCCTCGTGCATGGCTTTAGGGGTGGCCGAGGGAAAGGCTGGAGGAATCGACAGGGTCATTAGGAGAATAAATGTCCCGTATATCGACGCAGGGAAGGGAGGCGCCACGTGTCGATACGGTACAAAGGGGACCCATCCAGGCAGGAACGGAGAAGAGGGGGGGAGGACGACGAAACGTTGAAACGAGCTTCCGTCTTGTTTAAAGAATCGCCGAGCTTGCCTTATTAGAAACTCGCGCACAGAGATACAAGGCCCGGCTCCGGTGGCGAGGGGAGAGAGGTCATTGGGTCATCCAATCCCCCGGGAGGTTGGCACATGGGAGACGGGCTGAGAGGAGGTCATCACCGACCGACGACGACGTCACGTGCATCATACATGACCGGTCAGGCGTTGGCGCTCGATGATTGGCGCGCAACCTGGCGCTTTTTGGACACGGTGGTGACATAAATCACTGCCGGGAGGCACGATAGGGATAGAGCAGGTATACTATAGCTAATCCCCGGCGCTGGCACTTAGTCAGCTTGTTCGGTCTAATACCTGTGACACACGGCAACGCTAGATCTCCTTTAAACTAAACCCCTTTTGCCCCGTCAAAAGACATTTTGTGGAAAGCAGTGGCGCTCCTGACACACAGCAACCCCCGATCTCCTTTATGTAGTTCCCGTAACTGACACACCATTAAAGTGGCGCTAGCAGTTCTGTGAAAAAAGCATGCACAATAACAAAAATAAAGTGCGACTAATAGGTCTTCTTCAATATTTTAGAGAGAAACCATGCGTTTTATTGTTGTTTAGAAAAATAAATGGGTAATTTCACATATTTGTATTAAACAGCAACGATGGAGTGCTTTTTAAGCCTATGTTCGGTGCCTAATCTGGCAACTGTGGGCAGATGTTTACAAAAATACATTACGATTGGGCTTGTTTAGTGCAATTTAATTTCATTGCACTTTAAAAAATTTGTGAAAGTATTATAAAATCGCATTTGGTCGCACTAAGTTCTGAGAAGCTTATGATTTGCAAGTGCCTGCTTACGAGGCTGCTCCGCTAGCTGCTCCTTTTCGTTCGGGAAAGGAGATGGGCGAACACCCATTACGGGAAATGCCCGCTGCGGTGAAGGAGATTCTCCTTTGTCGTGTGTCATCGCGGCAAACGCCGTTTCGGTAGCAGTCCTTTTCTGCAAAGGCCTTTTAGGCGCCCGTGTGTCAGGGGTATAAGCTAATTTGCACGAGCGGGCGCACGCACACGAATACGGCAACGTGCTTGCTAGCAGAGCGACTTGGCTACCACTTTACCAACGAGAGTTGCTGGTCGTGTTGCCACCATTTTCTGCATGCTTCGTGTTCGCCGCGGAGACCATGAGTGGAAAAGAGAGACGTTGGACCATCTGTCTGTCTGTCTGTCTGTCTGTCTGTCTGTCTGTCTGTCTGTCCATCCATCCTTCCGCCCGTCCGTCCGTCCGTCCGCCCATCCGTCTGTCTGTCTGTCTGTCTGTCTGTCCGTCCGTTGTATGTCTGTCTGTCTGTCTGTCCGTTCGTCCGTCCGTCCGTTGTATGTCTGTCTGTCTGTCTGTCTGTCTGTCTGTCTGTCTGTCTGTCTGTCTGTGGGCGTGTTCCAGTTCGCGGAAAACATGGTAGGCAGCTTAGGAAGCAGTCTAAATAGACGAAGCAACAAGAAATGTAACGGCGCAGCGTTCACCACGGCAGACGAAAACATTGTAGCAGGCACGTTAACAAATCCAAGCCGTTGTTTTTCAATAGGGCAAGTACATTATTATAATAAGTATCGGACAATTAAAAAAGTAAGCAAAAGCAGATGCACAAGGAATAAACTGCACCAAACAGTCCAATCAAATAATGAGTTGATTCGGTGCAAAATTATAATGCATAAAGATGGCGCTGGCATTTTTCAAGCGAAGCTTGCATTGGCTTACTTGCGCCGTCAGCGGTGGCGTATCCCAAAAAGCCTTGAGACAATATTTTTAGTTAAGACGGTCTAGGCGCTGTCACTTTTCTTTTTTTAGTTTTGACGGTTTAGCCAGCAAAATAGCCTGCATCGTTGTTGACTTCCATGCTGACTTCACAACGCAGTCTTTTGCACTGCCCTCGTTAGGATCAGAACAGGGCTTACTTAATAACATCTACGGCGGGCGAACCGCGGCAACGCAGCCGTCTAATGTATAAATTGGAACGTAGCCTGTATGTATAAGGGAATGTAAATGTTATTCGTTTTGCTGGCTTACATGGGGTTGGTCTGTTATACTGGCTTTCCCTCGAGGCTTAAGTTGTGCGGAAAAGCCAACCTGCTGCGCCCAGCGCTCGCGAGTCACGACACTCGCTCAACGTCTGCACATCTACATCGGTGCTGAATAATTCATCAACCGTCGCCACACTGCGACCACGACAGGAAGATTACGCATCGAGCCTGTCGTCTGCAAGTAAATAAGTAAGGTTAGCCCACTCACTGCGTCGGCAGTGGCGACGGTTTGCGTAAGTGCGTGCGTTCTGCTGGGAACAGGAATGAGAGCCACGATCGACATTTCCGGTGAACAAAATAACGAACGATAATTTCGCTCGACTCCAGTGAGCACGCCTTCTCATGATGCCGAAATATGGGTAATATTACAGCAAGCGAAATCGGATTAATTGTCCTCAACTGTATTCCCTCTTTAGCACTACAATACAGTTTTGTCTTGCAGGTACTCACCTACGGGGCCGAAACTTGGAGGCTCACTGAGAGGGTTCAACTTAAATTGAGGACGACTCAGCGCGCAATGGAACGTAAGATGATGGGTGTAGCATTAAGGGACAAGAAGAGAGCGGAATGGGTCTGGGAACGCGTGTTAAGGACATATTAGTAGAAATTAAGAAGAAACGCACGTGGGCAGGCCATGTAATGCGAAATGTTGGTCATTAAGGGTAATAGAGTGGATCTCTAGAGAAGGCAAGCGTGGAAGTGGGCGGCACAAAGTTAGATGGGAGATGAGATGGGGATAAATTGGTCGCAGTTAGCACAGGACTGGGATAATTGGAGATCCATGGGAGAGGCCTTTGCTCTGCAGTGGGCGTAGATCGGCTGATGATGATGACAGGTTTGTAACTGACGCGTTTTGTATACCATCTCCCATCACGCTTTTATTTCTTCCCTGGGATTATCATTGTTTCACCATCTTGGCTAATCTAATCAAGCCACTCGTTCATGATTGCTGCCTAAGCGCGAGTCTCCGTGCGATGAGCTGGCGCGTCGTAACGATGCGGCTGAAGCAAATGGACGCACTTAGAGTAAATGATTCTGTTCTAGTCCGTCTTTATTGATTTTTTTTTTTTTTTGGCTTGTATGTATTTTGTGTAATTGACGTAGAACAGTGGCTGGCTGGCCATAAAGACAACCATGGCGACCATTACGCGAGTTATGGTGGAAAATAAGGGCACAGATTTGTATTAGTGATAAAAGAAGCCCTATGATGAGCAACGGCAGAATATGAGGTTACAGCTCAGCGCTGTACAGACGTCCGGAACGACGGAAACTTAAGCGTTCCAGGCATAACGAAAAAAATAGGCGAAGACAGAAGCGGAGGAGTTCACCGCAAATGGGCTTCGCGGATTGTGTGAGAGAGAATGAATTTGATGGTGATGACGATGTTAGCCGAGCCGTTGGGTCTGGCTTGCTACTCTAGATCCACAAACCGTAAGATATTGAGGCCGTATACGACTATAGGACATAAAAAAAAGTGTATCTAATCGGTCAGACTAGGGCGTTCAACGTAGACGCGCTCAGAGCACACGTTGCGCCACTTCCTCAACCGCTGACTCGACCGAGCCATTATAATTCAACGCGTTTGAAGAACGCATGTTTGGTTAGAAAGGGTTTGACCTTGACTATTATAGCTTTTGTCGTTTGTTGCTGTCAGCAGGATGAAACCAAGAAAAGTAATTTTTTAATGCATGAGCGTTCTTAGAGACTTATCCTCAGAAATCTGTTTGTCCGTGCGTCTGTTGCGAGTGGCATGACGCGTTGCATTTTGGCTATTTAATACAGCGCTTTAAGGCATTTCATTATTAAAAGACTCCCTTTACAACTAAAGGCACTACCCTAGTGAAACGCCCCGCATATTCGAAATTATGGGAACACGCAATTCATACGGAGTATTGGAATATGCCCAGGGTACGGAGGGAAGACGTTTATTTTACACCAACGTCCCAGTTACATAATTTACAGTACAGGTACGCACTTCCCTTAGGTGATAGGGGCGATGGGGTGCCACGCGCAAGTGTGCGCGCGTCGTCGGTGCAGAGCCAGCGGGCTCTTCGGTCAGGGCAAAATCCGGGACGCGGAGCAACCGTTGTGCGCGCGCATCGCCGTGCTGGCCAGATCGGCTCGCAGCAGCGACGGGGACGCGGCCCATTCGCTCACAGGCGCGTACCGCTCGGCGTGATCGTCGAGTGGTAAGTACGGCCTTGCTATATGCAAGCGCAGGGACTACAGGAGCAGCCTAAGGCACGATAGGCAGCCGGGAGGGCTGGTGGGCTTTCGCCGGCGCAACAGAGTTGCAGCCGGCTGGTAAACAAAGCGTCACATACCTTCGGCCAACGCCTTCGGCGTCCTGGAAGCGTCTCCCCGAACGGACCTCCGCGCAGGGCGCGCGTTCGCGTCCCGGCGAGAGGGGGAGTCTGGGAATCGTTCAAACGGGCCAATGAGGTGAGGTTAGCTCCACTACCAGGGCAGAGCACCTTCTGCGCGACAGTGTTTTATCGTCGCGACGGTGGCTGCAGCCTTCACCTCAGGCAGGAGTTTGAGGAGACGGCTCGGCTCTACACAGTGGCGCCGACACGAGCCGGCATTTCGGGGAGAGAGGAGAAAAGGGCCGTGCAAGGGCACAAACCTAGCGATCGCGCAATAACTCGGACGCCAGGATCCCCACAAAGGTTTTACACAGCTACCTTGTTTCCGTCTAAATGGAAGCGCGAAATGCGGCACCATATGTTTCCCGTGTATGGAATTCATACGGAGCATTATTTGGCGTTTCCGGCGGTCGTAGAGAGATGAAACTAGTGTCGAAACTTTTTAACCTATTATAGTACTCTATTATCATGTGCTGCGGGCACACATCCCTGTTTTTATTCCGGCGATGTGCTAACAATGATACACATTTCGTATCCCCATAATTCCGTATATATGCGGAACGTTTGAGGGTGGGCCTTGGGTAAGGCATCCAAGGAAATTACAACAAGCCCTGGTTATAACGAAGTAATCGGGACGGGAAATACTTCGTTATAAGCGAGGCTTCGTGGAAAACGGGTGTAATGTTTGCGTCATTCGCTTCAACAGGGACCGTGAAAAATATTTTTATGGTGTACTTATTCCTTATATTATGGTGTACTTATTTAGGGCCTAGCAACGGCAGCGTCTGTGGCAAGGGCGCACCGCAAAGATCCCCCCCCAACACTTTGCTCGTGAGTAAAGCGTGCCTCTGTGGCGCAATGGGATAGACATTAGCTTCGTAACGCGATGAAGCCGGATTGGGTCCCGATCAGGGGAAGCGAGTATCTTATCGAAGCCTCTGTTTGTGTGCGCTATGCCGTGACCCCGGACGAGTTACGGCGGCAAGCCGGGCCCCTAAAGTGCTCCGCAGTTTAAAATCATCCATGCTAATCAATACTGGACGCTTCACGTAAACGCACTTAGAGCCCACGTTCAACCACTTCCTGGAACGCAGACTACACCGCGCCGTTCGAATTGAAGGCGGGCGTATTTCATAAGAAAGGTTTATTAGATGCGACGCATCTCTTGCTCTGAGGCATGTCCCTCCTGCGTCGGCGTCGGCGGCGGCGGCGGCGTCCGCACGCCACCTGCGCATGCGCGACTCTCCTCCGCTTTTCTCTCCGACAGCTGTGCGCAACACTCTTACTCCGTCTCATTATCATAAACAACAGCTGCGTGCGCGCGCTTCGCTCGCTTCGTTGATGATTGATTGTGGGGGTTTAACGCGCCGACGCAACGCAGGCGATGAGGCGCGCCGTAGTGGAGGGCTCCGGATTAATTTTGACCACCTGGGGATCTTTAACGTGCGCCGAAATCTCGCACACACGGGCGTTTTTGCTTTTCGCCTCCATCAGAGAAGCGGCCGCCACGGCCGGGAATCGAACCCGCGACCTCGTGCTCAGCAGCGCAACGCCTTAGCCACTGAGCCACCGCGGCGGGTGCTTCGCTCGCTTCGCTCCGTTTCTGTCGTGCAAGTGTTCGCATGCGCGACTCTACTCCGCTGTATCCTCTCCTTCAGGCGCTGTGAATATAAAGCGGGTAGCGCGCTGCGGCGGTTCAGTCAGCGCTCGCTCTCGTTCGACTCCGCGTGACTTCGATTGATGACTTCGTGCTTGGCTTGATTCTTCCGATGAAGATGTGATGGAAGCGACGGTCCCTTCAGCGAGTGGATTGGCGCAATCCAATACCAGCGTCACCCCAAACGCTCAAGGCAACGTTACGACCATAGAGAATCAACCAATGGAAACGCCAATTGAACCCCCCGATGCGTCGCATCACATCAGGGTTACCCTCGCGGGAAGATGGGCGTAATTTTATAACCTTGGTCATTTCAACTTTCGTTGTTTGTTGTCATTCGATAAATGAAACCGAGGACGCTATTTTTTTACAGCATAAGCGTTCTTTGGTGACAAGGACTGCGCACACAATTACCCTTTACAATCACAACCTACAGACAGCCGTTGCGAACACGTCCACCTCCCCATTTCGTTACATATACGCCTGCCTGTACATATACTACAGGTGCTGCACGAATTGCAGAGATGTACTATTATGAGAAATATGAAAGGGAACACAGGAACGCATAGAAAACACCCTCAGACCCAGCTATGCGTGATATGCAGCGGCCGCCGTCGGAAGTAAAGTGGAAAGGGGCACGCTGTTCTAACAACTGTTCCCATTCCCGCCATGCGTCTTATCGGCTGTCGGACGATACCATACCATCGGTGAAACGACGTAAGCTGCTGCTTTGTAGAACCCTCAGCGTGGTGGGAGTGCCAACAGTTAGTGGAAGAGCGCCCTCCTTTCCCCGTTTGTTTTTCACAGCGCCATCCGCGTATCGCTCCGAGCCTGTTTCGAGGCTGTTTGCCACGCGTTCCTGTGTTCCCTTTCATATTGCTCATAATAAAACACTGCGAAACTCTCTCTCTCTCTCTCTCTCTCTCTCTCTCTCTCTCTCTCTCTCTCTCTCTCTCTCTCTCTCTCTCTCTCTCTCCCCAAAAAAAAATGCTCGCACCAATCCCGAGACAGAAAGGAAAAGAAAAAGGTCACATCGGGCAGGCGCGACGGATCGGGGCGCCCCGAAGAGCAGCCGTCTCTCAAAGGGGACTGGGCGTTTCTACGCCTAACGAGGCTTGAAATGCGCTTTGCTGACGGGGAAGAAAAGAAAGGGTGGATCTGGCGAGCCTCTCCTCCCCGGGTGCCCGGCGGCGGCCGCCGAACTTACCCGTCGTGCGCTTTTAATTGCTCCCGTCCCGTGAGACCCGCGCCGGAGTGGGCGGCACGCAGTGCGGGAAAGCCGCCATTCGTTGCATCCACGCTCTCGGAATTGAATGCGCTCGGGGCTCGAGCACTGCGCGTCGGCCGCACAAAGGGTCGCGCTGCCCCGTCGGTAGTTTTTCCCGGAGTTCCGGCTCGGTGGGGGGAGGGGGGGATAACTGGAACGAGACTCCCGGGGAATGTTTTTCCGTACGAAAGAGTAGACGATCGGCGAACTATTTTGGCAGTACGTGAATACGGCGGCTGGAGTGTTTGTTTTCTGAGCTCGATTTATTTATGTACTCATCCGTCATTGATGTTAACTCACTGGCTCAGGGACCGATTGGAGGGCTGAGTAATTGATTTATTGTTCGACCGATTGATCAATCGACATAGTGGTTCATCGATACATTAACTCATTCATGCACTCATTGTCAATCGTTTAGACACTAATCATCGAACTAGCTAGCCGAAAGGGCTGAGTGACTGGTCGATTGATCCACCAGCAGGCTTGCATATTTATTTATTTATTTATTTATTTATTTATTTATTTATTTATTTATTTATTTATTTATTTATTTATTTATTTATTTATTTATTTATTTATTTATCTAGACAATTGTGAAATACACAAGGCGCCATTTAGGGAACAAAAGTGAAAACATGCAGGGGTTTCACCAGTTAGCGCGGCAATTTTCCGAAACCGTAGTTGATGAACCGGTTATTTCTTGTGTGGTTTGCAGTAACGCTGGGTTCGAATGCATTGCCGATGCAATGCTGCAGGCCTATTCCACAGCTACGCCCTCAACGACTTCACCAATCGGTCGCAAACACCCAAACATGGGCGAACCACCCACTACGTTCACATGTAGAACTTGTTTAATAATCCCTCCGTTAAGAAATGTTGGGCCTCGAGCAACTATTGTTACCAAAAATTCTCTCCCTTTATAAAACGAATCTTGCTTGCAGCCTTTGCGTATGGATACAAAAATGTCCATTCTCCTAACTAAAGCGGTTTTCGGTGCCCCTCTGAAAACAGAGCACGAAAAAATGCAGTGAAAAACGAACACCTCGTGAAGCTCAATCATAGGTAAACGCATCCATAGCAATTTCAGTAGTCCGTTTAAACGAGCAATTCATTGCCAATACCGTTTTTTTTTTTCGCGTTCTCCTTTGTCCTTCTATGCCTTCGTCGTGAAATCCGGGCTGTTAAGTAGGATTGCACCACCCATCGGCTAAATTGAATCGCCCGACGGATATCCGCCCATATCGAAACGAATAACTTGGTACCTCTGCACCACCCCACCCCCTTTCTTTTTTCGAAAGCGTTTTTTCCCACCGGCTGTTCGAAAGTTTAAAGTGGAAACGCAACGAAAGCGATGCAAAATAAATTCAAGTCCCGAAAAGCAGAAACTTACAATAAAATGGCGGTACAAATATAAACACATCACATGTTTGCATATGCGCAACGAACTGTGATTTCTTGTTTGCCGAGAATTGCGAATAGAAGCGATCGAATCGAAGAATAGCAGGAAAAACTCATGTTTTATGCGCGCCAACAATATCCGAGCTGCATCGCGCCGAGCTAAAGTGTGGGGTACAAAAAAAAAAAGAACAAGAGAAAAGAAAAAAACGGCTAACGCAATGCCCTTATCCAATCTTTCGATCTTTCTCTTGAATTTCCGGAATGTGGGAATGCACGCCATATTTACGTGAACGAACGCACACGAACACACACACACACACACACACACACACACACACACACACACACACACACACACACACACACACACACACACACACACACACACACACACACATATATATATATATATATATATATATATATTCTGGAGGTATTCTGGAGGTCGTGGGTTCGGATCCCACCCGGCGGGCATTTTGCACCACTTTCTTTTCGACTCAAAAAATTCTTCATCTCTTTCTATGACCCACCACAACCTCCCCTTTGCTTTCCGATGTTTTCTTGACTGGCAACCCGTAGTTTCTATATATATATATATATATATATATATATATATATATATATATATATGCAGTCAAGAAAACCTCGGAAAGCAAAGAGGAGGTTGGGGTGGGTCATAGAAACAGCAGAAGAATTTTTTGAGTCAGAAAGAAAGTGGTGAAAAAATGCCCGCCGGGTGGGGGATCCGAATCCCAGAATACCGGTCTGGTGCGATAACCACTACGCTATCGGCGGGGCGTGTACCTGCAAAAGCAAGGTGTTTGCATCGGCTCGTGCATCGCACCAATTTTGAGGGACATTTTGTAAGCCCGGTGGGATCGCGACCTGCTTTCACAAAACGGGGCCGGTGTTGTTAGAATTTTCCGGTATGTAGACGACTTCTTGGTGGTTCTCGAGAAGGAAAGAAGGTCAGTTGAATTGCATGTGCATGCAGAGTGTGCTGACTGTGCTTGATGAGTGCCTCGCTCCTCGGACGCTGACGCATGAGCTCCCAGAGAAGGACAGCATCGGGTTCCTGGATTTGAGCTTGTATAAAAAAAAAAACGACCTGACGCATGAGCTCCCAGACAGCATAAGGTTCCTGGATTTGAGGTTGTATCTAAGGAACGACCATGTCTGCTGGAAGTATAAGCCGCGGGCTAACAAGCCATTACTGCCGCATCACTCGGCTCACTCGAAGCTTGGGAAGATAGAACTTGTGAATCTGTGCCTAACAAATGCCCTCCAAAAGTCTTGTCATCACGTTGTACACGAGAGCTTCAACGATCAGGTAGTACTGCTGGCAGCATCGGGGTATCCTGAACATTTATTAACTTCTGTGTAAGGAGGGCATTCATAAGAGGGCAAAATCGAAACGACTGCCATATGACCCTGCGCAAGATAAGCAGCCGACAAACAAACAAAAAAAAACGACAGTGGTGCCTTACATTCACGGGTACCCCATGACTTAAAACGGATAGGGAAGCGGGTACGCGTTCGTGCGGCACTTTCCGCGCCACATAAGTGGTTAGGCCTGTGCCGAGTGAGTAGTGGAGCCACCAAGCAACCTGGAGGAGATCAGACCAAGCATCAGAATCGTTACGTGAAGTGTGTCGAAGGTATCGTGTACCGTATTCCTCTTTCAAGCGAAAAGTGCTACGTAGGCCAGGGCGGCCGATGCCTAAATGACCACTTGCGGGAACATGATTATGCAATGTGAAAGGGGGGCTGACAGGGCATTTGGCAGCGCATTGTCGGAATCCCAAGTGCGTACCGAAGTTTGAAGAACGTAAGCTGTTGACCAGAAGTGCCAACCAGACCACAGAGGAAATAATGGAAGCAGAAGAGATTGTGCGGTTAGGGGACGACTGCATCAGTGTTCCTTCAATTTCACTAACTGCGAAGGAAATAGCTTGCTTAATCGAAGAACGCGTAGCCACTGGACGGCAAAGGCGGGCGGATAAAGTGTAGTGCGTTTTATATCTTGTTTATCTCGTTTATCTGCTTTCATGCTGTAATACGTCACTATATCTTGCATGTATAAATGTTTCCCGTGTGAATAAAGTATCAGTTGGAAGAAAGCGCTGCGTATGTTCCTTACTTGTACTTGTGTGGGTTATTATTGCGCTGTAATTTTAACATGTCGACTCGAGCAGCGCAGGACCAAAGTGGTTCGAAGTCACAGGGACAGGCTTTCGCTCTGCAGTGTACCTGAGTAGGCTGTTTATGATGATGATGATGATGACGACACTACACATACATATATACGAATTTCCAGGAACTTTGGTGTGCACGAATGAGTATCACGATCGGACCGCAACTCGTACACTTCCCAAATGCCACACTTTCCGCCTCTGCGCCCCATAGGCCCGCAACTATAAGTCCGGGGAATGAGCTTCCGCAGACTCGGTATGCCACCTCTCCCCCTCCTCCCACCCACTTCTTCCTAGAACACCTTTGGCGGCGAAAAAGACACCACCCCTGCAGGCGGGCAAGTAAAACTAAGACAGCCTAAAAGAAGCGAAAAATAATAAAAAAATAAATACACATCGGAATGCGCAAGTAATAAAGTTTTCCATTATGGGTGCCGCAAGACAACGCGTCGTAACAAAAAGACAAGCGAGAGCTTGCAAGATCAAAGAACAAAAAACAAATATAGAAAACAGTCTCGAGAGAGGGCTGTGAAAACTCGTTAAATCTGCATTTCGGCGCCATAGAGAGTGCGCGCCGAATTTGAATGATTAAGTTTTGTCGTCGTCGTCGCCAGTGACTGGCACGCGCTGCACGTCCCGCGGGGACTATGGACTCTGTGAACCGAGGATGCCGAGGAGATGACTCTGTCGTCTCTGCCGCCGGACTTCATTTCGTATTCGAGACGGGCCAGTGCCGTTCGCGTCAGTCGCCCACGGCGGCGGCGCGTCGCTGTACATTTGGCCGCATATGTCAGCGTGAGATACAATGAAGAGAAACACGCGCTGAATCGGTGAACGCCTTCCAGACACCGCAAAAGCCCTGCGAATTACTTTCTCGCTTCAGTTTTTTTTTTCTCGTAGAGTGAGTGGCAGGCTTTGTCTTACTGCGGGATCTTCTTTAAACTTCGGTGTTCGAGAAGTGCCACTGACGCGTCGTTTATCCAGCGATGCTGAAGTTGTACTGAGGCTTTCTATTGAGCTGGAGGGTGTTGCACTGCTCTACGGCGTATCACGCGCGGCAAAACAGTTTTATTATGCGCGCACATTGCGAGCAAATAAGTGTCTGCTCGTACGCGAGACGATTTTTTCCGGGAGACGGCCGTGATGGTGTACTGCATGCATCGTAATGACGAACAATTCCACTCCTGTACAGTCATGAGCAACCTTATTTTCTTATTGTTTTCCGAAATAGTGAGAGTAAGGAGGCCTCGCGACGAAAAGCAAAGGGCAGAAACAAAATGTTTCTGCACTTTGAGTGGGTGGGAGGGCGCATATCGAGTCTGCAGAACGGTTTTGTGCGTTCCGAATCAATCAATCAATCAATCGATCAATCAATCAATCGTTATATGATTTTAATCAAATGCTGTAATTGGTAGATTAATTAATTGAACAATCAGTCGATAGAAGAATTATTCAATTATACAACTGTCAATCAATCAGTAGATGAATAGATGGATCAATAAAATCCCCTATCAATCAATAGGTTCAACAATTGTTCAAATAATCATCATCACTAGACTATTTACGCCCACTGCAGGGCAAAGGCCTCTCCCATTATTCTCCAATTACCCCGGTCCTGTGCTAACTGCGACCAATTTATCCCCGCAAACTTCTTGATCTCATCTGCCCACCTAACTTTCTGCCGCCCCCTGCAACGCTTGCCTTCTCTAGGAATCCACTCTGTTACCCTTAATGACCAACAGTTATCTTGCCTTCGCATTACATGCCCTGTCAACGCCCATTTCTTCTTCTTAATTTCTAATAATATGTCCTTAACACGCGTTTGTTCCCTGACTCACTCCGCTCTCTTGTTGTCCCTCAACCTATCATATTCCGTTCCATTGCGCGCTGAGTCGTCCTCAATTTAAGTTGAACCCTCTTAGGGAGCCTCCAAGTTTCTGACCCGTAGGTGAGTACCGGTAGGATACAGCTGTCATACACTTTCTTCTTAAGGGACAATGGTAGGCTGCTATTCATTCAATCAATAATTAATTGATTACTTCAATGATTCAATCGGCGCTGTTCTCGATTCACTGCGCATGCGGTTGCAGTTTTTGCGCCTATCTCTTTCGACCACCGTCGCGCCCAAGCGAAGGGGCGTGTCGATACCACTCGCGAGCTCATTAGAGCCACCCGCGATAGGTGAGACACCCACGACAGGTGGCTGCGACGTAGGAGGCGTTAAATCACGACATAGGCCGTCAAGGGGTGGCGGTTTCGGAGCTTAAACTCCCTTCTTCTGGTCCACCAAACCCCTTCTCCCCTGAACTTCGCAAACACCGCCCTCACTGCCTATAAACAAAAAATATTTATGCCGGCGGCTGGCGTGATCGATAGCCGCCGTGTCCGACGAAGGGGGAGTGTGTGTGTACGCGCACAAGTGTTCGCCGTGCGGCCACCGTTAAGGGCGCTCGCTTGACTACGCAGACTAACTTAGCAGACAACGCGAAGGGGACGTTACTGAAGGTTAGTTAGAATGGAGGCATACGCAGAGCCAAACTTAACTTGTCTTCTCTCTAATTTCTCGTTGAGTAGGTTTTATACTTTTTTATTTATTAGTATTTTCTAACTATGCACGTTAACCAGCTTATCCTGTTTGACGCATTACAGATTTGAGTGGGGCGGTATACCTTTAGTTATGGCGCCCTCGTCACCAGAGCTGCTTACTCCTCCTACATGGCCGAAATTAATGGCGCTCGACCACGCTCTGCCACTTTCTGCGGACACTCGTAACACAGTACTGTTTATTAAAAGCGCTCGCTGCAGTAGGGAAGATGTTAGCTGATTGATTTGGTTGATTGTAGGGTTTAACGCGCCGACGCAACGCAAGCGATGAGGCGCGCCGTAGGGGATGGCTCCGGATTAATTTTGACCACCTGGGAACCCTTAACGTGCGCCGAAATCTCGTACCCGCGTCGAACCGAAACCGCGTCCTTGTGCGAAGCAGCACAGGAAGATGTTAACTGTCCGTTACGTCCGTACATCATCACCATGCAAGCTTGCCTTTAAAGCGTGCTCCACAGCAAGCACCTTCGTGCTGCTGTGAAGTTAGCAAGATGGAGCCACTGGCAAGTTAAACAGTTACCACCCTGACTGACTATCGTAACGATAAGTTGTAACTTACAGTAATTTTTGACAATTTACGGTAATTCATGTCGCCAAAGGCAGGATATGAAAAGCAATTCAACACTGAACTATCGCATTACGTTTGTGTACTAGTCTGCCAATGTATTCTACATACATTTTATTTTCTATTCACATTTTTGACTAACGCGTAAGCTGAGCCAGACTGAAGAAATCGAGATACGAAACCACATCGGTTTCGCTCGGACTTCGCCCGGCAAGTCATTGCAGGACGGGTTAAAAAAAAGAACGCAGAGAGAGAGAGAGAGAGAGAGAGAGAGAGAGAGAGAGAGAGAGAGAGAGAGAGAGAGAGAGAGAGAGAGAGAGAGAGAGAGAGAGAGAGAGAGAACAACATTACCGCCCGGGGCGTCTGACGAACAAACGATGCTACGCCACGTAAACACAAAAGAACAGGTCACGACAACCGAGATAAACAACGCACAGAGCGGAAAGCGAACGATAACGCAGAAGCGAAAACGAACTAGGCGACCACTCCGGAGTTCAGACGCGTTATGGCGAGAGCTCTAGGGTCAAGCGTTCCGTTAAATAAAAGGTTTAAAAAAAGGAGAGGAAAGGCGTAAAGGTCCACGGAGGTGTCTTTCAGTACGGCTCCAACCTGGAACGACGATAACCGTAAGGTGCAGGAGGAAGACGAGGGGAAAGTGGCCATTATTTCCCTCGGCGGACGTGATTTCTCAGCGAAACCTCGTCTGCGCGCACGCGGGCGGGCGGGTGTGACCGAGAGCTGTTCGTTTACAGCTGCACGCTGACTTACGACGCCGTTAATCCTTATGGCCACGCCTTCCTCGCTTCATTCTTTGGAACGAACGATCTTCATGCAGTTCGTCTTTTACGAAGACGGCGCCATAAATGTTTGCAGAGGGAGAACGCTGCTCCTTGAAGAATGTGACTGTCGCCTTATCGTGCTTCGTAGTAAAGCCCAGGAGTAAAGGCTTTAGCATGATCGTGATTACGTTATCCTTTGTCTCAGCTCCGGAAATTATTCTGGTGGACGTCCTCGGCGTACGTTTGCGGACTCCTTCATGTGCTGGGATTACCGTCGCGGTTCAACCACGGTTCAACCGTTATATCCGAGGTATTCTCGACTATACTACAACCGTTATGACAGTGTTACGAAAGCGCACGCCGCACTTGCAAAGAATAGACTCGAATTGCGCCCGATAGGAGCGGTTTCAGAGCTATGGGAGGGGCCTTCATCCGCTATGGACTTAAATAGGATGATGACGATAACGTCTGTACTCGGGAACAAGTTAAGAACGGCAATAGCTCATGCACGGTATCACACCGCCGAAGCGACGGACCCGGATGTCAACTGGCGCGCGCGTTTTCAAAGGAGGTCGCTATGGATGCGTGATATCGTCTGCCTTTTCTCACGTAGTTTGTCGTCGCTGCAGTATTTTGTAAGCGTATTAAGTCCAAAAAACCATGAAAATGGCTCGTGCCATGTTCAAAATACTCCCAGTAACACCCTACTTGCGCCGCGCGGAGTAACATCTGGCTGCAGTGATGAAGCAGAGAGGCAACTTCCGTTGCCGTTCTTAAGTTGTACCTGAGTACACTACGATAATTGATATGATGATGATGACGTGGATGATGTCGACTACGGCAGCTTCGGCGCCTAAAAGCCCCCAAACTTCAAGATCTTTATATCCCACTCCTGTTTGACAGCACCGGAGTCCCGAGTGACGACGACGCCGCGTGTAGCAACGTCACTTCCGGTTACATCACTTTTGACGGTTACGTCACTTCCGTTCACGTTCTCACGCCTGCCATTGATGATTTTCGGAAACTCACGCACATAACGAAAACGTTTTGAGCCAGTGACCTTCCGATACCCTTGCGATGGCTTTGGCCCAACTTCATGCGTCCCTTTACGGGACCAAGGGACGCACAGGCTCCTGCTGGCAGGAACGCGCAGACACTGGCATGATATTGCGTCATTGGGGCTCTTCGATTTACCGTCTCGGACTCACCGCGGATAGCCCGCGGGTAGTCCGAGGATCCCCCGAAGCCATAGGGATACATGGGAAAATCGAATGCCGGACTGCTTCTCGGGGAGTCCGCGGTGAGTCCGAGACTGTAAATCGAAGAGCCCCATTGCTTGCATCGGCGGGCAACCCTGGCCTTACTTTATGGTTATCTTCCTGTTTCCTACACGCGCCGGAAGCAGACAATAACAACACATTCTCATACTTCAAAACAGAACAAAGTCATCGACATCATCATCATAATCGTCGTCGTCGTCGTCTGTATTTATTGTACCTCTAAAGGCCCCTTCCGGGGTATTACAAACGGGAAATCCAACACAAAGACCCACACAGTTTTTGTTGCAATAATTCACGACGAGGAAAACAAATGCATTGTTTTGCAACAAAATTTTCCGTTCCCAAGACGAAGGCGCGAAATTAATAGTCAATTAAGGAAGGGGCATAAAAAGAGAGAAGGGATGAAGGCGATGCAGGGAGGAATCGAGGGTGACAGAAAGATCTCGGCAGCGTGTCTCAAAAGAAAACATGTCGCACGCACGCAAGCAGGCGCGAATACGTCGGCACACACGAAGCCCAACGCTTGTGAGCAGACGATAAGAAAAAGGGGCGAACAAAATGCCGCAAAATCCCCGTGTCACGTTCGGCACTTTTGACCGAGAGTGAAAAGCGCGGAGAAACGTTTTTTTTTTTATTAATCGAATCGCTTCGATACATGTACGCGTGGCGCCCGGGTCGATGTACGTGACATGGGCGTGCAATGCGTAAAGCGCAAACTTCCGGAAGCGCGAACTACGCGCAGACGATAACACCGCGCGCGAGCACCGAAAGACCCGCGTGTTCGCATGAACGCGCGGCAAAAACAAACAAAAAATTAACTCTGAAGGGCACACTCCAGAACCTGCCATATATACGTGCCCAAGCTAGCTGGAACACCGGATGCGAAAAAGCAGTGCTCCGCAAAGAAAAATAAAACCTCCTGGGAACTAAGTTCAAGCCAAGTCAATCCAAGTCAATATACCGAACGCAGCAGGTGGCGCGCGGAGCGGCTTTACGAGCTCGCCTACGCAAGTGCCCATAGACCGATATTTCGTTTTAACGTTTACAAGGCACTCCTAAAAGAACAAAAAAACAAAAAAGAGAAAAACGCGAGTTTCCAAACAATCAAGAAGTGGAGTACGGCACGATGAGAATGCGAAGCTCACGACAGGCTTGCATGCGCAGCCAGTATTGCGGGTGGCGCAGACGACACATCTTTCGGAGAGCACGCCAAGTGGACGAATTGTTATTTTTGTTTTTTTATTTCACTTTGAGTAAAAGGTGTAGCGGGCGAAGACTATCGGCGCCAGAAATCGCGGAGTAAAACGTGTAAGGACGCAGGTTCGCGGAAGGAGTTTTCGCGCAAGTCGTTCTTTTAGAGCAGACGACAGGTTCGAGTGGGATTCACCGTGGCAAAGACGGACACGTTCGCGCTCTGGCGCCGATAGCGCTACACGCTGTGGCGTCGCCAGCTGTCAACGGCAGAGTGCATTAGGCCTTGGAGATAGGGATCGATACAGAGAGAAGCTTCTCGCGCGAAAGACGCTTTTTCGGTGAGAGACGAAAAAAAAAACGGCAATGAAGAAGAATTAATATCGAGCGGAAGGAACCTCTCGGACTAGTGGTACAAACACGGAAGGACATGCTGCGACGCGGGAAAGAAGCTATGGAGTCGGCCGCCAGTCTATCTTTTTCATGCCGAAACAAGCTGCACTACTAGGGCCCCTGGCCCAACCTCCTTGACGGGTCTAAATGACACGGCGTAAAAATACATCCGCCGCCCCAAACCCAACCAGGCGCGACTCGCTCGAGGAATCTCCGACGATGGAGGAATGCTCGCTGGAATGGAGCGGCCGCCGTGGCGTTTGCACCCAAGTCTAACCGGTCGGTTTAATCATGGGCGGGGAATAGCTGGTCACCGAATAATGGTGAATTGTGATAGCCATGCTGGACGCACAAGGCAGCTCTGTGGTCACCACAAGCAGTACCTACGTCATCGCTCCAGCGTGGTGGCGTCGGCAGGACCGGGGTTCATCAAGAAAAGGTTGCGACCAGCTGAAAATACCGTAGTACCACTTGATTGATTGATTGATTGATTGATTGATTGATTGATTGATTGATTGATTGATTGATTGATTGATTGATTGATTGATTGATTGATTGATTGATTGATTGATTGTAGGGTTCAACCCGCCGACGCAACGCAGGCGATGAGGCGCACCGTAGTGGAGGGCTCCGGATTAACTTTGACCACCTGGGGATTTTAACGTGCGCGGAAATGTCGAAAACGCAGGCGTTTTCGATTTTCGCCTCTATCAGAAAAGCGGCCGCCGCGGCTGGGAATCGAACCCGCGTCCTCGAGCTCAGCAGCGCAACGAGCCACTGAGCCACCGCGGCGGGTCTAGTGGCACTGCTATTTCGCTTAGCATGGAGATGGAGCGTGGGTTGGGGTGCCTACTTTAGGTTGGGTAGATTGAAACAAGGGACTGTCTCAAGCGAAGCCATACATTCAATGTATTTTTTAACATGCGTTACAATATTGCTACCCTGGAGCCCCTGTGACCCTAAACAAAATGACGTCGTCATTCGCTTCTGAGGTGCGAACACATATGGCCAAGTCGCATGCATACGATTGAAGCATGTGCGTCGCATACCGAAAATAAACAAACATCGGACATGAGCCCCTTCCTTACACTTATTTTGAAGATGTGAAGGTTGAGGGGGGGGGGGAGAGGAAGCGTTTGTAGGTTTCCCTTCCCTCTCATCCAGCTCCTGTGTTATCTATGCAACACGTAAAATTATTATTTTTTTTTCAGCGCCCTGTAAGAGCTAAGCAAAAGCTTTAATCATAAAGGAGCTGACACCTCTTACTGCATCCGTTTTTGGAACTCACCGTAACGGCTGACCCCGGAATAATTCAGGGCATCTGCGACACGTCCAAAGCGTTTTTATTGTCCACTAAAAAATGGAGTCATGCACGTCTACAGTAGAACTCGAGACGTGAGCTACCGGGACGTCGGTAATCAGCTAAATCAGTTCGTGGAAACAGTCATCTGCGTATAAGCCCCATTTGCTGCAATTATTTGTACTTGACAGCTAACAGAAGAGATGATTACGGAACAAAGTTGACTCCAACCAGAACTTAAAAGAAAAATACCCGCGAATAAAGGCTAGAGACAACGTTAGTAATACGGGTAGCATCTATATCTTTGAAAGGTCTCATTGCACCCTGGCCCTCTCCATCGTCCCAGAGAAAAGTGATGGTTACCTTATTTGACTATTTACACGGAATCGGCGTCGCAGAGACAATTTCGAACTTCACCTGTGAGATCGTGTGGACTTTTACGCTACCACGCTAAGCTTCGTGTTCACTTTTTCTTTTAACCTCTTCTTTTTTCCCCTTTCTTCTGCCCTACTTCTTTTAGGGCCTTTGCTCCCTTCTCCCCATCCCCGCAGAGTAGCATGTAGGCGGGAACATGTCGGCAAGCCTCTCTGCTTTAATCTAATAAAGAGCTCTGTCTGTCTGTCTCTCTCTCTCTCTCTCTCTCTCTCTCTCTCTCTCTCTCTCTCTCTCTCTCTCTCTCTCTCTCTCTCTCTCTCTCTCTCTCTCTCTCTCTCTCTCTCTCTCTCTCTCTCGTTATGCGAGTCGGGGCACGTTTACCATAATTACAGCGCAAATTACAAAAAACGAGATGACGTGACACTTTATCTCCAGTTTCACATGGGTCAAGTGCCATCAACTGGAGTTAAATGGAGTGACACTTCGCCACACCGTGTCGCTTCGTCAAGGGACGGCGCTTGTCCGGCGTCGCCTTATCTTGCGTTTTGTCCTTCTGTCCCGATATTATGCTAAGGATACAACTTAATAGCAGTGTGGCAACGCCAAAATTACGTGCCAAGGCATCCCCCTATGCCCCACGCTGTTCAGAGGTAACGTACGTGGGAGAAGGGTGGACGCTTCAGGAGAATTCCGCGTGCGTATAATGAATGCCAAAGACAGGACATCTCGACTCCGGCCTATACTTATCTGTTCTAGGTTCGACGCCGGCCTGTACAGTCTAGTCCACTTATAACAATATCCAAGTGGCCAGGAAAACCCATCGTTATAACCGATAATTGTTATAAGCGGGTTGCAAAATAAAAAGACGGAACAGAGCTCAAAACATTTTATTCCATGCCAGCAAGGTCGTACTACTACTAATTTGCGGAAAAGAAGCCACAGTCGGTAACCTTTGTTTGCCGCGTGTGAAGCTAACGCGAATCTTTTCCAAGAGCATCTATAGGTGCTTCACCAAGCTGAGGTAAATTTCCTTGGCGGAAACAAAGTCCCCGAGGGACTATGTCACGCATTGGGCCTCCTACGAAGACACTACCTAAATAGGCTGCGCAACTGCGTCATTAGAGTCGTCACTGTTCCCTTTTGGTGTGCAATATAACCGGATTGAATCGTTATATCCGATATCATGGCACTGGAGCATTGTTATAAGCGGTTTATTTTACCATAGAAAGAATACAAAAGTTGACGGCGCCACATCTGTTCATCGATCATCATCATCATCATCATCACCAGCCTGTCTACGCCCACTGCAGGGCAAAGGCCTCTCCCATTATTCTCCAATTATCTCGGTCCTGTGCCAACTGTGACCAATTTATCCCCGCAAACTTCTTGATCTCATCTGCCCATCTAACTTTCTGCCGCCCCCTGCAGCGCTTGCCTTCTCTAGGGATCCACTCTGTTACCCTTAATGACCAGCGGTTATCTTGCCTTCGCATTACATGCCCTGCCCAAGTCCATTTCTTCTTCTTAATTTCTACTAATATGTCTGTAACACCAGTTTGCTCCCTGACCCACTCCGCTCTCTTCTTGTCCCTTAATGTTACACCTATCATTTTTCGCTCCATTGCCCGCTGAGTCGTTCTCAATTTAAGTTGAACCCTCTTAGTGAGCCTCCAAGTTTCTGCCCCGTAGGTGAGTACCGGTAAGATGCAGCTGTCATACACTTTCTTCTTCAACGACAATGGTAGGCTGCTATTCATTATCTGATAATGTCTGCCATATGCACCCCACCCCATTCTGATCCTTCTAATTATCTCTGCCTCATGGTTGGGATCTGTGGTCACAACTTGGCCTAAGTATATATATTCGCTTACCACTTCCACTGCCTCGCCATCTATCTCAAACTGCTGTGCTGTCCCGAGGTTATTGATCATTACTTTAGTTTTCTGCATATTAATTTTCAGGCCCACGGTTCTACTCTGTTCGCCCAGTGCGGAAAGCATGCTTTGCAATTCGTCCCCCGAGTTACTTAGCAAGGCAACGTCATCAGCAAATCTGAGGTTACTGAGGTATTCTCCATTAACCCTTACTCCCACCTGTTCCCAATCCAACGTTCTGAATACTTCTTGTAAGCATGCTGTGAATAACATTGGAGAGATTGTGTCTCCTTGTCTGACACCCTTCCTTATAGGTATTTTACTGCTCTCCTTATGGAGGATGATAGTAGCTGTAGACCCATTATAGATATCCTCTAGTATTCTTACATAATGCTCATCTACCCCCTGGTTCCGTAATGCCTGAATGACTGCTAGGGTTTCGACCGAGTCAAATGCTTTCTCATAATCTATGAAGGCTATATATAGGGGTTGAGTATACTCAGCGCACTTCTCTATCACCTGATTGATCGTGTGAATATGGTCCATTGTTGAATAACCTTTACGGAACCCTGCTTGTTCTTTAGGTTGACTGAAATCTAAGGTTGCAGAGATTCGGTTAGCGATTACCTTGGTAAATACCTTGTAGACGACTGACAGTAAGCTGATCGGCCTGTAGTTTTTCAAATCTTTCATGTCGCCTTTCTTATGGATTAGGATGATGTTCGCGTTCTTCCAAGATTCCGGTACCATTGCGGTCATTAGGCATTGCGTATACAGGTTTGCCAGTTTTTCAAGTACAATTTCGCCACCATCCTTCAAGAGGTCTGCTGTTATCTGATCCTCACCAGGTGCTTTGCCCCCTTTCATTTCTTTCAAAGCCTTCCTTACTTCTTCGGTCGTTACTGGTGGGATGTCTATCTCCTCTGAACTACTGTCTCGTTCGGCATTATCCTGTATGTCCCGGCTGCTGTACAGATCCTTATAGAACTCCTCGGCCACTGTGACTATTTTATCCCTATTTGTGATGACATTGCCTTGCTTATCCTTAAGTGCACACATCTGATTTTTCCCCACGCCAAGACGTCTCTTTACTGCTTTCAGGCTACCTCCGTTCTTTGCAGCGTATTCGATCCTCTCCATATTATACTTCCGTATGTCAGCTGTCTTGCGCTTATTGATTAACTTCGAGAGCTCTGCTAGTTCTATTCTGTCAGCTGCGGTAGAGATTCTCATGGTTTGCCGTTTCCTGATTAGATCTTTCGTCTCCTGTGAAAGTTTACCAGTATCCTGTCTAGCCATAGTGCCCCCGACTTCTACTGCACACTCCGTGAGAATGCGTGTAAGGTTGTCGCTGGCTTCTTGTGTCGTAAGCTCGGCTTCCTCGTTAAGGGCGGAATATCGGTTCTGCAGCGCGATCCTGAATTCTTCTACTTTACGTCTTACTGCTTGCTCATTTATCGGCTTCTTTCGTACTAGCTTGTTGCGGTCCCTCCTCAACTCTAGCCTAATTCGAGATCTTACCATACGGTGGTCACTACACCTTACCCTTCAGAGCACTTCCACATCCTACACGACGCCAGGGTTATCGCATAATATGAGGTCTATTTCAATTTTGTGCTCCCCATTCGGGCTCCTCCAGGTCCACTTCCGACTCTCCCGTTTACAGAAGAAGGTATTCATTATGCGTAGGTTATTCCGTTCTGCAAACTCAACTAGTAGGTCCCCCCTGCTATTTCTACAGCCCAGACTATAGTTCCCAACTGCCTTGTCTCCAGCCTGATTCTTGCCTACTTTAGCATTGAAGTCCCCCATAACTACAGTATACTGCGTTTTTACTTTAGCCATTGCCGATTCCACATCTTCATAGAAGCGTTCCACTACTTGGTCGTCGTGGCTGGATGTGGGCGCGTAGCCCTGCACCACCTTGAGCTTGTACCTCTTATTGAGCCTAATTACAAGAGCAGCTACCCTTTCGTTAATGCTGTAGTGTTCGTCTATGTTGCCAGCTATGCTTTTATTGACTAGAAATCCCACTCCCAGTTCTCTTCTGTCCTCTAGACCACGGTAACATAAGACGTGTCCATTTTTCAGCACCGTGATGGCTTCGCCTGCCCTCCTAACCTCGCTAAGCCCTATTACATCCCATTTAATGCCCTCTAATTCCTCTAACAACACCTCGAGACTTGCTTCGCTAGATAAGGTTCGCACGTTAAACGTTGCCAGGTTCAGATTCCATTGGCGGCCTGTCCGGATCCAGTGATTCTTAGCACCCTCTGCTGCGTCACAGGTCTGACCGCCGCCGTGGTCAGTTGCTTCGCAGCCGCTGGGGACTGAGGACCGAGGGTTAGTTGGCGTATTCATGGGAGGTTGTGGCCGGTACTACACCAGGGTGGCCAATCCTGCTCTGGTGAGGGAGTGCATTACCGGCAATGGTCGCCGGGGTCAGGCCGCACCCCAAGCCCCTTTGTGCAATTCCATCAATACGCGGATTTTTTTTTTTTAATCCGGTGGGAATTGTCCGGCACCGGGATTCGAACCACGGTCCTTCTGCACGCGAGGCGGGTGTTCTACCTCTACGCCATCGCTGCATTGGTTGTTCATCGATATGCCCGATATATTGTTTTAAACGGTATCGTTATAAGTGGACTCGACTGTACTTATCTGTTCTTTTCTAGGTATTTGTAAATGCGGACACCATACACAAACGATTTGCTCAACAGCTTCGCTGTTAAAACTCCTCGTGGCATTTCAGTCTGCTTACTTAACTTGAACGCGAAAGCATTATCGCTTACTCGCGCGCTGTGGAACCGCGAAGGGCGCGCGCACGTCTCGTGTGTGTGTTTTTCCGTGGCACCCTTTCTTTGCCATTTAGAGTACCACAACAGCCTTGTTCAGTGTGTCGGCTAAGTCATTTGGTTATGGGCTATCGTCACCGCGCATTCATTGGTTCGATTCCCGTCACTGCCACGTGTTTCAAAATTGCATAGCGGCACGCCGCGTATGAATTTCTCCACCCGTCCAACGTGAACAACGCCGCGTTGTTTGCCATGTGATGTTTTCGTGTTAATAAATTCAATCCCATGAAAAACAATATAACAGTGGCCTAGCTCGGCTATGCCAGGATATACGTAGCGTGAGATAAGGTTCAGCAATCCAATCCAATCCAGTCCAGTCCGGTCCAGTCCAGTCCAGTCCAGTCACTGCTCCTCGCGCATGCGCAGCACGGCTCTCCAGGAGCCACGCGAAACGGCTATCAAGCGGCTGCGGCGCAGCGTCAGACTTGGCTACTGCGCAACGGAGGCGCACAGCTGGGCACGCGCCGGAACCAGTGCGTGTGCCATGGCTATGATGTCACTCCCTTGGAATGCGCAGTCCGGCGAATGCGCAGACCCAATTCTCTACACACCCGTACTCTAATTGGATTGAAATTCCAATCCACTTTAATCCAATCCAAATCCAATCCAATACATCCAATGCTCCACGCGCTTGTGCAGTACGGCCCTTCATCAGGGTCCCCGTGAAACTGCTCAATCTCGGCCAGTGTAGCTTACGCTACAAAATTGGTCGCGTATCTGCTCGCTTCGTTTCAAATGTGGTCGAAAGATGATAGCCCTCAACCCTTTGCCACATAACGCCTCTCTTCTCTTTCCCCCCACCTCTCAAGCTCTTCCCTTCCCGTTTGTGGGAAAACACGGTGGATGTTTGCTGGAACCCTTTGTTACTTGTGAACTTGGAACACTGCCTCAAGTAGGCTCCGCGAGCAGTTTTGGTACTTTGAGGTAAAGGAGGAGAGAAAAACATTTAATTGAGCAGTAAATGTTGTTTGGTTGACCGCCAGGTAGGGGACCTCCTTAGTCCAGGAAGCCCTGGGTCTTGGCAGCCTGTCTCACCCGGTCCACCAGATGTTGTTGGTGATCTGGTTTGGAGCTGGCCAACCGACCCTCCCACTGCTCAAATGAGGGATTGGGATTTGTGGCAAGGGATGGTGTGTGGCGGCACTCCTGTACCATGTGGTAGAGAGTGCATGGCTCCATGCAGAATTTACAAGTGCATTCGTACAATGTCGGATGTATCGAGTGTAGTAATGTGCCATGTGGAAATGCGTTCGTCTGGAGCTCTCTGTAGATGACCGTGTCTTCACGAGACATGTTGAAATGTGGAGGCGGAAAGGTTCTTCGTCCCAAGCGGTAGTGGGCCAGGATGTCACAGTACCTTCTGGGGGTTATTTCTCGTGTTGGGCTTATGGAAGGACTGGCTGACATCCCAGAAGGAGGCGCCCGGTGTGTATGAGCTCGGGCTGCGGCATGAGCCTCCTCATTCCCTTCCAGTGATGAATGAGCCGGTGTTCATTTGATGTACATGTCGTGTAAATCAGGATGGGCCGATAGAATTTTTGCTGCTGTTGATGAAATGCGTCCGATTTCAAAGTTTCGACACGCCGTCTGGGAGTCTGATAGGATGGTGACGTGTTCTTTGCCAGTGGTAGCTGCAAGGGCAATGGCTGCTTCTTCGGCGGTGTCGATGTCCTTGGTAGGTATAGAAGCTGAAGCTAGCTCCACTCCCTGATTATTGACTATGCAGATGGCGTGGGCTTTCGACATTGTGGTCAAAACATATTTTTTTCAAAGCCTACTTTTTTTATTTTCTACCGCAAAAATGAAGCATCCATGTACTTGTAATTAAAAGAACACGGTAAATATACCTTATGTATTGATATCTTGCCTAAAATATGCCTCATGTTTTCTTTTTGCTCAACAATGTTGTCAAGTATGAACACTGCCAAAATGATTAAGGAGTTTGAAATGCTTTGCCTATATAAACGTCTCGTTCAAGAAATCCTGTAACTTTTGGCCGTGCGGCTGATTCGAGAGACGGACGGACAGACAGACCAAAGCTTTCGCGTTTAAGTAGCCCAAGAAAGACTATATAAACTTTGTCGTACCAGCGGGCTTATATTAAACAGTTTTAGCTTACCTTGTGTACCGAGACCCGAGTGCGCATGCGTGTGCGTGCACGGAAAGACGGGCCACCCCTCAGCGGAACGAATGAGCGGGCACGGCGAGGGCCGTACTCCAGCCAGCGGAACTAAACCGCCCTACCGGTAACGAATGCGCTCATTCCCAGTCGGGTCCCTGTACAAACGGAACACACAAAACATACGGTACACACGGTTTGCTACAACTCGCTTACCATGCAGAACTCGGTAACTGCAACCACGCTCTCTTCCTCTCGGTTAGCAAAATAAATAATTGTATGTAGCACTGAGCTTTCATCCGGCTTCCTCTGCCAACGAAATTCAGGGCAACATTTCGCAATTTTTATTAACAAGGAGGTAACGAGGGGCACTTTAAATATAACTGAAATTGACTTGAAGCAACTTTTACCGCAACGATAATAGAGGCCCATTGTTCGTTTTTCTGTGGTATAATACGAACCAATCCAGCTTATAATCCCGCCCAAGCGAACGTTTAACACGTTTTTCTGTATATATATATATATATATATATATATATATATATATATATATATATATATATATATATATATATAATATAATTAGAAAATGGGAAATTAGGGCTCGGTGAAATAAGGCAGAAAATAAGGTTTGGCAGTCAAGAAAACCTCGGAAAGCAAAGGGGAGGTTGTGGTGGGTCATAGAAACAGATGAAGAATTTTTTGAGCCAGAAAGAAAGTGGTGAAAAAATGCCCGCCAGGTGGGATCCGAATCCACGACTTCCAGAATACTGGTCTGGTGTGATTTTTCATCTGTTTCTATGACCCACCACAACCTCCCCTTTGGTTTCCGAGGTTTTCTTGACTGACAAACCTTATTTTCTGTAATATATATATATATATATATATATATATATATATATATATATATATATATATATATATATATATATATATATATATATATATATATATATATATATAATCTAGTAACAAAAAACTCTAAAAATAGCGCGTAGAAATAAGATGAGGGAAAAGCCTCACACACGTGAAAGACAATTTCGCCAATTTACTTACGTATCGGCAAGGGACTTGCCTTCATGAGCGTAAGGTACGGACTGGCATTACCCGGTATGCTAAAACTCTATTACCATGCAGAGTTTGGCAACTGCAACCACGCTCTCTTCTTTTCTGTGCTGCATCGCTACGCACAATGTTGCGACAAAACACCGCGTATGCGCACACGTCAGCTCCAGTGAAGAACCGGGGGCACAAACCTCTCCACCCCCGCGTTTGCATCACCGGCCCGCGCCCGCCACCAGGCGACCGCGAGCTGCACTATATATCGTACCGGGAAATTTTCCCAGACGTCCTGCTGCGTGGTGCGTGTGCAGCGAGGCACGCTGCGAGACGAACAGTGACGTGAGGCGCCGTGCACGCTCTTCGGAAAGCCATACACCGGGTCCCGCAGCCCGTACTGAGCGACCCAAAGTCACTTCGCGACGGCTTTCTGGCGTCATCTCGAAGGAAGTGCGCGTAGGTAGTTTATTTGTGGGCGCGCACTGTTGCGTTTGGAGGCAATCGCTGCGTGAAACGAGATTCGTGACGACTGCCGAGGAAAGCGTCAAGACGCCGGAGCTCAGAGCGGAGAGGACTCGGCCGTCGGCCGTAGGGTTGCGCCGAGGTGGATTTATGAGAATCTCCAAGAAGACAAAGCGGACGAAGAAACTGTCAGGTACGTATGCCTGTGTACGCTTCTACGCGGGTATAATGCTGCAAAAGAAATAACAGCGACACCAGCAAGAAAAAAAGAGAGAAATAAAACGTAGAAGTAGACCGTAACGTGAAGCTAGGGGCGCGCATATTTAGTATTCGGCATGCCGCGTTCGTTTAGATGCGCGGCTACATTTCAGGGACGCGAGCTGAGCTTGCCCTGAAAAAACAAAATTTGCAGCGTTCATCCGCCTTTCGAAAGGAATTACGCCAGACACATAAATTGGGATGTAGCCACCCTTTTCAAATGAGAGAGAGAGAGAGAGAGAGAGAGAGAGAGAGAGAGAGAGAGAGAGAGAGAGAGAGAGAGAGAGAGAGAGAGAGAGAGAGAGAGAGAGAGATGTATTTGATGCCCGAGGTGCGTTTTGAAAGGTAGACAGACGCCTTTGACGGACTACCTCCCTCAGCCGTCATCCAGGACCCCTTCTATCCTAACGGCGGTTTCGGCCATCTGGGCTGTTGTGAGTTTTGGCTCGTAGTGGACCTGAGGAGAACAGTGTCCCATTGTTCTGTCGTCTTAGTATTGTACAGGGGAGATTAAAAGAAATGCGAACAACGGAACGTACAGCCTCCGATGCACGCTGCACCATCTGGCTGCAAAGTCAGTAAACTGCGCGCATGCGTAGTTCTTTTAGGGCGTTTGAGAGTGTGGCCTATATTTATGGGAAATTCTTGATCAGAAGCGACGCCGGTAGTTTATTTTGACCCGCCTTTTCACACTGTGTCGCCGCTGAACAGGATGGTCGTTGAAGGGCATCATGCTAGCTGCAATCAACCTGCTGCGCGCTTGGCTCCCGAATGTACTATAGATAACAGGATGTTCAGTGGCGACAGAGCATAAAAAGACGCCTCAAAACAAATGACCGGCGTCGCTTTTTTATCTAGCATTTCCCGTAACAGTAGGCCACACTCTCAAACGTCCTGAAAGAACTACGCATGCGCGCAGTTTACTGACAGTGCAGCCAGACGGTGCAGCATGCGTGAGAGGCTGTGTGTTCCGTTCTTCGCATTTTTTTTAAATTCCCCCTGTACTTTTCCCGTTAATTTCTCTCCATCTTCAGGTGGACAAAATCTTTGCCGGTTGGCCTGTTTTTGTACTGTTGCAATTGGGTATAACCGGTTATACTTCTGTGGTACCGGGGAGCTATGAAAGCTCCATTTACTCGATGTACTTTCGGGGTGCGCTGATATCTGCATTGCTATTGTTGTCATTTGCACTTTTTTGCAGCTTAAGGTGAGGCCATGTATGTGAAGCAGGTCTGCCTTGTAATTGCACAGACTGCAGAGGTTTGAATGTAAATGTGGATAATAACGGGTGAAAGAACCGGGACCGGAAATGAGTCTTCTCTGCTACCACCGCCGCGTGACGAACGTACATTTTTTGTTGTTTATATTCTTATAAGTTAACAGTTTCGCATGTATAAAAAGACGGCTTGTTCTTCTGGTTGGATTTCATTCCGACCTGCGGACAGGTTTTCGAGGGCACCCAGACTTATACAGCCAAACGCCAGGTGCTAGGCTTATTGCACGTTGTTCCGAAAGTTCGAATCTTAAAAAGAGCAAACACTGCTTGGAATGAATAATAGGCACCAGTGCGGCGCGCAGCGCGCACGCAACATTACAGGCAGCGGCCAGGTGCTGTCAGTCAATAAATCTTTAAACGACAACTGTGCGTTTCAGGCCAGCGCGGCCTCGCGCCATCCGCCATCCGTTCAGAAAACTTCCTGTAAGGAATGATCCACTGCAAGTTTGCACGATGAAAAACAAAAGCCAACTTCCCGAAGATCGGAACGACACGGCTACGTACCGATTACAGTAACAGGTTACGTAACAGTGATTTACCCTAGAGCTCGTCGATTGCTGTTCGTGAAAGGAAAGCTTCAATGACCCATTCGCTTCTGTTAAGCACTCCTAGCTCTCCTTTATTGCTCCTCATCACTTAATCCGGAGCGATATCTTAAAAATTCCGCCACTCAGGTCGTCAGAAAAGAGGCCTGCGTGACCCGGCTTCCCAATCATGGCCCCATCATCACCTCATATTGACTTAATTACTGCTTAATTGCGTAATAAACAGTGGGACATACACAATTCTGTTTCTCATTAATCGATTTTTGAACAGTAGGATCTACATCATACTGCTCCACCCTAACTCATGAATTCATCATCTTGCTCCTCATAATGCCGTAATCAGGAATACGAGCTACAGAATCCTGCTCTCCATTAATGACGTCATGAGTAGAAGAGCGTACACGACCGTGCTTCTCAATGACAGCTCAATCAGGCACTACTCACAGCGAGGCATGGTTCCTTATTAATGATTTCATCAGGTGCACCCGAGTCACGGCCCGCTTCTGCTCCTCATTAATCATGTCAACTCGATCAGTGAACTGACGCCTGCCTGCAGGCTGATGCGATGCGTTAGCTTCGCTTGGGTTTCTTTTTTTCTTTTTTCCCCTTTCTCTTTTTCTCTTGCTTTCCCTGTCCCCTTTCCGCTCTCCGGTATCATTTTCACTCACCCTCTACACCCCACCTGGGCTGTACTGGGTAGTATGCAGGTGGGCTCCCGGCAGAGCTAAATGATATCACCAGCATACCTCGGCAAAGTTAGCGCGGCTCACTCAAACTCACTCACAAATTTATTTTTCGAATCACCACTCACTCAAACTCAGACTCATTGCTGAGCAGCACATCTGCGCTCACTCAAACTCAAACTTACAGTGAGCGCAAAACTCAGAACTCACTCGGACTCAGTACTCAAAATGTACTCAAACTTAAAATGTACTCAAAACTCAAAATGTACTCAAAACTCAAAATGTACTCAAACTCAAAATGGAATCAGAACTCACTCGGTCTCAGGCGTACTCAAACTCACTCAAGCTCAAACTCACCATGTCACACTAGCTTCGCGCTGACTCAAACTCAAACTCACGTGTGAGTTTGAGTCCAAATGAGTCTGAGTGAGTGGACTCATGAGCCAGTCCGCCGACCTCTGATCACCAGTGCACTTCATTTCCTTTTCAAATATAATGACTTCCTTTTCTTCCTCCTCAATAAAGAGACTCTGTAACACATCCGATAAACGCTTTCACTCTTTCCTTCGCGTCAGGTAGCACTGCGAAAGATATAGTTATCGCCAGCACGGAGCGGCATGATTTGCTCGTCGCTGCAGATGCGCTTTCCCTCACTGCTTTGCTTTTGTGGCTTTCTTTTTTAAAGTGGCTATCGGATGCACTCATTGCTGCAACCGAAGAAAAGCCGGCCGATAGCCGCTACACCGCTGCAATGACGTTTCGAGCGCTCGAAGAACGCCAAGGCCAGGAAAGAGAGAAAATTTTCTTGAGCCCGTTTCTAACTTACCTTATGCGCATAGAGCAGTAATTTTTTGGCTGAGGTGCTTCGGGACGACCTATTCTAAGAACTGAATGTGTTCGTTGACTACGTTCTAAGACCGTTTCAGATTTCGAAAAAAATCTGAAAAAAGTGTTTCAGGGTCCCTTTAACCACTTCGTCACAATATGAATCTCCTTGATCCGATTTCTTACCAGCCATCCGTGCCCCATAACACAATAATTTCCAGAGTAAAACGGCGGAAACGATTTGAAACTACACGTCAACCTACCGGTCCAAAGCTGTAAGCAATACCACATCGTCTTTAACCAGAGAAACGGTTAAGCACGTTGCAGAAAGGGGAATGCAGCTCATCTTTAACCCAGTCAGAAAACGCGTGCACAAACGTATGAGCCACACGAAGCAAGGCCATCAGCAAGTTCAGCAAGCAAGAGCTATCGTCAGCTAAAATGAGCGAAAATCGGGATATTCTTTGACCTTTTCTTGAAGGCGAATAATATCCTACGCACACTAATGACGTACCCGACCTTTGGTTAGCACCGCGTGGGATTTCGCTGGCTAATATCGCACGCATCCTACCCTTTTGAGGCTGACAGTATACGTACGGAGCCATTATACAGAGTATTTCAGAAAAGTTGTATTAAACGTTCTTGATTATGACAGGCAAGAAAGAACAAAGCGAACACGTAGGAAGCTTTAAAGGAAGCATTTGGATTTTGAAATGCAAGGAGAACGTCATAGATGACGAGGTGCATCATGCCGTACCGAGAGCGTTTCATAGCAAGTTCGAGAACTGTGGCCTTTAAACGAGGTCCTCTGTAGCTACCCTTCTGTGGCTTTTGTGTTGCTTTTTGCAAAAACTTCCCGCCTCGTTTTCGACGGGCTCCTACATCGATTTCACTTCGCGTTTCGCATTCAAAATCGTGCGTTCACCATCACGTGCCACAAGGCGGCGTTTGGAAGCGGATCCTCGGAGTCTCCGCATTTTGCGGACACGCGTCAGATCTAGACGTCAGAACGTCATGTGCCCTTCCTTGAGCGGTCGCTCCTCCAGTCGACGCGGAGCGTTTATAAAAGCCGCGCGGAGTGACATGTGTTTGCGTTGGTCTAACGAAATATATCAGTTTAAGTATGCGCCTGGGCAGAACACCGTTTTGTCACGCTATAGACTAACTGCCCCGGCCCTGTCGATTCTCCTTACGCCACATAATCACGCTCAATTCTCCGTCCGTCCGTCTGTCTGTCTGTCTGTCTGTCTGTCTGTCTGTCTGTCTGTCTGTCTGTCTGTCTGTCTGTCTGTCTGTCTGTCGGTCTGTCTGTCTGTCTGTCTGTCCGTTCGTCCGTCCGACCGTCCGTCTGGCTGTCTATCTATTCGTCTGTCTGTCCGTCCGTCTGTCTGTGTCTGTCTGTATGTATGCCTGTCCGTCCGTCTGGCTGTCTGTCTGTCTGTTCGTCTGTCTGTTCGTCTGTCTGTCCGTCCGTCTGTATGTGTCAGTCTGTATGTATGCCTGTCCGTCCGTCCGTCTGTCTGTCTGTCTGTCTGTCCATCCGTCCGTTCGTCTGTCCGTATCTGTGTGTATGTGTGCGTGTATGTGTGTGTGGGTGTACGTGTGAAGGGGGTGAGAAATGACAGAAGTATGTGGCATCACGGAGCTAACGCAAAGTGGTACTGCTTCACCAATTTTTATCGCTGGAGTTCCCCCATCTTCATAATTCCGGGTGCTAGAGAACATCTCAGCATAAACTTTTTCAACACTATCTCGTGCTTCCGCGCTGCGGTTCTCTCGTAACACTTGGTTTTGTTTTACATTCGATCCCATCGCGTCCTCATTTATGAGGTTAGCTTCCTCTCACTGCGCACGTGCTTTCACCGAAGCCTTCTTTAAGGCCTTAACATCTGTCGGCATGCGATCACAGTGTCATCCGCGGGGGGAAAACATTTACATGAAAGAAAAAATAAACACACCGCCTAGCTGGCAGCTAAAGAGCAGAAATTCCACAAGAAAAAGCTTTTTACGGCAACACTCTTCGCCGAAGCAATCAACGCAGTGTAAAAAAAGGAAGGTCAACAATACAGACATGATGAAACGTATAGCGCTGAAGTATATCGGACGACCGAAGGATAAAGAGACAAACGAAACAGTTGATGCACTACTATAGCAACTATAGGATGTTTCGTATGTCCATTTGTACTGCGGTCGTCCTGTAAACTTCAGCGCTCTACGTTCCCTCATGTCTCGATACCAACTAGCCCAGCACCAAGCTTTGCAACAATATAAGCTCCGCAAACGTGGTGTCGTGTTACCGATCGCACGCACACAAACTAAAACTGAATCGCACACAGTCAAGTGAACCGAAGTACAGACGGACGAAGCAGAAGTGTGTTTTCTTTTCGGTGCTTTCATTCTTTTTTTTTCGCGCTCGCGATTCAGCCTTGCCATAACGGTGAAAATAAAACCCTAACAACGTAGCATGATCATCGACGCTCACAAGACTCGCACGGCATTCTAAGGAAAAACTTCAATGGAGCAAGCCAGCCCTATACTCTAACCCTACTTCCGTGTATTCTAGACCTGGTATCCTGATTCCTGGCTCCTTGTATTCCAGTCCAATGTTCGTATTCAAAGAAATGTAGTGACCAAAGCGTGTTAAACAACGGCCAGACTCGGAAACTGTCTCCCAAACGTACGCGAGGATGCGGAACGTCCCTTCAAGCCCACGCAGTAGGTTTCGTTTGCTTGCCTGAGATAAACACTAACCTAACTCTGCGAGCGGAACCCGCGTCCACACGGACTTGAATTCGGACAACGGAATTCGCAACACCATTCGGCTAAACTTGTTTGACGAAACGGGAAACGGAGTGCCTGTCAGTGGTGAAAACGAAGTTGTCGCCGGACAAGTACGCCGCAAGAAGGCTCGCCACCCGTGATGGAGCTGTTGCCGCCAAAAGAATGGGATGCGTTAGACCCCACCCCCCTCTCCCACACAACCTCCTCCACCTCCTCAACCTCCGCCTCACGGGCTCTCACTTTGACGCCACCGCGAGAGTTCTTATTTGGGCGCGTCATCAGCGTCGCGTCATCGCGTTCGCGGCCGGCACGACCCAAGACAAGGCCCTCCCTGCCACAACGCCGAGAAAGGCGGAGGGTGAGCTTGGTAGAGCGAGGAGGAGGAGGGAAACAGAGGAACGCGAGACACACGCGACTCGTATCTTTACACCCCTACCATTCTCGATTTCTGTCGCTTTGTTCCTTTTTTGTTTGTTTCTGGTCGTTCGTTTTCTCTCGCTCGTCTCTATCTAGATACTTGTCCTTTATTTCCTCGGCTTGCTCGTCCTCGCGCTCCAAACTTCTTCAGTCAGCGGTCTTCCGCGGTGACGCCGCCGCCGCCACCCTTCAGAGCTTCTAAATTTGGGGGGCGCCGAACGCAAGCCGGGGGTCCCCGGCGACGCTGGTGTAGCGCATGGTGCTCTTCGCGCGAACAAGGAAAACCCCTTCCGTGATGAAAAAATTAAAGAAATAGAACGCAGCTGTCACAACGTATAAAAAAAACGGCGTTACGTAAGAATAAACTGGAATAAAAAGAGAAGAAACGGTGCATACATAAACACGCATGCTAAAAAACTGGCGCCAAATTGAGACTCTAAGATGACGGTGAACCAACAGGGTCAAGCGCGCGCTCTCAGAGTACGACATAAACGCACCCCTCCGTTCTTATTGCGGTGATTCTCCGCGAGGCGGAAAGAACGGGCGGCAAAAAAAAAAAGAAAGAAAGAACGAAAGGAAGAGGAAATACTCTTTATAGCCAAGTAAACGAACTAGAAGCACAGGAAGAGCTAGCGAACATCCTAAAGACGCTCGTCAAGAGGGGGGGCGGCGGCCACGTACTATTCATAGATTCGGTGAGCGATTTTTAATACGAGCTGGGAGGCAATATTATACACGGAAATAGGCAGCTGAATGCGAGGTTCAGTACAGGAACATCTCAGCGGAAAGCAGCCCGTAATCGTCTGTGTAACTTTCCAAGAAAACAGAGTTTTGGTGACGACGCAACCTCCAGATTATACATATATATCGTATTAAAAGCCAACAGCCAAGAACGCCAATAAGGGCGTAGATGATGTAGCCCGTCTCTTTTTTGCGCGAAAATAATAATTTTTCGTTGGTAGTAAAGAAAGGAGGAGGAGATTAAACATTTAATTGAGCAGTCAATGTTGTTGAGATGACCGCCAGGTGGTGGACCTCCGTAGACCAGGTCTTGGCGGCCTGTCTCGCCCGGTCTACCAGATGTTGTTGGTGATCCGGGTTGGAGCTGGTCAACCGACCCTCCAACTGCTGAAATGAGGGATTGGAATTTGGGGCAAGGGATGGTGTGTGGCGGCACTCCCATACCATGTGGTAGAGAGTGCATGGCTCCATGCAGAATTTACAAATGGGTACAATGTCGGGTGCATTGAGTGCAGTAATGTACCATGTAGAAATGTGTTATTTTGTAACTGTCTGTAGATGACCGTGTCTTCGCGAGACATGTTGAGATGTAGAGGCGGAAAGGTTCTTCGTCCCAAGCGGTAGTGGGCCAAGATGCCACTGTACCTTCCGGGGATTATTTCTCGTGTTGGGTTTATGGAAGAACCGGCCGAAATCCCAGAAGGAGGCACCCGGTGAGTATGAGCTCGGGCTGCGCCATGAGCCGCCTCATTCCCTTCCAGAGATGAATGAGCCGGTGCCCATATGATAAACATTTCGGGTAAATAAGGGTGGACCGATAGAATTTTCGCTGCTGTTGATGAAATGCGTACAATTTGGAAGTTTCGACAGGCTGTCTGGGAGTCTGATATGATGGTGACATGTTTTTTGCCAGTGGTAGCTGCAATGGCTGCTTCTTCGGCGGTGTCGATGTCCTTGGTAGGTGTAGAAGCAGAAGTTAGCTCCAGTCCCTGGTTATTGACTATGCAGATGGCGTTGGCTGATCGACTGGTGTATAGTGATGCGTCTGCGTACCTAACGCCAGGCCGTTTCCCGTATGCAGTTCGAACAGCTTGAACTCTTGCCTTGCGTCGTGCTTTGTTGTGGATCAGATGCATATTTCTTGGTACCGGGGCGACAGTGATGTTCTCTCTAACATGTAGACAAATGCGTTGTTTAGGTTATTTTCTTTCGGGACTTCGTAACTCGTAGAAAATGGAGAAAGTTTTGCGCTTGGGGGCTTCGCAGAAGTGATGCTACAGGCTCGCTTAAAATGCATGTTGTGCGTAGAAACATTTCTCGATATCGCCTGGCCTGAGTTTGACGGAGGAACGACATGCTCGCCGGCCATGACGTCACCACACAAACAGCAGCGCAATCTAGCAGAAATTTATCAAATTTAAATGAGAAACAACTCCCGCGATAGTGTGACGAGTGGAGACTGGTAATTTCCCGTATTTCGCGCTTTATGTGAGCATGACGATTTGCCTAAACGATCAGCTTGCTGAATGTTGATTGATTGATTGTAGGGTTTAACGGGCCGACGCAACGCAGGGGATGAGGCGCACAGTAGTGGAGGTCTCCGGATTAAGTTTGACCACCTGGCGATCTTTAACGTGCGCCGAAGTCTCGTACACACGGGCGTTTTTGCTTGGTGGATGTGAGACGCCCAATTGTCAAAACTTTGGTTTCAGACCGTTCAACGATGAGTTCGCATGTAACGGGACCATGTGATTTAGGCCATTCAACAAGCAAAGACGTCGCATCACAAATACAGCAGACTCTCGATGAAAGGAACTGTGAGGGACCGAAAAAATTAGTTCCATTTAACAGGAGTTCCGTGTACTGCGAGAGATGTGCTGTAGTGCAAATTTATGTGCGTATACACACTCTTAGTACCATTTCATGGAACTCTAAGCACTAGAAAGGGAACGTAGGATATTGCAAGGAAGCAAGAAAACTACAAGAGATTTAGGCGCAACATTCACAAAGTTTGTTTGACAGCAGTTAATCACTCTGAACTAAAAAAATGCATCAATTTTTTTTTTTTGCTCAAGTCCTTAAAACTACATCTTCAGGAGCAGGATCTTCAGCACCTTATAGTCATTGTCATCGGTCTGACAAAATGTTCCATTTTTGGTTCCCGTTTACACGGCGACGCAGGAATTTCGGTTCCGATTACCGAAAGTTCTTTTTTACGTTATCTTAATACAAAACCAACCAACGTACAGGCTACTGTTCCGTTTAAGTGCAAATTCCGTTTAAGCGATTTACGTTCATCGAAATTCTACTGCACGTAGTAATATAAACGAGGCACGGGTGTGCATTTATAAAATTGGGCGCCAAATTTAAAAAGAAGTCTTGCTGGAGAAAACAAAAGCGGCTAGTTAGGGTATACGGTTGTACAGTCCTAGGCGCGGTGATCGCGTAGCTTATTAATATAAATGAGCCACGCCGTTGCTTAGCCTACGCGCAACGAATCCCCCCCCCCCAAAAAAAAAAAAAGGTTCGCATTTGGAGTCTCCCGTCTACGTTTTATTTCCTGCCTAATTCTACGCCTAGCATCGCGACGTCGGCGTTTGTTGGGAACCGCAAAGCTGCTGGAAATTCGCTAATGGAAGCTGGTGCAATCCACACGTACAAACGAACACGATGAAATATAAAAAAATATATCGGCGGCCTTTCGCATTCAGGAACAAAAAAAAAGGAAAAGAGAAGCCAATTGCTAGCGTGGTGAATATGTATGAGGGTGAAACGAGGCCCTTACAGTTTTCTCCAGTTAAGCAGCCCAGTATATTTTACCTCGTCATTTTTTTTTTTCTTCTAATGAGAACTTCACCAACTTTCGCGCACGTTTTAAGTTCTGACCCTTTGAAGCGACAGAGTACCGCGTCTATCCTCTTTCACCGTTCCGCGTAGTGGCATTTTTGCCGCCCAAAGACGACTACCCAGTTTGCCGCTAACTAAACCCGGTATAATAAAATCACTTTATCCGATTCCTCGCTTTATTCCAAGTTTTAAGGCGAAGCTTTGTGTGGTTCTTCTGTCTGTTTTACGTGGGGCTGCTGCTGCTGCTGCTGCTGCTGCTGCTGCTGCTGCTGCCATCTGGCCGGCTGCGGCGCTGGGGTTTATCTTACACCAGATAACGCTGGCATCCTTGTACCCCGGCCGAGGGCTCGGAAGAGGAAACTACTTCCAGTTTTTTTTTTTTTTTTTTTGAGGGGGGAGGGGGAAGGGGGATCTCCAGTTCATGCGTGTATCACGATCGCTGCACTTGGAGCTGCTGCCGTCTTCGCCAGGGAGACTGAGGCGTTGAAAGTTTCTCTTTACGTCTCCTGTTTCTCGATGCACTGGCCACTCTTCACCGTTCTGAAAAATCAGCGGTTTTAAGCCGAACACTATAAAATAAATGACACACGCAAGTTCATTTCAACCAACGCTTCGCGTTACGCCCATTCTCACCTCCGTCTGGGATCCACGAAATTTTTAAGTGCGAAGCACTTTAGGGGTCCGGCTTGTCGTCGTAGCTTGTCCGGGGTCCCTAGTGTGTCACTAGTGTAGTGTAGTATAGGGTCACTAGTACAGTGTCACTAGTGTAACGCAGCGTCATGCACCCAAACCGGGGCTTCGAAAAGATCATTGCTTCCCCTGGTAGGGATCGAACCTGGGTCGCTCTCGTTACGAAGCCGATGCCAGTCTCATTGCGCCACACAGGAACACGTTCCTCACGTGCGAAGCGTTGGGGGTTATCTATGATGATGATGATGGTTGAGTTTCAATGGCGCAGGGCCAACCAGGGCAAAGAGCGCCAACACAGTGGTTATATACGAGAGAGAGATGACGATGGAAACACTAAAAAAAATCGCTCAACAACAGCGCAGTTAAAATCAGCCAAAGACAATGAGGATGGCAGGTGTAGAAGGCCAGGTTGTGATTATGCGTGGTTTGGGGGTTATCTACGCGCTTCGCCGTTGCCACGGAGGCTACCGTTGCTAGGCCGCAAGTAAGTATAGCCTGTATTCAATGGCGAGGCACGCATGCAGGCAACCATGTGAGTGCGCCGTCACTGGTTACGTCGGGTTCTGCGGGATGGCGGTACTTTTCCGTGCTAAGCGCATGATGTGGGTTGGGCATTCCAAGCTCTAACCCGCCGAAAGCGAAGTAATGCCTCGACTCTAATGTGAGTGCGATTAATAACAACTCTGTTGACACCACCGTTGAGAATCGGGTTGAAACGCAGCAGACGACGCACGCCGGTGTTATATTTTTCTTCGGCGTGCGGCCGCAGTGGCACAAGCCGCGCCATGTCCGTGGCGCTTCGGCCATGTCCGTGGCCATTTCAGTGTTGCCAAAAGAAGAAATTCACGGCTAAACTTTTCAGTGAATACCACCTATACAATAACATAAAATAGGGTAAAAATCATGAATTATCGCATTAATTTTCACAAGATATTGAAAACTCAATCCAGTGCCCCTTTGTAGGCCTTTTCAGGGGCTGCAGTGCCCTCTCTTGACTACTTGTGGTATCAACGCCAGGCTGATACCGAAACTATTCGAGAGAGGGCGCCAAAGGCCATTTGACGAATTTAATTAATTAATTAATTAATTGTAGGGTTTAACGCGCCGACGCAACGCGGGCGATGAGGCGCGCCATAGTGGAGGGCTCCGGATTAATTTTGACCACCTGGGGATCTTTAACGTGCGCCGAAATCTCGTACACACGGGCGCTTTTTGCTTTTCGCCTCTATCAGAAAAGCGGCCGCCGCGGCCGGGAATCGAAAACGCTACCTCGTGCCCAGCAGCGCAACGCCTTAGCCACTGAGCCACCGCGGCGAGTCCTTTGACGAATCGCTGCTCCGCATTTGAGAGCTTTCACGTTGAGTGCAAGTGCTTTAATTATTTTATGGCCCCAACTCCAGTGCACAGAGAGCAGCTACACCCACTTTTAAGAAAACACCGGTTAGAACGAAGTCGCTGTCTTGTGCCGAGTACTTCCGTTGTAACGGAAGGTTTATTGTACTCCGGCTACTCAAGCCCAAGTTGGAATGACTACATGCATCGTTTCAAGAAGTTGCGAAACAAAAAAACCAATCGACATACGGAGCGGGCCTGCCAGAGGTATTCATCATCATCATCATCATCATCATCAACAACAACTCTATTGATAAAGAGGGGAGAAGGGTTATCGGTAACTCCGAGTTCACGGTGTTGTCTGGCAACAATGTGCAAAACAACCAAGATGGCCGGCGCATGCAGGTTTGCGGCGCAACTTTTTCTTGCTCTCGTACTAAATGCGATAACATAAAAAAAAGTTTTCCAATCCATTCCAATCCCGGGTTCAATAGAGAGAGAGATAAACGTTTATTTATCTTAAATGGAAAGGAGTAAGAGCGGAAGCCTCCCAAGTCCACGAGGCCGCGAGCCCGCGCTGATTCTATAGTGCCCGGTCGACCAGAGCTTGTTGTTGCTCCGGAGCCGAGCTGGTCAGCGCACACTCCCACTGCTCAGGCGATGGGTTGAGATTTTTTTTTTTTTCGTTGTAGTATCTAATCACGGCTTTTCGGAGAGGCAGGGGCAACACACTCTTTTTTTTTTTTGCGCTTTTCGGCCTAGAAGCCCTTACACCACTAAGCGCAATCATCATCGTCGGAGAGTCAGGGGGCATTACCTCTAGGTATAGTGTACCGTACCTCAATGAACCACCGAATCATCTCGAACGGTTTCAAAAACCGCGCCAACTTTATACAGCGCCGAAATCGTCGTTTAGTGGAAGCAGACGGCGTCTGGACAGCTGAAGGAGCATACGGTACGTTGAGCAAGATGAAAGGCTTTTCCAGAGAGCCTGAGACTGCGGAAACAGCGCCCTTGCACAAGAGCGCTGTTTGAGAGGTGCAACCACCTTTGTGCGGGCGCACCCATGCACTGCTTAAGAGGGAAATATATTGCGGTTTTGACAGCCCACTTCAAATAAAAACGAGCTGTGAAGACGCTTTGTTGAGGGCATATATAACAAAAGACGACCGAGTAGGAATACAAACTGCATAAAATAAACTGCGGAAGAAAGTAAACGAAGCAATGATTTTTCTTAGGGTGTTTTTTTATTTGTTTCTTTGTTGTTGTTTTAAATTTCTCGCTCTTCGGGCTTGCTTCTTCGTATACTGGAACGCCTGCACCACTTATGAGCCGGGTACAACTACTGAACAATAGAGAGCTTGAAATAATTCACATTTTCGTCGACTCTGCGTACTGGACGTCGTATTATTTCTCTCAGAGAGGCATTCATCGCGCGCTTCTTCCCTTCGGCTTTCGCTTGGTGTTGTGGCCGCCGGCTCGGTCATTCACGTCAGACACAAGAAAGCGGTAGGTTCAAAAAAAGGGTAACAACAATTTTTTTTAAAGACGATATTCTTTCTTGGGCTACTTACACGCAGACATTTTGGTCTGTCTGTCATTCTGTCTGTCTGTATGTGACTCGATTCAGCCACCCGACCAAAGTAAAAGATTGATTGATTGATTGTGGGGGTTTAACGCGCCGACGCAACGCAGGCGATGAGGCGCGCCGTAGTGGAGGGCTCCGGATTAATTTTGACCACCTGGGGATCTTTAACGTGCGCCGAAATCTCGTACACACGGGCATTTTTGCTTTTCGCCTCCATCAGAAAAGCGGCCGCCGCGGCCGGGAATCGAACCCGCGACCTCGTGCTCAGCAAAGTAAAAGAAGGCCTGCGCAATAGTCTTATATAGTCACAGCTAAATCTATCCGTCTAAGTCGGGCGCAATGTTCATACTTGTCAACATCCTTGACGAAGAACAAGACATTACGCAAATATAAGACAGAAAATGAATACATAAGTCACATTTGCAGTGTTCCTTTAAAAAAATATCATAGAGGCTTGATTTTTGCGAAATTGAATACTTCATCAACTGCAGAAAAAAAATTCACTCCGCCGTTACCTGCTGTCGCCCGCGCCACTATAGCTTCTGGCGCAAATCAACCGGCAACAGTTACGAAAGGTTCCACTAGATAGGTTCCACGCTCTGCTTGGAACGCACGTGGAGTAGGGCAGCGTGGTTCTATCAACGTTGAAGTAGGGCGCCTCGATTCACGCGCGTCTCCGCTGTACGGCAGCGTTGGCATCGAGACACCCGGCCTGGAGCAGTGGAACGCGGTAAATTTAAAATGATTTAAGCAACCCTTTGGCGTCTTTACCTTGGGAGGAGCGCGACGCAAGAGGAACAACATGAGAGGTGAGCGGGAAAGCGAAGCGAGGCATTTACTTGGCAGAAGTCGATAAAGACTATCGTCTTTTGTCGCCATTTGCAAAGAAAGAAGCAAATACACGGCCATTTTTTTTTTTTTGCAACCTTCAAAAGGCTTGAACTTCACATTTCTGAGCGCGCGAAATCCTTAAGCAGCCGAGCAATAACTCCAAATCCTCTACGGCAAGCTCTATACGTACCGCATGGCGACACGGCGAAAGCTTTCCCGGAGATCGCCTGCGACAAAAACATTCTGCAACTTCAGCAGTACGCATCTCTGCAGCAATTTTAAACCCCGACTATATAGGCGCGCGTGAGAGCGAGACGAAAACTGCGCGCGAAAGAAGTGCGAGTAATAATGTCGCCGAAGCGTTTCCCAAAAGCAAGAAGGAGGCACGCGAACTGAATTCCAGAAACTAACTCACCTCGGGCAAACAATTCAGTAAACGGCCGGGCCAATAACGTTCGTATACAGCGCGCACGGTATCGAGAGCGCGGGAAAATTGACAGCTGTAAATCAAATAACGAAGAGTTCAATAAAATGGTTCTCACCGCCGAATAACGAAGCGTGCGTCGCCTGACGAAAGAAAAAAAAAACGCGAGGAATTAAACGCGGCTATATCTTTTCTGCAAACGGGACGAAAAGGAAAACGTTAAAGTCGGCGCACTGAGACAAAAGTGCTTAGACGACGATGGGGCGCTTTGGAAGAGGCAAAAAAACAAAAAAAAAGTATTAGACGATAAAAGCCAACTTCGGGAATAAGAAAATAAAAAGCTTTGTCGGTTCCAATCGCTCCGCCGACCGGCTACGATATTCAGGCTATACCAGCCTGCACCAGCAGCCTACTTACTATGCCTCCGTTCAGCAGGTTTCTTTCAGGGCGCGATCGCCTTCTTCGAAAAGAAGGGCCGAGTTTGCCAAGCGGGGTCCCTCCGTGCCGTTTTATTCAAAGGAACTCCACCCTCCCGCCGTCTCAGCCCTTTTTCTTTCTTAACTTTCTCCGAAGCAGAAACAGTTTCTCCTCAACCTCGTGTGCTGACGTTTTCTTTCGCGCTCGCACGGCCTTTCTCTCGCGGCAGACCAAAAATAAAAGGAAGAAGGAAGGAATTTAACTCGATCAAACGCCGCCTACGTTCGAATTTAATTCCCAAGTTTTTTTTTCGTTATTTTCCCGGGAACCCGTCGTAACGGTGGTTGCCCATCCTTAAGCGCTGCTATTGTTTTGACGACAACAAAAAGAAACATTTCCTTGGCTAGTTTGATATTTTTGAGCTTTTTTTATAGGTTCGGTTGGTTCGACCACTCTAAACGCATTGTTCCGTTCGCAGATAAAGTCAAGCGAGCGCAGGGGAATACGAATAGAACGAAACGCGGGGTCTGCCTGCCTGCTTGCAAAGCCCTTGTTCTCCTAATCTCTCCTTTGAACAGAAGGGACCTCCGCGGGAATCAAATAAAAGATAAAGCTTTCTTGCATTCTTTTCAACCGAGAAGCTGGCGTCCGGCCAAATGCACTCCTTTTAGATAATGACCTAAATATACGTCGCCATGTACACAAAATGCAGGTTTGGATTAAAGGGGCCATGAAGACAAAACACAAGTTTGGTTCATTCAAAAGATTGCCTCGTTAGAATCATGCTGACCCCACTTTTAACCTAAACTTCGCTCAAATAAGCTACATAAGTAGGAAAAAAGGGAAATGCCACGCGACACACTCGCTCATTTCCCGCAACAGAACCTATGATGTCATACCAGCCAGCTCTGCGATTGGCGGAGGTCGGCAAAAGCAAACGCAAATTAGGCAGGACTTATAAGCTTGCCGAACGAGCTATTTGCGCCTAAATTTAGGGCACATTCTTTTTAAAGCAGTAAGAATGGTGGGACAAACCGTGGAAGTTACGAAAGTACACCTAAACATAGAAGTACCGATGCCTACTGCTGTTGGTACTGCGCGTGGTTTAGATGCACAGGACTGCGGTGCTTTGGGGTTGTCTCAGACGACACTTGTCGATTGACGCAAGCAACGGTGTCTTACGTGACCATATTTGTCGAGCGAGCGATATGTTTCACGAAACAATTATTTTCTCCCTGAACAAAAACAAGCCAGGTTTAAATACGGTTAAAAACAAACCAAAAGTAGAAAATAGCAATTGCCGCGGTATAGTGGCGCCTCTAGGTTCACAAACGGTAAGCAAGCCTTCGTAATCGTCTGCAGAGCGGTCGGTTCCTGTGATATCATTGCAGACCACGAAAACACACGATTTAGCAGGAAAACCGTAATTTTACCTTAAATTTATTAATTTCTCGGTGAATAAAGCATCGTTTGCATCCGGACAAGCGCTGGGGGCACTATAAAACACAAAATCTTTCGAATAAAACAAACTTGTAGCTTGTCTGAATGGCCCCTTTAAAGCTGTTTTGAATAACAATGACCCAATTTTACCGTGAAATAAAAAAAATTACCGAAATATTAATGAAAAAAAATCACGCCATATCCACGGAATGAATGATGATAAGTGGGGCGAAGCTCGAGAGGGGGAGATCATCGGTAACCGTAACTCTCCCGTGAAAGTTCGCCCATTACATCATTAAGAAAGACGTAAGACTGTGTGCGTACATTGTACAAATCAACTTTTATTTTCGGAGTCAATGCTCCCAGGCCCATACCTGGTGAAAGACCCCGCGCCATCGAGGACTACCCCGCACCTTCACCACAGTTTGTCACGTAGGATGGGACACAACGGAAAAGAAAGAACTTTTATTTAGAGCGAACTTGTGCCCGAACAAGACGAGAGGAAACGAGCAAAGGTCCTTGCGTCTCGTTCGATCTCCGAGAACGACTGCCTGCGTTCGTGGCGTGATCTCTTGCGTGATCTACCCCTCGCAGTGCACGTGCGCTCGCGCCTCCGTTGGCGAACACAGACAAGCTCGCGCTCCCGGTGCCGAGTTTGCGCTTCCGGTTGCAGCCGGTTATTGCGCGTGCAACGCGGCCCACTTTGCGACATCTCCGAAAGCATGCGGCGGTCACGTACCACGAGACACAAGGGATGGACAGACCCATGACTTAAGGAGCTTCGCCCCTAAAAGGGGAAGCAGTGTCGGCTCCCCGGCCCACGGCCGCTGGATGAAAGCGCACCTTGCGTGCGCTCTCAGCCAGCGGCCAACCCGGCCACTCTCCAGCGATTTCTCTATGACGTCACAGGATCTTGTGTGACAGGATTCTGTGACGTCAGAGTAGTGGCGGCCGCGGACTGGAGCCACCGCCAAGCAACATGGCTGTGCAATTCTAGAGGGATATCTGGTTGTGTTTGATCGTACCACTTAAATGCTAACGAGTAGTTAACACAGAGACTACTGTGTGTGTGTTTTTTTAATATTCCCTATGCTGCGCCACTGCTGACTTGTAGCGCGAAATTTGAAAGCTTTTCTTTATCCAATACCATTTTTGACCGAACAAATGTCTTTTTAGCAGCTGGAATGGAGTTGAATAAGTTACCCAAAGCGCACTTCGAGCAAAATAAATAAATAAATAAATAAATAAATAAATAAATAAATAAATAAATGAGTTGCATTTTGTCTACATGGCCCCCTCGAAACGGGAATACCACGAATAAGTACGAGGAACAGTAACAACATTAAGAATGTCGGAACGTTATTTAGAATTGTCTGGCATTCGCCGGGCTTCGAACCAATCTGACTCCGGCTATTCAGCTCTGCTACGGCGCCGGATTGTAGACGCACATTCATGAAAGGAAGAGAAAGAGGAAATCGGCAGGCTTTTAAAAATTCTGATCAAACCGGAAGCATTTACGCGTTTTTTTTTTTTTTTTGTTAGGGTAAAAAAAAATGTTGCCTCGTGGTGCGACCGACATTGTTGGCCTTTACGCCCGCCTCTTAAGCAGACGCAAACACGGAATCGTTCGTTAGATGTCTGCTTAAGTTTTTACCCTTAAATTTTACTTTAAACAAATCAGTGCCCTTAAACTCTGTGAAAAAGGATGACCAGCGAAGCTGCGGTGCCGTGCCTCAACGTGAGCGAGAATATGCTTTGACCGGGTCGCAGCCCAAGGGGTGCACGAAGCAAAACACGTTTGTTTGTAATTTACGATTGAGAATGTTTCCTGTTTAATTACCTGAATGAAACTTTGACGAACAAGAGTTTTGTTCCAGTGGGCACAAATGGGGCTACCCGTTTCCCTCCCTTAGAAGCTCTGGTATTGACAGTAGACGAGAATTCCGCAATACTTACAATTTCACTACAAAATATGTAAATTCTAAAAGTAAATAAAAGTCAGCGTAATGTTGGAGACGTCTTAGCGGCTAATTGTCGTATAAATTGTTTCGGGATAGCTTCAATAAAACATTGGTCAGAGCCACCTTCTGTAATGATGCTCCCTCCGAAGATGGGCGTGCTTCACTGTGCACCACATCAATATGGGCAAGCCATAGGTGACCGGTAAAAAGCGCAAAGGCTCATGGGTACGTCGTCTGCTACCGCCACTTCCGGTTCGAGATCTATCCTGCCCTCCCGTACGCCTGCGTGCGCCGGCGGCTGTCAGGCGCGTGTGCGCGTGTTGTTTATTTGTCACAGGGTGCTTACCTGTCAGATAAACCCCTAGTAGGGTCAATCGTTGTTATTTATGGAATTCCCGATACATGAGCGTTTTTTTTTTTTTCGGTGGAAACAGCTAAACAACAAGCACACACGCGCGTGAAAGCCGACGTCGTACGGCAGGCCAGGAGAGCTCCCGAACCGGAAGTGGCGGCTCTGTGCGGGAGAAAACAATGCACCCATGAGCATTTGCGCTTTTTACCGGTCACCTATTTTACAAATACTCTTAGAACGACCCCTGAAGTCTACTTCACCTCAAAACACATGTGCATTGCTAAGAATACATCTACTCAGGGGAAATGTAGGCCGTCATATTAAAATATGAAGGCGCTAGGTAATATTCAAATTCTTTTTATGGGTTTTTGCATACGCTGAAGGTGTGGTCACAGTTTTACGATCCCGGGGATTCGAGCGGGCGCCGGAACGTGGCGATGCGCTCGCGTGCGATTTCGCCTACATCACTCAGTTACCGGAGCCGATCTGCTGGATCCTAGCCACAGAGAGCTTTGCTGTAAAAAAAGACTAACCATGCACTCACTCTTCGGCAAACCCGATGTAAAGTTGTAAATGCGCTACGTAAAGAAATGCGTACGGGCGGACGCAGAACCCAGTACACGAGAGATGCAAACGCGGTTGCACTTAAAATGAAAATTTTCAACGCTTATTGGGAACCACGGAACAGGTTTATTTTTCCGCAGAAAATTCGCTGCGTGCCCAGATCAACGCAACTGCACGTCTGTCCGTACGTAAGCACTCAACGGCGTCACCATCATCGGCATCGTCATCATCGGCATTCTTAGATCCCGATCCGCTCCCCGTGAGAGGTAGTCTTGCCGCCGATGGTTGGTGAAGAAAGGAAATATGGGAGAAAGTTTCGCCGACACACGTGCACACGTATGGAAACCCTCGTTATAACTATGTTATACGGACGGTAAACTTGCTTCGTTACAAACGGCACTTTGTAAAAAGCGGTGACGATTTGTTCTCTCGGAACTGCAGTTGGCAGCGCCAAATACATTCGGTTGAAGCGAAACTTCTAATAACACGAAACTTCGAACAAAACGAGAATAAGCTGATTAAAGCAAATTAACGAAAAACTTGGAATGAAACGGAAATTTCAATAAAACGAAACTTCGTATGAAACAAACTTCGAAGAAAACGAAACTTTACAGAGTGAACTACCACTAGCTTCCTTTCTCTTTCTCCACAGCCGTGTTTTTCGTCTTGCTTCAACGCAAATCCCCCGTAATTAGCTTTTCCCGCACAACCCAACAGCTATGCGGAAGAGCAAACACAGCGTGAAGGACAGGAAACAGGTGAACTGACGTCTTCACCCGCGATACCAAATTGCCATGTCGAAACGTCACGTGTAAACATCCCTCCTCCATCGTTCACCCAATCACTTCTGCAAGTTCACTACGGTTCGGCGGGAGATTCATAATTGAGAAAAACTGCAGTAAAGAAACGGCATCACGGCGACAAGGCGAGCTCTGCCCCGTGAGTGCGATGCCGTAAACTGAACGTCAAAAAAATCAAAGCCCCTTTCTTAATAGAAAGATGGTTAAAACGCGAAGCGTTCTCCCATGCAACCTGAGTGGGGTTCAAAGTCCGAAACCCAAACTGCTTCGACCGCGTCGAACTGGCGCAACCAGGTAGACGAGGGCTTCACAGCGCGAGAAGCTAAGGTTCGATTCCGAACACGCGTGAAGCGTTTATTAGGGGCGAATCCCCTTAGGGGCTCGGGCTGTTGGTGTCCCATGTCGTAGTCGTCGCAATCGTCGTCTCATGTAGTCACGGTACTAAACACCGGGAAACTCGTTTACGCCGCGCGCTAGAACGTAACGCGTGCTAAAAAAAAAAAAAAAACACCGGGAACTTGTTTACGCCTCGCGCTAGAACGCTTCGGGCTTCGAAGACACGCGACTTTTTGAGCAAAGCTGTATAGCTCTACCCCCCAATGGTTCCATCTCCGTGGGCAAAAACGCAAAGTCGCCAAGAATACACTTATATACGGCATGCTTCTCTCCTCCTCAGGTTTCACGTTAGTAGAGACGGCCCGGGATTTTTCTTTCCTTGAGGCGCTTGATGTGCCTTCGCTTATCATCATCGTCGTTTTGTGAAACCCGCCGTGTAAAGCTGGCTTTCCTCCTGTAGTGCGTTTTGCTCAGACATTGACGTCATCAATAAAGCATAGAAAGTTTTGCTTTAAAAAAACGAGGCCGATTTCATCCGCTGAAAGATAACTATCTACGTGAATGCGATTCATCTGTGGTAGTGGTGGTGGGTACGTAACGATCGACGTTACCCATTCTTGACCATTTCAGGTAGCCGCCACTCATCCTCTAGCGGTCAGAAAGTAGCGGCGAATAACTGCTGTCACGTGGGAGTTACTGCACATGCGCTTTTAGCACATGGTAGCATCTAGATGCATGATGGACGGTGGGGTCTGCAATAGCAGTGCGATTCCGGTTGTGTGGTAGATTTGTGTTGATGCTTTCCCCCTCCTCATCATCATCATTATGATCATCATTATCATCATTTTGTGCTCCTCCTCCATTCCCTCCATCCTCGTTTCCGCTCCTGTCCACAATCCCTAGGGTTTCCCACAGATACGGTTCACCGTATCAGGCTAGATAGGAACATACTACAGAGCAGATGAGGTACGCTAAGTACGCTACGTAAGGAGGACCCAGTAAGCTACCTATAGCCAGCTCCGTCTTAATTTAGAAACACGATATGGATTATTTAACCCGCCAGCCAGCCCCTGGAACGCGCATCGTTTTGTATTTCCCGCTGTACCCAAAACCCGGTTTACCCCGCGGCCTTGGATCGAACCAGCAACTCCGTGACCGACATTCGAGCCCCTTCGGTTCGCCACGACAGCGACCGTTATTTACACTCGTCGTGCAGGAGCCACCGAGGCAGACCATTGTTTTCCTTTGCCTACGGGCCCATGTACCCTCTAATTCATGCGACTCGATCGGCGCACGCCGATATCTCCTCGCCGAAGCCCTCGAAGAGGGAGCCGTAAAAGCCGTGTTTACACGGCCGCCGCTCTTCTTCGGTCCTCTACGCGACGAGTCACCCGAGATAAGGCCGAAACAACAACAAAAAAAAAAGAACGCACGAGCGGAAGTACCGAAATGTTGTCTCAGCCAGTAACCACCCAAGCAAACAAACAAGCAGGCAAGCGTTTCGCTACAAGAGGCTCCAAATTGCCGCCGCCGACGATGCTCTACCGAGCAAACAAACGTAGGAAAAACACGAAAAACAAGAAAAAGAAGGCTGGCAGGCAGAAAAGGCGGCTTGTTCGCTACATCTTGATTCAGCCCAAGAAGCTGAAAGCTGCTTCCGCAACACTGACAGCATGGCACTACAGTAGAAGAGCCGGAACCATTCGTCAATGGGCATCGCCATACAAATATATATATATATATATATATATATATATATATATATATATATATATATATATATATCTTACGCGGAGGCATCGCGACACACTGCAGAATTAAGGAGTGTACGGCATAAAAAGGCAGGGTGTGTAACCAAAAAAATAAATACCGCGAAATTATTTCCGGGATGATACACAGACGCGCGCGCACACAAAACAATATATATATCGCGAGCAACTCTCCGGAATGACCGCGGGGAGGGCCCCGGGCTTTCGTTGGAGGACGAGGAAGCTTCGGAGGTTTCGCCGCTTGATATCGCCCGCCTGTACAGTACAATGTACACTGTATATAGGCACGGAGGCCCGGGGGACGAGGCTTGTCACGACGTAATAACAACGTTCGTGTGCGGACGGCGCGCCCATAGAAAGGGGGGACAATAGGAGTCGTCGAAGAGCGATTTTGACTCGGGCGGAGAAGCGCTAATAAACAACGATTTTGGAGCGAATGCCGAGGGCTCTTTGTGCGACGAAGTGCACCACGCGGAGATGGACGCGCGCCCGAAGAAAGGAAGACAAAGTGACGAGACGACGAAGTTTATATATATATATATATATATATATATATATATATATATATATATATATATATATGAGAGACGAGGGAGAGAGAGAATGAGAGAGGGAAACAGCCAGCGCGCAAGCGAAAAGAGAGCTAAACGAATGTGTTCGCCTGTTTCGCAGCAAAGACTTGTCGCGAAAAAGTTGAACACGATTGGGACAAATGTGGTTTTAGTTGACATTTTAGAAAACGCGATTACATCTCTGAACATAAAGGCGTTTCTTCGGAGACTATCTGACAAAACCGAATTCCAAGACGCGTGAAGCAGACACACAAAAAAAAAAACGCCGGGAAAATGTGGCGTGCAAAAAAAAAAAGAAGAAAAAAACACCGCCTAGAAATTTTTCGCCTCAGGAGCGCGCGGAAGAACTGATCGACTGCGAACTCGCAACGATAACATTAGTTTCTCTCAAACGTTCACAGAACAACAAAAAAAAAAAAACACGTCTGTGCCCGCGAACGCGAGTGGAGAAGTAATACGCACGATGTTCTCAATTTTCTTCGCGGGATTGTGTCTGCGGCTCGCGTATACGCACAGCGGTATCCCTTTGCAACCTTTTCCGACAGAGTGCACTTGCGCGCAATTCGTACACAAAAGGACAAGACGATGATTCGATGCCTCCGCTCTACGATGGAGAGCCATGAGACCGGTGTAGCGTATCTTTCCGTCGCCTCTAAGCTGACCAGCAGCGCTCTTGAAAAGGGAGCACTCACAAAGGGGCGGACGGAATGCAGGCTTCTCGGTATCAGCTGATTTATAGGTTATCCCCCCTCCCCCCCTTTTTTTTTCAGTGCTGATACGGTCGCACAAATGCCCCTTCACCCCTCGTCAATTCAGACGGATAGACGAGGAAACCCGACGCCACAGAAGTGCGTTTCCGAAAGGAATGTAATTTCATCCCTTCTGGACACAACAGCGCGTCCGTATAATGACCATGGCAGGCGCGAGGCGCATTTTGTAGCAGTTTCGCGTGGACCCTGAAGGGCCGTGCTGCGCAAGCGCGAGGAGCATTGGATAGGATTGGATTGAATTGGATTGGTTCGGATCGGGTCGAATTGGATTGGATTGGACTTGATTGGATTAAATTGGATTGTGTTGGATTGAAATCCACTTCAATTGGAGTACGGGTGTGTAGAGAATATGGCCTGCACCTTCGCCGGTCTGCGCATTCCAGAGGAGTGACGTCGTAGCCGCGGCAGACGCACTGGCGCCGGCGCGTGCCCAGCTGTGCGCCTCCGTTGCGCAGTAGCCAAGTCTGACGCTGCGCCGGAGCCGCTTGAGAGCCGTTTAGCGTGGCTCCTGGAGAGCCGTGAGGCGCATGCGCGAGGAGCAATGACTGGATTGGACTGGACTAGACTGGATTGGATTGGACTGGATTGGATTGCTGAATATTAGCTCGCGCTACGTATATTCTGGCATAGCCGAGCTAAGCCACTGCTATTTTTTTTTTCGAACAAAGCCTTCTGAGTTAAATTTGGAAGCTGCCAGACGCGGGTGTAGCGAAACGGGGCATGGGTTTTCGCATAGAGTGTAGTACCACGCGTAATACTCTGGTACTTTGCGGTTACAGCACAATACCGCGAACACACGTCCCAGAAGCATTGCATTTAAAAGTGAGAGCAGCGTCAATAGATTTCAAGCGCAAAACTTGGACACCACAAAGCCGATGACTAAAGACCTTGTTTCCTTTTTTTTTTATTTTCTCAGTTCCTACGAGTGCTTTCTGCGTAAGTTCACAGCGTGTATGCGACGGAAAATTAGGTATTGCGCATTGCCAGGTTGGAGGGTGCGGTGCCATGGAGAACACAACCCACCACAATGACGACAGCACGGAACGAGAACATGAGTTGTTTGAGCAAAAGAAATATCGTGAAGGCGGTGCAGTTTGTAGTTGGGTGGGGAAGTTCAGTTATTATTTCCTGTTTTACTTGTTCAGTGAGTTATCTGTTATTTTAAAACGCATGTTGTTACCTTGGCGCGGCGCCGCGGCCCACCAAATTCCTTGGTCGAAACGCTTCTGACGCTGCGTTTTATCTCTCCAGATCTACACACACACGATAACGGTGCGGCGTAGTTTCTGGCTGCTTTGCCGCGGACCGCGTCATCAGAAATTCCAGCGCCGCCGCTTGCGCATGCGTAGTCACTTGCGGCACCATTGTCGTACAGGTGACTACGATTCTCTTTTGTTTCGCGCAATAAAATGAAAAACGGGCGTAGTAAACCTGATGCCGACGGTTTAAACCAATCGAACGTAGTTACTGGAGAGCCTGAACCAACGTTTTCTTTTGTTATTTTTGTTGCGTTTCGCGCCGCTCGCGCCAGCGCGAGGCAGTCTATTTCCTCATTTTATGTTTTTGCTCTGCTTTTGCCTCGCTTCTCTTTGATGCCGTTATTACAGCGAAGATGTCAATGGCTTCGATGCAACTGATCGTCTCCGGCAACAGACCGAGCGCAAACCAACATTATTCAGCGTGTGGAAAAAAATTATGAAAGAAATAAAAATGGTGCTGGGGCCTCTATATTTTGATGTGCGGGCATTTATTGCCCCTGGAATGTTGTCTTCCAAGCAATGCACTCGTGTTCAGATGTGAAGCCGACTTTAGGTGATTCGGTGTAAGCTGCGTTTTTGTAAGCTTGCTTTCCCACATGGTGTGTCGCACAGTGAAGCATGACCATGTACGAAGGGAGTGCGATTACAGCCCCACTTTGCACTCCTCTCCACCGCCGCCACCTTTTTAGGTGCAGAGCACTGAGCACTTTATGGGCTCGCCTTGTCGTCGCAGCTCGCTAACGGTCGATGCGATTGCCGGAATCAGGCGGCGCAGCGAGATAACGGACGCCAGGCTAAAGCCAGCGGCCACCGCGTCCCCGTAACAGAGCTTGGCTAAATAAAGTTTACCTCCTCCTCCCCAAGTAGAGCCTTCTGTACCGGGGTCAGGGAGTCACGCTGAGGCTCCGAAAACCACACGCGGTTTAAATAGTCGTAACCATTCGAACCTCGGGAACCGCTGGCGCTTGTCATACCCCCGTTAGTTATCGCAAATAAAACTGCAGGTGAATTTCAGGCAAAATCTGTATATAACCAGCAGCCCCCGCGTTCATTTAGTTAGGAACGCTCACTGGGTTGGTTTTTACGATAGTAAGCAAAAAAAGCGGTGAGCAAGAAAAAAAAAATGGCGCGTTCGGAATGACGCAGAAAGGCTCCACGCGCAAGGAGAAAATTGTGCGTTCGAAATGACGCTAAACAGCTCCAGCATACGAAATTATAGCAAGCGCCAAAAGAACAGAACTCCCGCTGGCGCAGTTTGACGCAGGGGGTGCGCGAGCACTGCGAAGGCGGGAGATTTGAAATGCACTGGGTGGCAGCATGAGCGGATAACGGCGCTGCAGCCTGCAACCCATTATGGGGAATCACTGCTCTGCACTTCCGACAGCTTTCCCATTGAGTGGAACGGCTTTAATTTTTGCTTATTCGTGTACACTTCTGGCCACGCGCGGCGCCTGCCTTTGCGCAATGTCGAGCGCTATTGGACGGCCGCCTGTGCGGTGAACTAGAGCCTTCGCCGTGATTGGCGCAGCCATAGTATAATAAAACGTCATTGTTTCTACTTACCAATCGTGTGTGTCCTTAGTCTGTGACGTACACATCGGGAAACCGTCCTTATAGTTCAGCATGGCAAATCCCCAATATATCTAGGACCTCATATAGCAAATCGCGCTCGAAAAAAGGGCGGAAGAGCTCTGAATTTTTACCAGTTTTTTTTAAATTTACTTTTGCGAAAACACTTCCAACGTGATTTTTTTTTAATTCGGAGAACACTGTAATGTTGGTTTACGTACTAATGTTCTGCTTTAGGTACACCCCCAATGTGCTTTGCACCATTCAATGTTGACAGGTTCGCCGTGACACTAGTTTTATTATTCTCGGAACAGCGCAAAAGTTACCACCGTGGCAGCTTCGCCCCGTGTCGTGCGATTTGTCGTTTGTAGCGATTGATAAAAAACGAGTACCCACAATTGTAATTCTTCAGCACTTCTTGTTCCTTCAAGATAAATACAAGTGTGCAGAATTTTTTAGCGAGGCGTCAAAAACAGCCCGTATGGTGTCGTGTGCTGCGCACGGACCTGATTTTAGGGTATCTAACACCCTAAACTCGAAAAGCAGCATTTTTACGGCTGAAGCGTATGGCATATTTCTGGTTTTAAAGCACATAGTTCATCATAAAATTCCCAAGTCCATCATCTTTAAAGATTCCTTGAGTGTAGTACGTGCATTGTCATCTAAGCAGCTTTGTAAAAACCATGTTATTCATTTAGTTTACAAAACCATTACGTCAGCATATGCATTAAGTCTTGAAGTGACCGTATGCTGGGTGCCAGGTCACTCCGGGATCACCGGAAACGAGACCACCGGAAATGGCCGCTGCTGCTGCACTTGCAAACACAGTGGACATAACAACAATACCGTACACTGACCTTAAGTCACACATTAGACAACCCGCCGCGGTGGCTCAGTGGCTAAGGCGTTGCGCTGCTGAGCACAAGGTCGCGGGTTCGTTTCCCGGCCGCGGCGGCCGCTTTTCTGATGGAGGCGAAAAGCAAAAACGCCCGTGTGTGCGAGATTTCGGCGCACGTTAAAGATCCCCAGGTGGTCAAAATAAATCCGGAGCCCTCCACTACGGCGCGCCTCATCGCCTGCGCTGCGTCGGCGCGTTAAACCCTACAATCAATCAATCACGCATTAGACAACACCTTCGCAATACATGGCAAGCACACTGGAATGAACAGGCAGACAACAAACTATACGTTATAAAGACACTCTTGGGAGCATACACCACTGACACACACAACAGGCACAATGAAGTTACCCTGGCTCGATTACGGATAGGCCACACGCATGCAACGCACTCCTACCTGCTCACGGGATCTCTAAGACCCCTGTGTAGCAGGTGTGGAGACGGCCTATCCGTGATCCATGTGCTACTTCAATGCAAAGCACTCCACACAACACGACAGAAACACTTCGCCGACCTCTACAGACAACACATTCCACTACATTCAGCATTGTTTTTAGCGGATGACCCCATGGTTCCTGTACAACGCACCTTTAAGTTTCTTAGTGACATCAAGTTTTTACACCTCATTTCCTATCACGCGTAGTTGTTTTTAAACCCGATTTCATGCCACGCACCATCACAACCTGGCCATTTACACCAGCCATCCTCATTGTCTTTTACTGTATTCACTTTTGTTTTTGTTGAATGATTTTAGCGTTTACGGTTACATCCTTCATACCTAACCACCGTTTTGGCGCTCTTTGCCCTCGTCGGCCTTGCGCCATTAAACACCAACAATCATCATCATCACAGCGCAAAGGGACGAGGACGAGGCGTAGACGGGACTCTGCGCTGTGTCCCGTCTACGACTCGTCCTCGTCCCTTTGCGTGTTCCGAGAATGCTATACCAACACGCCCAAGCTTATACCTTAGTTAGTTTTATTAGTTAAGCTATAAGCACTTTGTGTTCACGCTGTTCGTAAGAGCACGGAACAATAGAACGACGAAGATGGAGATTTAAAAAATAAAGACAGCAATTCTTTTGAAAAAAAAAATTTTTTTCACGCGATCTACCCCACCATATACCCGGCCACCTGCAATTTCTGTCCCTTGCCGGGCACGCTATACCACCAAGCATGAAAGTGCGGACAAACCCCAGGCCTACCCCCCAACCCTTCCCCCTCTTACGAGCAGTGGGTGGCCTGCCTGAAAAGTCCAGACCCTGGGACCCAGCGTATACTGGTGAAGAGGGCCTGGACTGCCAGCCAAGCCCAGGGCATCCCGGACTAGGGACGCCCCCCACCGGGCGGGTGCCCTAACAGCAGCACCAGCGCTCGTGGAATAAACATTTATTCCTCCTCCTTTCAATCCGGTGGGGATTTGTAAGTTGACGCGAATCCCCCTCCATCGTCCGAGGACAAGACCGGTTTTTGTTCGCCATTGCTTCGTCAGGGTGGATTAAGCTAACGGGAAATAAACTAGTTAAATTCAGACGCACACAAGGAAAAGCAGTCCCATAGCAGCAATGTCCGCTTTGAAGCCCAACATGAGACGACAAGGCTGAGATGTCATACACATTTAGCAAAAAAATAAGAACTGGACGGGGGTACAAGACGCCAGAAGCAACAAGCACATGTGCGCAGTCGTGAAAAGCGGCTTTGCCGGCGGAGCTAGGAGCGGACCGGCGCTTGCACAACGCCAAAAATCCGCCCCGTTCTTAAGCCGAAGTGATGAGTGGAGAGAGAGAGAGAGGCGGACGTTTTTCCGAGAAGCCAAACATGCTTGGAGTGGAAGGCGGTGTGACAATAAGCGGAGTGGGGGCGAAAAGCCGATCATAAGCCCAGCGCTGCTGCGCTATAATAAAACACCAGCCCGCTTCGAAGGGGCTTGGATCAAAGAAGAGAACGCAAGATGCAGACGTGTCTCCAAGTTAGAAGAAAAAAAAAAACAGAAGGCATCGCGTTTATTTTTGTCTGTGGTTTTAACAAGCTGTCCTTACAGGAGCTATTTCCGTAGTATTCGGTGTTACTTTCGTGTGTGTGTGTTTTTTTTTTTTACTTGGTACAAGCGCAGTTTATTTTGCTAGGTCGGTTTCCAAGTTCACTTGGTCCATAAGACACGCCGTAATTTGTTACGCGCTTATTTTCAATTGCGAAAACCACACTGAGTGACAGATAGCCCTACGACATTTGGATAAGTAACCTTGAAATTCCATTACCCCTTTTCATGGTTTGCCTAATGTTCGTCTTTATCTTTTGTAGAAGGATCCTTTAACAATTGCTATTACTACTTTTCGTATTACTGTCACTGCTTGAGAAATGTCTGCAATGTTCCTTTTACCTTTCCTTTTATCACGGTTCCTTGTGTCTACTGTATTACTGTATTTTCCCTTTTCTTTCACGGTACTTCTCCGAAAGACTTTTTAAGTTACCGTTTCGTTTTAACGCTGCAAACTGAGTTCACCCACGCTGGCAAACGTCATCAATCAATTAAGCGCGCCAGTTCGTTTACCTTACAACGCGCGGACACTTCGCCTCAAACATAAACGAAAGAGCAGAAAGCGCATGCACGCTAAAAACCGGATTCGGCGACCGGCTAACGAGCTTCCACTTCCAAAAGAACACGTCAACGTACATTACGCGGATTCGGCGCACTATCCGAGACATGGAGGAAAGAATGATCCGAGAGGAGATCGGGAGAGCGGACGTGAAACCAGAGCGAGAGCTTAACAAAAAAAAAATAATAAAACGGAAAGAAAGAAGAGCGGGAGTGAGAGGAGTGAATGAAAGCCGCAAATGCCTGTTTTGAAAAGACGCGCGCCTGCCCTCAGCGAGAAAGCGGCGGAGGCAAGGGGCAACACGCTTGGCTTATGCGACTATTGGAGGGTCGGCAAAGGAAAGGGGGGCGAAGGGGGCTCTTACCTCAAAGAGGCACTACTTGCGCCAAAGCCGTAAAGATTTGTCGGGCAGCAGAGCCCGGCATTGCACCGCCACGATTCGGTCGCCCCCCTCACACCTCCCCCTCACCCGTAGCGAAAACGCCTTCGTCCAATGACACAGCCGGTAGTCCAACGGCGCCCCTACGAAGCGCATCGAAAAAAGAAGCGTCGCCTGCGCACATCTGTGCGGTCGTCTGCGACATTCGGCGCGAATGTGCTACGCGCGTGGACTTTTTGGCAGCGCCGCTGTTTCGTAACAGGCAGATTCATCTCTGATGAGCCGTTTTCTGGAACTGTGCGTGTTGTTGTGGCGTGCTTCTGCAGCGACGTAGACATGAATAACGCTGTCACCGGTGACGGATGCCGCTCGAGCGACTCGTGTTGTTGCTGTTGTTGTTCCGGCTCCGGGCACGCCTCTCGGCACAGGAGCGACGGATCCGGGCGGCAGACGACACCGCCATCGGCGAGCAGCAGACGACAGTCGCGCATCTGGCGGTGGATTAAGCGTCGTCTGCTGTCCGTCGTCCACGGTAGGCGTTGGCGTGTGTGTGTTTGCGGCCATGGCGACTTGACGCGCGCTGTTTACTAAGCGGATCCGGATATGCTGATACGATTATGAAACTCGGCGTCAGCGCTGTTACGTAGAATGCCGGCGTCAACACATCGCAAGGGAACATTAGTTCTCATTCGAGTTGGCGAAAACTAAAAACATATCGACCATTAGAGAGCGCCATGTCCACGGGTGTACTTGTTTTCACGGATAGATCGGAAAGACAGACGTTACATGCTCAGTGCTAACGAAAATGCTTGTTGGGAAAACTTCGGCGACAATAAGGCTTTGCCGCAATGTGCGTTGGCAGCATGACCCCCCAAGCTTAGTAACGACCTCATGCCGCCACTTTTTTTTTTTTTTTTTTGATCTCGCAGGTTCAGTTTTAGCGGCGTCCTTGCTTAACAGCTTACTCCTTTATCCATGTTTTTAGTCTAGATTTTTCATCTCCCGATAGCCTGTGTGTTGTGTAGAGGCACTGTTCTCAAGTCGTTATGATTTGCTGCCGCAAGAACGAAAGTTAACCATTTTAAGCACTGCAGAATGGAGCAAAGATTTTAAAAAAGGCCCAGTGAACCGCAGGTGACGCGCCGAGGTCATGGTTATATATCGCGTACAACCTCAAATAAGATGCTATTTCATCGGTTGGCGACAGAGGGAAGGGAAATATGGAAGGAACAAATTTCACAGAAAACAAATAGTATTAATTGATTCTATAAAAATAAGTTTATTGCAATCGTTTCTCCAATGGTGCTAGGTATGAGGCAACGTTTGACGAGACGTTCTCTATGCAGAGGCGGATCTCAGTGATCTCTTGTGGAGGGGGGAGTGCGAATTGTAAGCTTGGCAGTCTTAGTTTCAGCGGCACCTGAGACTGAAGGGGAAGAGATTGTTCTACCCTCCTTGAAACCGCCGCCCCGTATACATGAGATGGTGGCTTATACGCGCACAAATACGGCGTACCACTGGTGGTCCGCGCAAACTTCGTTTCTTGTTTCGCACAGAACCTTCGATGAGAAACGCAGCAATTTTACTTTACCGGAGGTCCCTTGAAACAATTCAGTGCGCATGTCGCCCGTAGCGCGCCGCGTTTTTTCAACGAACCTTCGGTCTCTGGCGTCTGATAAAGAACGATTTTTCTTGCGCTGCCTAGCAATATTTCTTCGGGGAAGACCATGGACGCGGTGAAAAGAAAATTTATGGAATAAGACGGGCGCCTAAAAGCGAACTCGAGCTTTGATCTGCAGTTTTGTGAACGGTGTTCCCGGCACTCAGCGGCTTTATCGTCTCCATCGCATGTCGCTGCTCATATGGAAATGGTGCCGCCTTAATATGCCACTCTTGAGGTCGAGCCTGCAGTTGCTGTGACGTCGTTTCAAACAACCGGAGCGAAATACCGCAAGAACCAACAAGAGCGGAGGAAAACATTGCGCATACACCATGAAGCGCACAGGTCTTCACTGAGCGTAGATTTCACTTGTGCGCTTTTCCTTGCTTTCTACAGATATTCAACGACTAAACCAAACTATTATTTTAACAAGAAAGTGTTTTATTCCCGGTTACACAAACATTTGAGCGACATCATATCCGCCACGGAAGTGACACCAGTACAACAAAACAAGCGGCCTGCAAAGGGTGCACCCCCGCACAAAGGGTCTTCCTGCGGGGAAGCAACCTTTTTAACCAAAGAGTACGTTATACTTAGGGTTGTTCGTTTTCTGGTTTTATATTTTAACGCGAAAGTGTTTTATGACGGGATAACCAAGATTTCATTGACGTCATATCCGTCACGGAAATGATGCCAGTACACCCTTGCCGAAGCGAACCGCCAGCAGAACATCGCTTGCCAAGCACACCCACAAGACAGCCGCCGACCCGCAAATCATGCTCAGCTGCAGATCTCGCTGCACATTTCACTTTTGTGGTTTACCTATTTCTATGACGTAGCAATCAGCCACAATCCTTTGGCTATTACCCAGAGCGGGTTTACTTCCTTTTTGTGCTGGTCATCATCGTCATCATGATAACCACGCTTGCTTTCACACTGAAGCCCCTTGGGATTTAATTTTCTTCGTGTCGTTGGCCGTCAGCACGAGAGGCTTTGCGGCAAAGCCAACTTTCTCGCGACTTCTCCGCAGCTCTCAATATAATGGGGATAGCTTGAAAAAATTAGCAGTGGCTTAGCTCGGCTATGCCAGGATATACGCAGCCTCAGCTAAGGTTCAGTTGGTTATTCTTAGGTTTCCTGGTTGTCTAAGATTAGCTGATTACGATGCTGACTGCTGCTAAAACGATTTCCAAACCAATCGAATCCAATACAATTTAATCGAATTCAATCCAGTTCAATCCAATCAAATCCAATTCAATCCAATCCAGTCACGGCGGCGGCGTCTCCGCGGGCGCGCCAGCTGCGCCAGCTGTGCGCCGTGAGACGTCACTTCTCCTCGCGCATGCGCAGCACGGCTCTCCAAGAACCACGCGAAACTGCTCATTTTTGGTTTAAGGAATTCCGCACAACTCGTTTGCCTTCACGAACGCCTTAAATGAACGTAATGAGCGCCAAACGAAACCCACGAAACGCTCAACACCAGAGTGTTGACGCGGAAATGGAGACGATTTGTTGTGCACACTTGGCGGCGAAGCTCTGAAGCAGACGAAGTTCACTAAAACCGCCAAAAAAGGCAGAACGTCATGTGACCATGTTACTTATTGTTTTGAATATTTTGGATTTGGCTACCGCTGGCAGGCGACGGCAGCTGCTGAAGCCACTTTTAGAAACGGTTCACACCATTTTTTTTAGAAAACACTATTTCTCATAACGTTTTCTTTCACAAAAAAAAAACATTTTTAACCCCCTTGTAAGACGTTTTTCTTTAAGTTGAAAACTTTAAAATGCATTTCTCTATATGGTCATTATCACCATCATGCCTAACACATTTAATGTCTTTGCGTTTTTCGCGTGCAGCACGGCTCGCCCAAATAATTTCATTCGGCATCTTACGACCTTAAACACTTAATGTCATTTCTCGTGTACGTGTGGAGTCGCTAGGCTCTCTCTTTCAAAGCACGTAAGTAAGTGCCCCAGGAATTTCTTATGTCTCGCAGTCGAAGGGGCCAATCTCCTCAGGAGGATAAACCCAGTAGACGTCGTTCCGTTGCGTTAGCAGTGCCTTTACGCAACCGCAGTGGTTGTCGAAGGAGGCTCTGCGGAGCGTCAGGATTACCTCAGCCAGACATATCTGCGCGGCTCAAGTAACGCGTTGCCTGCCGGGACAACCGTAATCCCGAAAGCTAAGGGGCGGCAGCTCCGGAGTGCAAGGGGCGCAGTGTATGGGCGCCGGCGGCCGTGTGGATTACATCAATTATGCCTCCCCCCTCCGCCACGTGTCAGCGATATTGCGAAACCAATCTCGTTCACTGAGGCGAAACGCGGCGCGCCGATTTTGGCGGGAACGAGCTAGCTCCGAAAAGCCCGGTGCTAAGCCCGCGCGAATGAGCGGTGGCTGGATTAGCTGCTGGTTCGACGACTGCGCGCGGGAAAGCAGTACTGCGAGCGCGTGATCAATCGGCATGGGGTATTGCTGCCACCGCGTTTGGTGGATTTTTTAACAAGCACCGCACGCAAGAACACTATTATATATATATATATATATGTATATTATATACAAGAGAAGAAAAACTTCGAACAAGGTAAAAGCACGATTGTGGCCTACGTTTCAGCAAAGAGAACTTGCTTTCCTCAGGGCCTGAGGAATTCCGCCCTGAGGAAAGCAAGTTCTCTTTGCTGAAACGTAGGCCACAATCGTGCTTTTACCTTGTTCGAAGTTTTTCTTCTCTTGTGTTCTCTACCATCTTCAAAGTTCTACTACTCCCTGGATTTCGTATATTATATATATATATATATATATATATATATTATATATATATATATATATATATATATATATATATATATATATATATATATATATATATATACATATATGTATATATATATATATATATATATATATATATATATATATATATATATATATATATATATATATATATATATATATATATATAGAAGTCTGGAAACAAAAACTCACACAGAGCGCGAAAAAATAAGGTAAGTAGAGACAGAGACACACGAGAAAAACATTTGAAAATAAAAATAAAAGGTTACTGACGTTTCGGGAAGAGGACTTCCTTTCTTAGAGTGCCTGAAGAAAGGAAGTCCTCTTCCTAAAACGTCAGTAAACTTTTATTTTTATCTTTAAACGTTTTTCTCGTGTGTCTCTGTCTCTACTTACTTTATATATACATATGTAAGAAGAACAACACTGTTGCTCTCTTGTAACGTTCACAATGGAAAAAAAAACTCCGCTTAAGACGAATTTCTGATAATACGAAAATGTTTCCACGGTCCCCTCGAGTTCGTCAGAGTTAGAGCGATGGCGTTACTCGAAGCTAGTTCACTGTGTTTCCAGTACAGTAGAGTAGCAGTAATATTTCGTTAATAAGATTTAATTAGGTAATTCTGTCTAATTATCTAACTCGAGAAGAACTCTCCCAGTCATTAGGGTGTCAATGAGGCACTTGTAGGTATACCATGAGGGAAATCTAACCGCGGTATTTTCAGCGACGAACTAACTGCGTACTCATTTATTCTGAGTGATAAAGAAACCTTGCGAAATACGGAGAATACCACGGCTCCGTCGGTTTCAATGCGAACATCAAAAACCGCGCAAAGGAACACGGAAGACTGTATTTTATTATTCTGTTAGCCGAGGACAAATTTTGAAACACCTTATTTCATCTCGCATGTTGCTGTGCCGCTCATTCTTATGGTTGCCAGCATTCCTTTTGAATGAAAATTCCGCTTCCAGAAGTTCTAGTCTTACCAGGGAAACCGTTTCGGTTCAAACCCGCCGCGCTGGCCCGGTGGCTAAGGCGTTGTGCTGCTGAGCACGAGGACGCGGGTTCGAGTCCCGGCCGCGGCGGCCGCTTTTCTGATGGAGGCGAAAAGCGAAAACGCCCGAGTGTTCGAGATTTCCGCGCACGCTAAAGATCCCCAGGCGGTCAAAATCAATCCGCAGCCCTCCACTACGGCGCGCCTCATCGCCTGTGTAGCGTCGGCGCGCTAAATCAATCAATCAATCAATCAATCAATCAATCAATCAATCAATCAATCAATCAATCAATCAATCAATCAATCAATCAATCAATCAATCAATCAATCAATCAATCAATCAATCAATCAATCAATTAATTAATTAATTAATTAATTAATTAACCAATAAATCGTTTCGGTTCAAGGTGTTTGAATTAATGCCCTTTCATATATGATAGAACGACATACCCCACAAAAATCAATGGCGTGTCCCTTTAAAAGTAGGTTCTCAACCGAATTCGGCCTCTTCCGTACGACCGGTTGTTGCGAATACGGATCCCCGTCCGTCGGGATCCGTTTTTTGGGTGAGATCGCGAGGTGCTAGTTCGCTGTAGTGCAGACGCCTACTCCTTGACAGTAACGTACGCGGGGGCACAGGCGGACCGATTTGCGGCGCCACTGGCGGTAACGCAATTACGCCTCCGGCGCAATTACCGCCATGCGCTGTCGGGAGACGTCTCGCGTGCACGCGGCTTCTTGCGTGGGCGCTACTGTTGGGCCTCTCACGAGATTAGGGAGACACCGAGCGAGCCGATTGAATCAACGGCATCACTCCCCTTTTTTCGCTTGTGAGCGCGTACCCCAGCTGCGAACGAACGGACGCCTCCGCGCGCGCGAGGAACTGCCACTGTACGAGGCTCGGGCTCTCGCCGAACAACTCACCGCGTGTGATGTTCCCGCTGGCGGAGTTACTGGTCTTTTTTGTTGTCGTTGTTGTTGTTCCGGGGCTGAGAATGGTGTGTCGATACTCCTAACTGAGTGACAGACCGTGGCTTCATTAAATGGTGTGAATGTAAGAGAAAAAACAGAACAGTAAAAAAAAAACACACACACACACGAAAGTCCGAAAGAGGAATAAAAAGCTCAAAATAAAAGCTTGAGCATTCCATGACCGTACCTACGTGATCTTCCGATTGTTTGATCATTTTGATTTTCCTGCATGAGTTTTGCAAGATAATGCTGATCGTCGTGGTGAAAGCAGACGTTGAAGCTGCGTGTTTGAGCTGAGTGCGTAGCTGGCGACAGAAAAAAAAAGAAAGTTGGTTCCTCCCGTTATTTGATGATAGAGTTAGCAACTTCATCTCCCCCCCCCCCCCCCCCTTCGTCCCCTTACCAAAACCACCCCGAGTAACAGGGGCGTTTTATTTTTCCAAAACTACGCTAAAAAACTGTCCACCCGCGCCGCAAAAAAAAACACAAAGAATAATCAAGATTGGTTAAGCAGCTTAACCAATGGGAGCCCCGCACCTGGAAGCATAGCATTAGCATTCATCTTTCGGATGTGACAAAACCCATATGTATTCCTCCAGGGACACTCCGCGACTGCTGTCGCTTACACGCCATACTTCTGTTACAAGATCCACGAATCCACCTCGCCTTTGTGCCCACAGTGTGATGTGAGTGAAGATCTGCAAAACCTCCTTTGTTACTGTGCGTGCATTAGTACACATGGAGTGTCTCGTAGTGTCTCTGGGCCGGCCGCTCTCCGTAGCACCAGAACTGAGGGACGTATTAGGTTATTGAAATTCTTCCAAACGTGCCGCTCGTGCTACGAAAGCTTTATTGGCGTACCTAAAAGACGCAAGTCTTCATCAGACTTCGTAAATAGTTAAAATCTGATGTATTCCTCTTCATCATTATAATCATCATCGTCATCGCATTCGACAGGCGTGGCAAACCAGGCAGCTTAGCTCGGCTGACATCACCAGTTTCATTAAAGATCGTTCTCTCTCTCTCTCTCTCTCTCTCTGGGACTGCACAAACAGGTTGTGGGTTGAGAATCGTATTTTAAAAGTATGCAAGGTGCGAGGGGAAAAAAGGACATCTAGTACCCCTTCGCACACAGTAGAAGTGCGTATGTGCATTTCTGTACATACTGAACTGCGGCTGAACTGAAGTTCTGACTCCGGTCCGCCCATCCCCGCAAATTAACGACGAGGAAAAATGTATCGTTAAGCTCCTGCTGTGATTTATCGAGCAGCTTAGGTCTATGGCAAACTGTATATCTCTCGTCACAGCACTAAATCCAGGGCAAACGTCCGAATAAAACGCATTGCGCTACCGTCGTGGTTTACGGCGCAACGGTCGCATACGGGTAGGTTCTCCGGCGCTGTGCCTTTAATTACGAGGGTTATTTTAAATTTCCCGCCAAGACGCTCGTGAGGAATGACGGACGCGGAGGTTAGCCTCGCCGTCCACGCACAACCGGCGCTGCCTTTAATTACGACAGTTATTCTAAATTTCCCGCCAAGGCACTCAAGTGGAAAGGCGGACGCGGAGTATAGCCCCGCAGTCCACACACAATGCGGTCCAGGGGATGGATGGATGTGAACATTTATTAACGTTTTGGTGCGCGATAGTGAGACCACGTCGAGAAAGCCACGCGTGCGGTCGCGATTAATTCAGAGCCATCGCTCTGCGCAGCACATTTAATTTAGGACGCAAATTCGACTACTCTTTTTTTTTTTAACACGACAGTGTTTTATTCCAGGACACACCATTTCCCCCCGAAGGCAAGATAAACGTTGGTCATTGAGGGTAACAGAGTGGATCCCTAGAGAAGGCAAACGATGCAGGGGGCGGCAGAAAGTTAGATGGGCAGATGAGATCAATAAGCTTGCGGGGATAAATTGGTCACAGTTAGCACAGGACCGGGGTAATTGGAGAATAATGGGAGAGGCCTTTGCCCTGCAGTGGGCATAGATAGGCTGGTGATGATGATGATGACACCATTTCACTGACGTCATATCCTTCACGGAAATGATGCCAGTACAACGATGCAAGCGGCCTGTAAAGGGTGCACCCCTGCACACAGGATCTTCTTGCGGGAAAGCAACCTTTAGTGCTAAAGAGTACGTTATACATGGCGTTGTTCGTCTTCGGGTTTTATATTTTAACACGAAAGTGTTTTATGACGGGGTACGCCAAGATTTCACCGACGTCATATCTGTCACGGAAATGACGCCAGTACACCGTTGCCGAAGCGACCCGCCAGCAGGACGTCGCTCGCCAAATACACCCACAAGACAGCCGCCGACCCGCAAGTCATGCTCATTTCGCTGCACATTTCACTTTCGTGTTTTACCGATTCCTACGACAGAGGAATCCACCACAGTTGTTTTCAGAAACACCGTATCTCAGGAGGAGGAGGAGGGAGATGTCACAGCGAAAGCTTGCGAAAGTTCAAAACGTATATCATTGTGCGGCCCAGTGTGGCCAGGACTTTTGCGACATTCCTATAAAAAATTTATAGGGATTTTATATAGGACCAATAAAATTCATGCGGGCCTATCAGTATTCATATAGGGCTCTGTTTGAATTCTAATTGGCCCATATGTTATGGGCCAACAATGGGTCCACCCCTAACGAATGCTTATGGGCCATGTGATCGTCCGTTCAAGGTTATATTGGGGCCATAAAGGTTTTATATGCTGCCTATATGGTAGCATATGATGGTCCATTGAGCCTTATATAGTGTCTAGTATGCCCCATGTTTGGTGTATACATCCAGCCTCTTCTATCATCAATAGAGTTTTAGCAGCCCGTCTGTTCCGTTGTGTACGTAGTTACCGTGATTACCGGGACCCGACTGCGCCTGCGCGCGCGGAAGGGCGAGGAGGAAGGGCGAGGAGGTGCACCCCACCGTGACGAATGCGCGGGCATGGCGAAGGCCGATCCTAGGCGGGCGAGGAGGAACATCCAGGCACCCTAGCCGATCCGCGGACCTAATCCCCCTACCGCGACGAATGCACAAGTGCCCAGACGGGTCCCGGTCAACACGGTAACTACGTACACAACGGAACAGACGGACTGCTAAAACTCTATATCAGGCCCAGCGTGAAATTTCCGGACGAAATACGGCCTTGCATTTCTCATGCCTATGCTGCTATTCCCAGCCCGATTTGTGTCCTGGGATCCTGTCCGGGGCACAAATCGAAGATGTTCAGTGTACTGCCCTGTACGCGCAACCGCGTGATTTTATTCGTGATTTCGTTAAACCAGATTCCTTAAAACCAAAGGACTCAGGTAGAACCAATCACTACGAGTCCGTCATTTTTCAGCGATATTTAGACATCGAATTCAACCACACGTTTTCAGGGAAAGATTGCACGGCTCTTTCCAACGTTTGGTAGTAAAAGGGTAATTCACCGAGGCTCCGTACTCTGGACCTGCACGAGAGCAAGATAGCGCCAGCGACTGGAGAAGCCCATTCTTGGCGAAAACAGTGCAGTTTTAGCTTGCAGTGCAAGGTGAAATCTCCTGTAAATGTACCGTAGAAGGACGGCAAGTTGCGCTGGTGGTTCAGGCTGTTCATTTCGAAAAATAGCGCGAAGGGGACGGGATCACAAGAAAAAATTAGCAGTGGCTTAGCTCGGCTATGCCAGGATATGCGTAGCGTGAGCTAAGGTTCAGCAATCCAGTCCAGTCCAGTCCAGTCCAGTCCAGTCACTCCTCCTCGCGCATGCGTAGCACAGCTCTCCAGGAGCCACGCGAAACGGCTATCAAGCGGCTCCGGCGCAGCGTCAGACTTGGCTACTACGCAACGGAGGCGCACAGCTGGGCACGCACCGGCGCCAGAGCGTCTGCCCCAGCTATGGCGTCACTCTGGAATGCGCAGACCGGCGAATGTGCAGACCCAATTCTATCCACACCCGTACTCGAATTGGATTGGATTACCAACCCAATCCAATACAATCCACTTTAATCCAATCCAATCCAACGCTCCTCGCGCTTCCGGAGCACAGCCCTTCAGGGCCCACGCGAAACTGCTCAACCTCGGCCAGTGTACCATACGCTACAAAGGGGACGACGACACAGCGCTGACGTCGTCGTCCCCCTCTCTTGTGTCCCGTCTCCTTCACGCTATTTTTCGAAATGAGCAATTCCCGTAAAGCCTACAAATGGTCGCGGCAATCTGAAAATGTCAGCGTGTTGCATGGATATATGGTAATTACAACGATGACCGGTCTTTTGAAAGCAGGCAGCGGGACGATGGCGACTAGGTAAAAGTTGCTGCTCGCAACTCTGACTCGTTTAGCAGTTCCGACGGTTTAGGCATTCCGACGACCATTCCGCGGCGCATTCTCAGTCATTTCAAAAGGGACGCACTTCTCCCTTCTTCGTCACCACACCGGCATCCCGTTGTCCACATACTTACACACACCTATTCCGTCTTCTATGGAACCAAACGCCAGAGGTGGTGGCATCCCATGCAGGCAGCCGAAAGGGTGGAGCGGGGGCCGTGGAGGCCGAGCACGACCCCGGTTCGCACTCCCAGCTGCACATTGGCGAGAGAGCGCCGCTAAAGAAAGCCGGCGGCACCAGGTTGGAACCCCGAGGAAGGCCGACATCTGTTGCGAATCAGTCATAGTGCGGAAGTCGTCCGTTCCCGCTTTTGAAGGGTCGCGCGTGGGCCGACCGCGACCCCCTCTTTCTCTCTCTCTCTCCGATAGGCGGCGTTCCGGCCCTCGCCACTGTCGCTTCGGAACGCGGGCACAGTTCACGTGCCGGGCACGCGGCCAATTTCGCACCGAGAGCGCTGTCTGCTGCCCCGCTTGCGACCCTAGGCGTAAGCACCTGCTCGGAAGATTCTTTCACGCTTTAAATCACGCGCGACATTTTAGGTGCGGAGTACCTTAGGACCGCACAATGTCCGTCCGAGTCCGTGCGCATAGCATTTAAAATCGCAAGAAATCAAACATGCACCGGCAGGATTCCAGCCTGTGTGTGGTAGACCAGACAGAGTTAGTGTCAGTCGCCTTAGCCATTGAGCTACGACCGTGAGTTGGCCGTCAAACGGCTTACTTACTTCCTCGCCTGTGACGGTGCGGGGTACCTTAGGACCTCCCAACGTCCGTCCGCGTCCATCCGTGCGCACACTACCATCAAGCGAAAATCAAGCAAAATTCGATTTGAGCCGTGAGTTGCAGTTTCATTCAGGGAATAATCAAGGTGCAACTCACGACTCAAATCGAATGACGGTCGGGGCGCAAATCGGATGTCACTCGGGACGCAACTTGGATGTCATTTCGAGTCCCCGTACTCCACACCCTCGCCATCATCCACGAAGTGCAGATGCTGCGATTTTTTTTTCTCCGACCGTCTTGTGGGAGTACCGGCCGTAAAGAATACGGAATCAATCCCGGTACGCTATTCTCTGGTTTTTCTACTATACACAATACACAAGAAAGATGATTTTCCTGTTGCCCATGCCCGCTGCAACGTGTGATTCGTTTGCGCATGCGCAGTGACGCGGGCCGATACGAAGAGTCTGGTGCAACAATTATTCGAATGGTTCAACTCTGTGTGCACCTGGAGCGATACTGGCCCGAAAATACGCCTTAGAAATGAAACTCGTATGATCCGCGGTACCGTAGCTGAGCGCGCAATCTCCCGTGCCATGCAACAAATATAGCATTCATTTATTTGAATTTATTTTGTGGGCGTAACACCACCAAAATTTCATGAGCCCCTACACTCTAGAAAGGTAGATGACCGCGAAGCTTGAATCCGGACTCAGTACGACGACAGAAGAGAAGTTAAATTTAAAATGAAAAGCGGCAACTTGTCCAGACGAAAGAATCGCCACCCCGAGGAGTACTAATAGGTCCGCATGAATTTTATTGGTCCTTACGAAATTCATATGAATTTTTTATAGGAATGCCGCAAGAGTCCTGGCCCCACTGGGCCGCACAATGATATCCGTTTTGAACTTTCGCAAGCTTTCGCTGTGACCCTTCCCTCCTCCTCTTGTGGGTGCGCTGTTTCTGAAAACAACTGTGGTGGAGTGCAGCGAAATCTGCAGATAAATGAGCATGATTTGCGGGTCGGCGGCTGTCTTGTGGGTGTGCTTGGCGAGCGACGTCCTGCTCGCGGGTCGCTTCCGCAAAGGTGTACTGGCGTCATTTCCGTGGCGGATATGACGTCAGTGAAATCCTGATGTATCCCTGCATAAAACACTTTCATGTTAAAATATAAAAACTGAAAACGAACAACCCTTAGTATAACGTACTCTTTAGGACTAAAGGTTGCTTCCCCGCAAGAAGACCCTGTGTGCAGGGGTGCACCCTTTACAGGCCGCTTGCTTCGTGGTACTGGCGTCACTTTCGATACAGAATTGAGGTCTCTCAAATGTTTGAGTATCCCGGAATACAACACTTTCGTCTTAAAAAAAAAAATTCCGGGACATTTCCACTAACGTGAAACCCGGGGAGGGACGAAGCATGCAGAAGTGTATTCTTGGTGCCTTGGCGTTTTTGCCAACGGAGATAAAACCGTTGGGCGGTAGAGGTATACAGCTTTGCTGCAAAAGTCTCTTGTCTTTGAAGCACGAAGCACTTTAGCGCGAGGTGTAAACGAGTGTTCCGGTGCTTTTTTATTACGCGTTACGAAGTGCTCCAGCGCGAGGCGCTAACGAGTGTCCTGGCGTTTCTTTTTTTTAGTACGCGTTACGTTCTAGCGCAAGGCGTTAACGACTGTCCCGGTGTCTTATTATCGTTACTAGATGAGACGGCGATTACGATGACAGGAGACGTCAACAGCCCCAGCCCCTGAGGGGCTTCGCCCCTAAAATCATTCAAGCCTCCGTTTAACGACGACGATGGTTGAACGCGAAGCTATCTCGTGACGGATTCTTTGGTTGGCCAATCCCACACTGCGAGTATGTGCAACTCCGGAGGTACGCACCCCTTTTCTAAAATACCCACAGCAACTCTCGAGTGTGCACTCCGTAGGCCTAACGTTTGGATTTGGGGTGTGGTGTCGGAGGAAGTGCTGCTGGGACCTTGGCCAGACGCGAAGCGTTCCTACAGTGCATTTAAAGCTGTGCTGACATTTCTGCGCAGCAGCGGCCTCTCAGAAATATTGTAGTTGAGGCCCGTCCGGCTGAACTTTAACACATACACCGTATCGGTATAGGCATCTTCTATACATAGCCCTTCATTTATTTCTCCGCCATCTTCATCTCTCTCGTCCTCTATCCACACTCTTTCCTCCACTTTCCCTTCCCACACACAGAATAGCTGGCCAGATATACTACCGTCAGGCCGACCTTTCTGTGTTTATTTCATTTCAATAAAATTCCTCTCTCTCTCTTGGGGTGTACGCCTGTAACGTGCTTGGCGCTCGCTTCGACCATGTCGAAATGGAGCAGTCGGATAGATGCTGGCTTCACAATGCGAGGAACCTGCAGGTTCGATTCCCGACATGGAGAGAGTTTTTTAATGGCCGAGCCCGTTAGGGGTTGGGGCCGTTTGTCTCATGTCGTCGTCGTCGTAACCGTAGTCTTATGTAGTCACGGTACTAAATCCACGGGAAACTCGTTTACGCATCGCGCTAGAACGTAACGCGTACTAAAAAACGCCAGGACACTCGTTTACGCCTCGGAATGGAACGCTTCGTAACGCCTACTAAAAAAACACGTCACTCGTTTACGCCTCGCACTAACGAAGTTCGTGCTTCAAATACAAGAGACTTTTACAGCAAAGCTGTATACCTCTACCCCCCACGGTTTCATCTCCGTTGGCAAAAACGCCAAGGCGCCAAAAATACACTTATAGTCTTATACACTGCATGCTTCGTCCCTCTCCATATTTCACGTTAGAGGAGATGGCCCGGGATTTTTTTTTCTTTCACTCCCCCCACAAAAATTGATCGTCATCGTCAGAGAAAGTTGGCTTTCCTGCAGGGCGCATTGGCGTAAAACGGCATCAGTGAGGAAAATAAAGCTTCGCTTTAAATTTGCAGGTTGACGTAAAGACGAGGTCTGGGCGCCGGAGCTTTCAGCCCGTCGTCTTCGGGCTCCACCGCACCGGTTCTTAGCCGCCCGCTTTGTTTGTAAATGAACGACATTTTTGTATCTGAGTTTGTCGGTTGAAGACCCCTGGGGCCAGATCCTCAGCACTACTGCGGCTTGGAGGAGAAGCCCTGCGGAAAGAGCCCGTGAAGATAACTCACGGGAAGCGTTTTGTTTTCCTTTTCAATTGGCTGCAAGTGTTATTGTTCCCCGCCGCTGCTAACCCCGTACCGAGAATGTGGGGTGGCCCAGGGCAGTGGTGCAGTCAGGGGTGCTGTTTCTGTGTCACAGCACCCCGGGAAATTTTGAGCTCTGTATCTCCCCCCCCCCCCCCCCCCCCCCCCCACCCCCCTTGTCCCTTCCGCATTTTGGCCTTTTTTTTTGTGAAGGTCCAGGCTCCGCATCGGCATACTGTATTTATATGTGAACACAAAATCAGAGAATTAGATAAATCAATGAAAATAAAATGATGTTCGCAGGTCGCGGGTTCGATTCCCGGCCGCGGCGGCCGCTTTTCTGATGGAGGCGAAAAGCAAAAACGCCCGTGTGTACGAGATTTCGGCGCACGATAAAGATCCCCAGGTGGTCAAAATTAATCCGGAGCCCTCCACTACGGCGCGCCTCATCGCCTGCGTTGCGTCGGCGCGTTAAACCCCACAATCAATCAAAATGATGTTCGCGCGCGGAAAATCTTTTATTTGGGTTTTTTTCGGTGTTTTTTTCTTTTGTATTTCGGACGTCCGTGGGACGTCCTATATGCAGCCGAACATCCAGTGGCCAGTTTGGACGGCCGCTGTACGTCCACTGTACGTCCATGTTTGGATGTACATTCTCGGACGTACAGTGGACATGCAGAAACAGATGTACAAGTCCGAATGACATCCGCCAGTGAACGTGCAAGGTTACTACGAAGCATCAAATAATGGCTGAAATTGAATGGAAAAGCAAAAACGAAATACTAATTTGCTTTTCAATTAAAAAGATTTCGTACATCAACACCCTGACTTGTATATTGCAAGTTTCATCTTCATATTTCTAAAATTAAGCCTAAGGGATGTTATTAAGCCTAATAGCACCCCCAGAAAAGTATTCCTGGCTACGCCACTGGCCCAACGGTTAGATTAATTGCCAGTTTCACGGCGTAAACGTCCCGGGCGTTCGATTTCCGGGACCTCCCTAACAACATTCTTTTCTTGGGGCGCGCTCTCCAAACACCTGCTCGTGGGCTCCTTGCTTCCTGCCACTTCCCCTCACACGTCGGGGTCTTTTGGTGCGACGGACGGACAACGCTCGGCCCTATTTCGATGCCCGATGCGAGGTTGCAAAGAACCGAAACGCTTCCCGGCATCACGTAGAGGCTTAGCTTGCGCGCGCGAAGCAGTATTCGCGCGCGAAAATTTGAAAGCAGAAAAAGGAAATCCGAAAGAGGTGAGCTCGGCACATAGAGCTCGCCCTCCAGAGGCTTTAACACACAGCGGAGCCGGCGGCGACTCTAGACGCGTGACAATGCGAGTTCGCAAAACCGGTATTCACGCGCGAACACAATCCCTCTCGAGCGAGCGCCTTTTCTGAGCGAAGAAGCTCCCGACTAAAAGCGCGACTTTCAAAGCAAATGCACCGTCCCAGGCACCACCCTTTTTCTCTTCGTTTCCCCGACCTGAGAGACGGCAACAGGAGAACGCGCAAGAACAGACATCCAGAACGAAACAACAACAAACAACGACAACAACAACGACGACAAAAACGGGGAGTCCACTGCCGCGAACCCGATCCGCGCGACTTCCCAGCGCTGTAATCGGTCTCGAAGCGCTTCCGCTTACCCGTTTACGTGAAGGCGTGCGTCCCGGGTACGAGAGTACGACGCCGACGGAAGATGGACGGCAAGTGCGCGTTCGGCCAAACAAATCTCTTTCAAGTCTTCTCGCTGCCCGTTCTGGTTGCTTGCTTGCTTGTCCCAGAAAAAAACAACGAGAAGGCGTGCACCAACTCGAGGGAGAAAGGGAAATATATCCATGCGTGTCCTTGCTCTCCTTTTTTTTCGTTTTGCCTTGTTTGATATCTGAAAAAAAGAAAAAAAGTGGAAGGACTTCTGGTACTGCATGGGTTCTCCCCGGTGATCAACCCTTTCTTTTTCTTTTTGAACGGAGGGGAAAGGGGATTAGACATCCGGTCGTCGTGCCGAGAGGGATCACCATCGTCCATCTGACACTGGAAGCCATGTCGGCATGCTTAGACGTCATCCATAGTTTAAGGCACGACTTTCTTGTTTGTTTGTCTTCCTTGCTTATGTAAGGTATCGGCACCCCACGCCAGACAGTTTCGGGCCCTTTCCCCCCTCTCCCCCCCCTCCCCTAAAGACCTCATCGCATCGCATCGCAGGCGAAAACGCCTTTAAGGAAACCTCAGCAATATAGTGTTATTCCGTCTGTTCTGTACGTTCCGTATTGTGTAGAATGCGTGCCGTCACCCGACTGTGTCTGCGCGCACGGGCATGGCAAGGACTGGCCCGCGGAGCTAATTCGCCCTGCTGGAACGAATGCGCAAGTTCCCAGTCGGGTCCTGGTACGTACAGAACGTACGGAACACGCGGAATTCTAAAACTCTTCAACGTAGATAGTTTTAGCACTCCGTATGCTCCGTATTTTCCGTGGTTACTGTGTTGACCGGCACCCGAATTCTCGTTAAAACAGATGCAATTTTTTTGGAATACAGAAAGAAAGTGGAGAAAAAGGAGGGTTCAACGCTGGTCGAAAACTCTCGACATGTCGTAGACGCTCGAGTCACGGCCCGGGGGTTAAAAAGAAGGTCCCCTTCGCCCCTAGTAGTCCGAGTGGCGCTGGCTACCACCACCAAGCGCAGGAAACAAAATACCTTAACATAAATACCCGAGAAAGTGGAGGGGAAACAGCGCCCCCCCCCCCCCCCCCTTGTTATCGTAGTGGTTATCGCACCAGATGCGTATTCTGGAGGTCGTGGGTTCGGATCACACCCGGCGGGCATTTTTTGTCCACTTTCTTTCCGTCTTTCAAAAATCTGCACCAGTTCTAGGCAAAATAAATGACCTACCACAATTTCCCCCTATGCTTTCCTTGGCTTTCTTGGCTGCCTACCTTTATTTCTGTCCTCATTCAACGAGCCCCTCATTTCCCATAGGCGAAAAAAGTTCAGGGTTGGTTCTACAGTGGCGCCGGCACTTGCGCTGGACTAATCGTGAACTCATTCCGAAAGTGCAGGCCGAAACGAACAGTCTTAACGTGCCCGCTCTGCAAAACAAAAAATGTCAGTCCGACTTTCTGAAGATTACACGAATTTATTCAAAAGGGACTAAGCGAGAAAAGTGACGACGATGCTAGTGATGGCGATGCTGACGGTGGTCAACGACGTTCATTACCACTTTTATCACACAGCGCCCCCTAGCGCCTGCTGAATGTTGTTCCGCGCATGCGCATTTGTACCCCCGCTAAACGATAGCATACAAGCTCCACGCCCGAACCAGAGCAAACGTGTGGGCACGCCTGCCACACCCACCCGCTTGGCACCTCTTCAACAACAACAAGCCGCTAGGAGGGGAAACGCACGTGGCGACGGGGTTTAGTGGCGACGTGAGCGGCGCGACACCTTTTCTCTTCCCACCCTCTCCTCCTCTTCCCCGCATCAAAGACGGAAATAAACTCCGCGCCACGACGCTCCACCTTGCAAGCCCTCTTTGTCGGCGCCAGCGCCACTCGCTCGCGAGACGGGCGTGACAAATCCGGCGCGCGCGCCATCCCAAATCGCAGATCTTTCCGGACCGCGGCCTCTGCGGGCTGCAACAGCAGCTAGAACAGCGATTTTCCTTTCCAAACGAGTTTCGAGAAAGCAAAACAAACAAACGGCGGCCCCGCTGCCGCAGAACGGAGTTCCCGGCCATTCGGGTCGTCGAGCATTGTTTTCGCAGCTCGAGCGCCCGCATTGCGTACGCCCTCTAATGAAACCCCGGCCGGTGCGGACGACAGGCCGGGTTGACAGATCCTCCCCCTCTGCGAGGCGGGCGCATTCCGAGAACTCGAACTTCATCGGGTTGAATTTGCCCTGCCATTGCCCCCGAGTCTCCGAGGAGGCTGCGTTGCCGGCGTCCTTTTATTTACGCAAAGGCCGTTCGTTCCTCCAAGATCGCCTGCAGCTGTCTCTCGCATTCCACTTATAAACTTGGCCCGAACTGTCGCCCGAAAGTCTGCGTAAGGATATGGTCCTAGCTGGGAGCGGCCATTTTATGATTGGAGTGTGCTAGCGCCGACTTAATTGCGCAGTCGACCGTATCAGCTGTCTGCGCATGCGCAGCACCATCCGGAACATATCCCGGCCCAAGCAACCACGGACGTCCGTGGAACGTCCGAAATACAGCCGAACATCCAATGCCCTGTTTGGACGGCCACTGTACGTCCATGTTTCGACGTAGATTTAAAGGGGCACTGACACAAAAATTTTGCATCTTGTTTTTTTTTTTTTTTTTTTTTGCGATAAGTAGCTAGTGACCTACTTATAACCTGTAGAAACCTCATTTGCTTCAGCGTGCGACGGTTGTTTAATTAGAGGCATTTTCAATGCGGCCAGTCGCAGTTTCGGTTTCAGCGAGTGCCGCGAAACGATGGATTTTGTGGATTTTGTGTGAACAAAGTAGACCACATGACCGTCGGAGGGATATCACAGAGCAGAGCCGCCGTAGCACTGTCGAATCCGCATCGACGGCAGTTTCTGCGAATGCCCCCACGTACTGATCTCGTGAGGCGCTTAATTAAAAAGTGACCGTGGATGTGACGCAGGCGCTGCGAGTGCAAATGCTACCGCGGCTAAAGAACGACGCGCGACGCTCGAGACGGTGGGTGGCAAGACGCGCGCTGGGAGCAGCCGGACGGTCTGCCTACAGGTCCGCCTACAGATGTGTTCGGCTTAGCACTGCGGCGGATATTCGAGTGCCGCTCTCGTAAGCGGTGCAGATGACAATTTTTAATGCAACCCGCCATCGCATCATTAACTCCTTTCTCATGTAAGCCACCATGGTCGGGACTTGTGCAGCGGTAACAAGCTATCACTCGAGCTACCTGTGCCGGCCTGGGCCACTTCGCGGCCGTGGCCGCCGCCTGCACAGCGACCGTGCGGCTAGCTCAGTGGGCTTTTCGTGCCTCCGGCGCGTTTTCGCATCCAATGGTAATAAACAGTAATAGAAACAGACTGCATGGAATCGCTGTAGAACTTTGGTCGCGGCCAGCTGCCGCATGAGATGACGAAATCACGTCGCCTCCGCCGCCAACGATCGGGTCGTTCGTTCTCGAGAGCAGAAGCTCCGCCCTCCGGCCCTCCGATTGGAGCGGCGAGCCGGGCGAGCCGGCGAAAAACGCCGGAAGTGCGGAAGCGGCAAACACAAACTCGTGACGTGTTTCGGTGTTGTTTATTTACACAATATCCTCGGGATGTCGATTGCGCGTGGTCCTCTGCTGACTGCTCGGTTGCGTTTCGCACACTTTAAAATTGATTTTAAATATGTTCTAGGCTGTATTCGCTTCTGATATTTTGCAGATGATGTAAATGTGTTCCCACCAATCTATCTCCGAAGTTATCTCGCCTTCAAAATTTTGTGTCAGTGCCCCTTTAAGGACACACAGTGGACATACAGAAACGGATGTACAAGTCCGAATAACATCCGCCAGTGGACGTACAAAGTTACTACGAAGCATCAAATAATGGCATAAATTGAATAAAAAAGCGAAAACGAAAATGCTACTTAGCTTTTCAATTAAAAAGACTTTGTATATCAAAACCCTGACTTGTATATTGCAAGTTTTATCTGTATATTTATAGAATTAAGCCTAATTTTTTGCTTATTTTGAAGCACCTCACCGACTCCAACGATGATCTCTTTGGGGAAGGATATCAAAGATTGAGAACCGCTAACGAAACATGTGAAGCAAGTTCACAGTGTTCATGTATACCTGTCTGCCCGGTAGTGCGTTGGTCTTGTGCGGTGCAGTTTCATTGTAGGAAGATGAGCTTCTCGTTATGTGATTCTGGAAATTCTCACTCGACATCCAAAATACATCCAATTTCGGACGTCTGACTGGACGTACGAAAGTGTTACATCCGGACGTCCCACGGACGTACATGGTACGCCCATCGGCCCTGAAACTGACGTCCGTTAGAGCAGGACTGGACGTACGGCCGACGGACGTCCGGTGGTTGCAAGGTGTCACCAATCAAAAGGTGTGTTTATCTTAGCAGACACCGCGCAAATGCTTTATCCCATTGGACCATATATATCCGTAGGACGTCCATTTTACAGCCGAACGTCCAAGTCCCGCGCTCCACGTCTGGCGGACGTACTTCGGATGTATTTTTCTAGGGTTCAATGTGGTCCGACTGAGAGAATTGTCCATTTCATGTTCCGTCCATTTCATGTCCGTCTCGAACAGTCCATTTCGAGCGAGCCCTGGTTGGCTCAAAGCAGACTACCCGTATGGAGCGTCGGTTTCTGTGCATGCCATTGCATGCTCCGAGGACAAGCAAGCGTAACGTATACGTCACGACCGAAATGGACGCTAAAGGGGCATTTTTGGAATGTACGTAAATCGTAACTCTTACACAGAACAAATGTTCGACGTATCTACGAAAGCGACCTTTGCTTCCTATCACTCGACAGCAATTTGAGGGCAGCACGCTACGCTTCGCATTTGCTGCCTTCCGAAGGATAATTAGTTGGCCGGATTAACATTTGCTGCCTGGTAGTGGGCTACACGGCAGGCGGAGTGTGGCCCTTTCTTTTGGCACAGATGGTGGCGGCTGTCTAAGGAGCTTATTCCCCCTCCGCAATACGTGCTCGTGCACTGCTCAAGAGATGGCATGAGTTGCTTGATTACCGCCGTCTAACTCAGAGTGTTACGAAAATTTATGCGTGAAATGTTATGTAACAAATAGATAACTTTTAACAGCGAAGCTGTTTATCAAATCGTTATTTTTCGTGTCCGCAGTTAAAAAGACCACGAAATTGCTGAGCGCGCGCACTTGAGCCCGGGACTCGCGGCGACCGCCCAACGTCCCCGGCGCGCGTTTATCAAGCCAAGCATACCCACTTAGGGATATTGGCCAGAAAGAGAAGTTCCAGTGTTCGCTGTAATCGTGGCAACACTTGGTCGGAACGGGAAAGACCCGTCATAGTGTACGCCCCTCCAGGGTGATGTCCAAGGATTATCACTTCAACAAAAAAAGAAATGAACGAAGCCAACATTTGTAATAACAAACATGGAGTAAAGGTCGTTGCTGCAGCGAAGAAGCAAATCGGTTGCACTCGTTAAACCTGCGTTATGGTCGTGAGTGTTGCATACAGCTTCGCTATACCAGAGTCTTTGAAGGACTTTGGCTATACTTTCAAGTCATACGTATGTGTTACTGCGAGCTTCCTTTTTTTTTATTCCATCACAAAGTGTAAAACACAACAGCGATCTTGACCCTTTTTTCTCTTTCTTCTCGATTGACGCAGGCGAAGATGTGGCCTACAGACGGCGCACTGAAGCCTTGGAAGATGTGTCCCTGACCCTCACGAAGAGACTGAGCTTCATCAACGGTATATATCCTCCTGCAACTTTCTTCATGTCAGAGGACGCGGGTTCCTGTTTTATGTGGGTGCAGTGCATTCTAAGTCCTGGTCACAGCGCGGCGTTTCTAGTGTCCCGCGATTCCTGGTTGTCTTCTACTGCTCGTTTGAGTTGTGAGTCTTGTGACCCCGGATCCCAACCATGAGGCAGATATAATCAGAAGGATAAGAATGGGGTGGAGTGCATTCGGCTGGAATTTTCATATAATAAAGGGCAGCCTACCATTGTCCCTGAAGAAGAAAGTGTATGCACGACAGCTGCACCTTACCGGTACTCACCTACGAGGCAGAAACTTGGAGGCTCACTAAGAGGGTTCAAATTAAATTGAGGACGACTCAGCGAGCAGTGGAACGGAAGATGAAAGGTGTAACATTAAGGGACAAGAAGAGAGCGGAGTGGATCAGGGAACAAACGCGTGTTAAGGACATATTAGTAGAAATTAAGAAGAAGAGATGGACGTGGGCAGGGCATGTAATGCGAAGGCAAGATAACCGTTGGTCATTAATGGTAACAGAGTGGATCCCTAGAGAAGGTAAGCGTGGCAGGGGGCGGCAGAAAGTTAGATGGGCAGATGAGATCAAGAAGTTTGCGGAGATCAGTTGGTCGCAGTTAGCACAGGACTGGGAGGAGAGGCCTTTGCCCTGCAGTGGGCGTAGATAGGCTGTGATGATGATTAGTATGAGCATTATGCGCCGCCTATAGACTGCAGATCTACCAGCTCGGACCAGTAATTCCCCATCTGCTGCCCAGTTGGGACCGTGGAATTTTATACAATAATACCTCTATGGTCGGGACCAGTTGCTTCCCAAATGGGACCAATTACCCCACGTACTGGGACTCGTTGTCCTCATCTGTTTCCCAGATGGGACAAGATTTCGCCAAAGCGGGACCATTTGATGCCAATTACATCCGCTTTAAAACAAGTTGGTCCCAGTTAAAAACCCTTCGAAGATTTTTAATAGAGCACCACAAAAAATAAAAAGTTATCAGTGGCTTGGCTCGGCTATGCAAGGATATACGTAGCGTGAGCTGAGGTTAAGCTGGTTATTCTTAGGTTTCCTGGTTGTCTAGGATTAGCTGATAAGGATGCTTACTGCTGCTAAAACTATTTACAATCCAATCCAATCCAATCCAATCCAGTCGCGGCGGTGGCGGCTCCGGCGCGCCAGCTGTGCGCCGTGAGACGTCACTGCTCCTCTCGCATGCGCAGCACGGCTCTCCAGGAGCCATGCGAAACTGGTCAACCTCGGCCAGCGTAGCTCACGCCACAAAAAAAAAAAAAAAAAAAAAAAAAAAGAAGAGCGAACGCAGAACATCTTTTAGAGGACACTGCACAGCTTCGAAATTCGCTTGAGAATAAAGCATGACCCAAGCGGAAACGGCGGTAGTGGGGTGACCTGACCTCATCCAAAGCATGTCAGAGGACAAAATTTTTATTCCTCGCCAAATTTCGGATAAAGATAAAACCAGAAGAAAAAGGAAACGCACGTTAATCGAGTTTTTGGCGCCCGTCTAAGATCCCCAGGTGATCTAAATTAACCGCAGCCCCTCCACTACGGCGCGAATCATAGCAGAGGTGCTCCTATTCGCCTAAATGAGACAGCCATTGCGACCGAGAATCGTCTCCATCATTTCGCGAAATATCTATCGCTTTCAAGTTCAGTTACGCTAATAGTACTGCGGCTGATATCTCATACGATGAAGAAAAACAGCCGACTGAAAGTTCAACGCATCGTGCCGTGACCGAAAATAATTTTCTGAGACAAGCAACAGCTAGTCGCTCCCCTAATAGGCGTCTCGAGCAAGTGGCGGGTCGCGTCCACGTTTAACCGAGACGATCATCCATCTGTCGACATTTTGGACAGAAATGAGGTTAGCAGTAACAATTTCTTACCATTACGACGCTTGTCTCGGTGATACTCGCAGACAGAACCACGTCTATACATCTGCCGCGCGTGTCTAGGACAGCATGCATGTTGCTTGCACCGATCGGCGCCGTTTGCTGCTCAAGCGGCTTTTCAATCGCCGTGTCATCTGCTGCGCGATGCGTGGCGCCTTGTCAGTGCTTGGAACGCGCACTAACCACAGACCGCTACGAGCCAAAGCGCGCGTTTCTTATCAGAGCCGCATGCTCTCGTTCTCTGGCGGCACTTTAGCGGCACTTTATCGAATGAGACAGACCGGACAGACCTACCATCAACCAGCGCTTTCGGTATGAGCATGCTAGCACGGATGAGCATGCAAGCACAAAGGAAAAAAAATGGCGAAGCTTGCGCTAGCGTACAAGGCTGGCGAAACAGCGAAGCCGCCAGCCTTCGTCGGGGACCCGGCTGTCGCATCTCACATGGATTTCCGAACTTGCCGCTGAAAGTTTTCCATGAATGGCTGGCACGGATCGTTTCGTCCGCAGGCCTTCACATCTCTCCCAAAGTGGAACGCGTTAGCACGCGCTAGAGCCCGCGGCAACCAGCTTCGCGAACCCGGCGTCTGTGCTCCCGTTTCTTTTCAGCGCGAACGCTCGTCGATCAACGGGCGAGGAGAACAGCTTGCGAGATTGCGCCACGAACGATGGGCAGAGTGTTCACGGAGGTTGAGCGGTGCCGGCGCGCGCGATGACGCCAGAGTTAGGCGATGAAGCGTGACTCCGCCTACGCGGCAGGTGGAAGGTAGTGCCGGGCTGCGGGCGTCGGAGATTTTTTAAAGACGATAGTCTTTCTTGGGCTACTTAAACGCAGAAATTTTGGTCTGTCTGTATGTCTGTCTGTTTTAAAAGGGGTTTATTTGTCTATCGAAGCAGATCCATAACATGCCTCGATGGAACTACGCGTCAAAGTAACAAATACATGTGCACATTACAAAAAGGAAACACGCACAAAAACAACAATCCAGAAATGGCTGCCGCTGGACTACATACAAGTTGTAATTACTTGTACCACGCAGGGTACAAGAGAGGAAAGTTGTCGACAACGCGAACAGTAACTTCAGGGTCGACACACCATGAATGTTAGTAAAGGTGCTACAGTCCTAGGTAGTTCAGATACACATGGTAAAATTAACACTGCAGATAACTATGTATTGCGCTTTAGTCTGGTTACAAGGCTAATATTCTTGCAGATAACTATGTATTGCGCTTTAGTCTGGTTACAAGGCTAATATTCTATCTTGTTTTTAGTACAGTAACAAGGCTAATATTCTACAGTTCGAATTTCCAAACGTGCACTGTTCACCTTGATGAAGCGGCACGACCGACGCAGGAGGAACGCATCTTCCCCAGCGTAGCGAGCTCCGCTTCCAGGTGTTCGAACAGACGTGTGCGCATGCGCAGCAGCATGGGGAACATAGCCTTGTGAGGCAGGGACCGGAGTGTCGCGACACCACGACGCTTCCATACAACCAGGGCCCCCACACATAGCAGAAACGTCACTAGGGCATCGCGCGATTTTGTGCGCTCCCCTAGGCGTACTTCAAACATCCTAGACATCAGCGTCCAAAACGTCCTTGCCACAGAACACTGAAAGATTTCGTGTTGCAAAGTTTCATTTTGTCCGCATTGAGGTCACCGCGCTGACGGTGTTACGCCCAACGCTGTCAAGCGGTCTCTAGTGGGCAGAACGCCCCAACCACGCTCCCACCCGAAACGTTCGGTGGAAGGACCGAAGAAGTAAGCTGTCTCCAGCGCGCCTTTTTAGAGCGCGCTTCCTGCTCCACAGTGAGTTCCGCCACAGCAAGTTGTTCGCACAGTTCGCACAGACTTCATGCCCGGCATATCAAGTCAAGGCTTTTGGAATTTTAAGAGCGAGCATTTTTGTGAAGCAGCCTTCGCCGAGTCACCCCCTCCTCCATTTTTTTTTCCGCAGAACTATTTGGCGCGAAATTCGAAGGTGCACTTCCGTTCATCGTCATTGATTTATGCACCTGTCTGGGATAGCACCACGGGAGGGTAACACAGCAACCCAAACAAATGGGCGTGGATTATCAAGCTGGCTCTAACATACTGTTCCCCAACAGCACAAGACACCAATACACAGTCAGTTATAACAGTAGACCACGTTGCTTTCTCAACTTCCAGAGGACAAGCGAGGGACATCGACTGTGGAACTAGTCAAGAGGGAAGGATCCACACTGGGCCTCATAATATCCGGTAAGTGTTTCCAAGTTTACAAGCAAAGTCTCACCTGTTTGTATTCAGCACACACCCTCATCGTTTGAACAAACAGCGCAATGACGCAGAGGGAGAGAATCAACTTTTACTGAGCCCTTAGTAGAGGTTAGTGCACACAGGCACCAGACGGGGTGGAACCTTCTTCTCAGGTCCCATATGTGTCCAGCAGCTCCTGGCCCCTAGCCGCCAGCGCGAGCTGGGTCGGTAGGTCGGGGCATGACAACAATGTCTCCCATTGCTATAGGTGGTTGGGGTTGGGGAGGGTGGGGGGTAGGGATGGTGGGGGGTTCTTGAGCTTACTGCACTCTCCACGAATGTGTGCTAGAGTGCCTTCGGGGTGTCTGCAAAACGGGCATGAAGTGTCATGCTCTGCTGGGAACATCTTGTGCAAGAGCACGGGATGCGCTAGCGACCCCGCTTGCGTGCGTCGTACGATCGTTTGCTGCCTTCGGTTAAGTTGCGGATGCGACCTGGGAAACCTACATCTGCCGCTTCTGTACATTTGGGTGATGTCTTTGTAACTCGACACGGGGTGCGGTAGCTGTGGCTCGTCCTCGGCCCGGATTGACAGTTCTCGGGCATAGTGGTCGGCGAGTGCGTTGCCTTCCCCCTGCGAGTGAGCCGGGACCCACACGAGCTCGACGGCCCGTCCCGGTGATTTGCGTTTGGCAAGAATCGTTAGTGCCGTGGGAGAGATCTTCCCCTTGCAGTAGTTTGCGTAGGCGATCTTGGAGTCTGTGACCGCGGTCCTCACTCCGGGTTGTGCGAGTGCGAGGGCCACGGCCACTTATGCTTCTGCTGGATTCGTCGTTCGTATCGATGCGCCGGTGACCAGCTTATCGATGGTGGTGACGACTGCCGTTGCCCTGGTGCCGTGCTTGGGAAGCAAGGCGTCCGCGTAGAGAACCTCGGGGTCCTCTTCCACCTGTCATGCCAATGCCTTTGCCCGCGCAGAGCGTCTCTCGTCGTTCCTCCCCGGCTGCATGTTCCGGGGGAGGGGCTTGGTCTTAATGATGTCTCTCCACGTTTTGGGGAGCATCTCTATTGTCGGTTGCTGTTCAATTTGCCATCCTATCTTGGTAAGGACGGCCCGGCCGTGCTCTGTCCGGCTCAGCCTCATTTTCTGGTTGGATAGGTGTGCTTCCACCAGCTCTTCCGCCATGTTGTGGGCACCCATGTCCAGCAGCTTCTGTGTGGACGAGTAGATTGGCATGCACATGGCGAGCTTGACTACTTTCCTTATCGTGACTTCAGCGTCTCGCGGTTCGCCTTCGTAAGCTGGAGGTACGGGGCGGAGTACGTTACGCGTGACACGACGAACGCCTGCACCAGGCGCAGTGCGTCTTCTTCTTTGATGCCTCTGTTCCGGTTGGTGACTCTCCGGATCATGCTCAGGATCTGTTCTGACGTTGTCTTGGTTTTGTTGACGGCCGCGGGCCCCTTGCCGTCACTCCGCAACAGCAGGCCAAGTATACGGATGTGCTGCATTGGCTTGATCTCTGTGCCGTCGATGGTGATGACCACTTTCGGCGGCGGCTCTTTCTTTGGTCTTCCGGACTGTACATGCATGAGCAGCTCCGATTTCTGTCTCAGGCCGCAGGTCTTGGCATACTCGTGGACGGTCGTTGCCGCTCTCTGCAGGGCTTCCTCCGCCCAGGCATCGGACCCCGCGCGGTTCGTCCACACCGTTATATCGTCGGCATAGAACGCGTGGTCCACGCCTTCGATCTGATTGAGTAGTTCGGGAGGGCCAGGTTGAAGAGCAGAGGCGACAGGACCGACCCCTGTGGAGTACCCCTGTCTCCGAGCTCCACAGGCTCCGACCGTTCCTCACCTATTCGGATGGTCGCCGTTCTCTTGGTTAGAAAGTCTTTAATGTAGCCGTAGGTCTTGCGGCCACACTCCGTCTTCCGCAGGTTCTCGAGCACGCTGGCGTGGGAGGCGTTTTCGAAGGCTTCCTTGAGGTCCAGAGCCAGTTGCTCTCTTGATCACTAGTTCGTGTAACTGGATCAGGACGTCTTGGGTGCTCAGGTGCTGGCGGAATCCATACATGGTCGCCGGCATCTGATTCGTCTCCTCCATATGTGCTTGAAGTCTTCTGAGAACCATGCGTTCCATGACCTTGCCCACGCAGGACGTGAGGGAGATCGGGCGCATGTTCTCGATCGTCAGAGGTTTGCCGGGTTTAGGTATGAACCGCACCTCGGAGTCTTTCCACTCTGCGGGCAACTTCGAGCTTTCCCAGGTGCTGTTGATGTGACCCAGGAGCCCACGCGCCGCCGCATCGCTCATGTTGCTGAGCAGCTTGTATGTAATAGGGAGGCGAAGCTAAAGTTTGCCGGGCGAGGGAAGCGCTGCCCTCTCCCCTCCGGGGGAGTACGCCGGGCCGGCGGCCTATTCGGCACGTGCTTTTTTCGCTGCGCGCGTGCTGCATTTCTCGGGCTAGGAAGAGGGCTGGGTAAAATTTTCTTTCGACTTATGAAAGCATACACATTAGCACGTGTCCAGCAAGTTCGGTTTACACGTAGAGTAGTTACTGAGTTCATTTTTGTCGACGTTTGTCTTGTCGTCTGCTACAGACGCGCCGCCTGCTTCCCGCCGCTCGACCGGCAGACTGCCCCGATTTTAAGGGGGGAAACGCGTTGTTCGGCGGTCGTCGGTTGCTCTTTTCTTCTGCAAGGAGACAGCTGTACAGCTGGTTACAGCGTACTTTTCTCTTGTTTGTTACTCCCTTCGCGTGCTCGCACTTCTGACATCCGGACTTTCTGGACTGCAGAAACACTGACGCTTGCAAGAAATGTAAGATAAACGTGATTGATTATGGTTAATAGGTTATTTCTTACTCTTGAAACAATCAGCTGCATCTTATAAAAACGCATTAGAAAGGCACACGCTAATAAGGGGTGCGCTGACAGCGCCGCATTTCCATTTTACTTGTCCTGAAGAAATTTTTGTTTGCAATGTTTGTCACCCGCTTGGAGTACAAGTATGGGTTAGCGTGACAGTTCGCGGAAACAACAGAACAGCTTGTGGCGTATAACTTTTAATTACTATAATTTACAGAATTTGATGTATACCTCTTCTAATTACCAGTATTGCTAAATGTGGGAAAAAAGTGAACAACGCAGAAATCCCGTCCAGAACACAAGTCACAATGACAAGACGGACCAGAGCTACTACAGCCAGGTAAATCGCTAGAAACTATTTTTTTTACCCATGCAAAATGTCAACCTATTGTGTTATATATGGACGATATCGAACGGCACCAGCTAAACAACTCCGAAGTTCATTTATTATAGCGGAAAACAATCATTGGCAGCATGCATTAAAAAAAGTGTAGAGGGGAGGACTCGTTAGAACACTAGTTTGCATTTTCAAAGCCGGGTAATGTAAACTGAAAGCACACAGATACAAACAAAAATGTGTCAACTTATTTCACCTTTCGAACCGCAGTGATCCATGCTTACCATCTATCCTTTTGGTGCGCTTTCGCGGGGAATATGCAGAATTTAACGAATGGATCCTCTTGTTTCGCCTTGTTACTGTCGTGGGAGCTGACCATGCAACAATATGGGGGGTTTGCTTCACTTTCAGTTAATATTTTCCTTTCGGGCGAGTGAGGAGTGTTCCCGCCGCCCTTTGTACGTGCTGGCTTAAAGGCCAACTGCACTCAAATTTTCGACAACGTAAAAATAATGTCACCTAACAGTTCATACAAAAAGGGTGCGAAATGCAAAATACTGCGATTCAAACATCAACGCGCGTGACGCAAACGGCTCGCGACATTCGGGTTTTCGGAACCGAAACTGAATAGAAAAGGCGGCCATAGCGGCGGCCGGACGTGACGTACGTGAGGGAACGGAAGCGACCGCGCCAGAGCCGGCGGCCGCTCAGAGCGGCCTTCAAATGCGCGTAGTAGCGCCGCGTTTCGCTTTTTTATTTCCACAGAAGAACTTCCACTAACGTTTGCCCATGATAATGGAGTTGGGCGCAATTCCGGCATCCCGTTGCTATTAATCGAGATGAAGTAGACCGCCCGACAGTATTTTTTTCCATCATAATAACTGCCGTAATAGCAATTTTTGGCATTGCAAGTAAAACACGGACCCTGATTTACAAAGCTATTTGCTCGGATACGATATCTAAAAGCAGCTTTTATTATAGCCGATCCCTCGGCTATCACGTCGCCCTCTCTGAAGGGAACAAATCGCACGCGGGCGGAGATAAATCACTATTTCTACTATACATTACATGCAAACAGCTTCGTGAATATCGGCCCAGTATTTTTTTCCCTGTGTGCACATCGAGAATCGAATTATAAAAGAGTTCTGAAACTATAAGCCTGCCTCCAGAGCTAAATGACGCACTAAAACACGAGAACACTTCCTATCTACCGCTGTTTTCTACTTTAACCAGAGACAGGTACTGTTGAAAACGTTTTACTTTCAAATAAACTAAATCTCGCGCTCAAAGTAAATACTTCACTTGGGAATCGAACAAAAATATAATCTATTGTTTAGGAGAGGAGCAGTTTAGTTTTCGCACTTCCCAAATACGACGGCCAATATTTGTGCGCGTGTATTTGTTACTACGAGAAAGGCTGATTTTGGTTCACTTAGCTAGGGAGACAAAAGTCGCACAAATGTTTATAGCCGCGTGTACAAGAACTCTATTTGGGTCGTAAATCTTTTGGAAATGTCTAAAGGATAGAGGTGACGTTGGGCCAGCCCAAATGAGGCCAATATTTGACGCGGAAGTGCAAGTGGTCAATAATTTATAATATATCTTTTTTTTCTGTGGTAAATGCAATAGGAATGACAAATGTAAGGCAAGTGCTCCTTTCGCGACATTTTTTTTTTTTAGTAAAAATATTATGTTCAAGTAAAAAGAGTTTTGCTAACTCCAACACATTCGCAAGCGCCTGAATAGGTTTAGGCTTCTAATCATTTTTTTTTTTTTTTGCATTGAGAAAAATAGGGGATATTACTGCCTATGCGGTTAGTTTAAACATTTGATGGCGACGCCGGTACAGCGCGCTGGTGTAGCAGAGAAACCCCGGGCGAACGCATCCCTGCGCCCGGCGGAGCGCCCTGCAAGTCGCCGGAGAAGCGCGAGCTTCACGGGACAGGCTCCCCAACCTCGGTCACAGGCTGCTCGGAACTTGTTTCGGCGACTCTCCGCCAGGTGCAAACGTCGTCTACTCGGAGGTACTTTGAACAGCGGTATACCTAGCGCTCTCTGTGATTACGAAGCTAAGGATTTCGCCATGGTCATTTTAAAAGCATAGACTACTTATTTGTACAAAAAAAAAATTGAGTGCAGTTGGCCTTTAAGTGGCTCGCGAAGCAGGCGGTCGCTTTCTTCGCATTCGTGAGTAGGGGGCTGGATGCCTCAGGCGGTGCGGGAGACAGCGCGAGCTGCGCGTGCACTTGCCAGACGCGGAGGAGCGGGCCGGGAGGCGACTGCTTCACAAGATCACTCTCCTGTGAAACCGCCGGGGCGCTCGGCCGTTCGAGCGGCGCGTAGCAGACGACCCGTCTCTAGCAGACGACAAGACATGCACCGGCAAAAATGGACCCAGTAGCTACCCTACGTGTAAACCGAACTTGCTGGACACGTGCTAATGTGTATGCTTTCATAAGTCGAAAGAAAATTTTACCCAGCCCTCTTCCTAGCGCGAGAAATGCAGCACGCGCGCAGCGAAAAAAGCACGTGCCGAATAGGCCGCCGGCCCGGCGTACTCCCCCTCCGGGGAGAGTGCAGCGCCACCCGGCGATCGTTCCGGAGCCTATGGCGTCCGTTCCAGGTGCGCTCTTCTTATTACTTTCGTCTATGGCTGTTAACAACTTTGTGATGGTGTATAGCCAACTAGCCCAAACCCAAGCCTTAATTAGACACAGCCTCAGTTCAGTTTCACTTTAGGGGCTCGCCTTGTCGTAGCTCGTTCGCTGGACCCAAGTAGAGCCCCACGGCGTACTGTTGTAGCGGCGTCCCACAGAGGCTTCGAACGTCAAGCGGTTTATATAGTCATAAGCGTTCGAAACTCGTGAACCACTGGCGCTTGTCCCACATCTCCCCGTTGTTTAGCGCAAAGAAAATTGCAGGTATATGAGGCAAAATATACACAACGAACAGCCAGAGCCCGCGTTCATTTAGTTAGGAACGCTCATTGGGTTGGTTTTTACGACGGTAAGCGAAAAAATTGGGCCCATCTCCCCGCGAGGGGGACTCGAGTAAATGCGTCGCATAGGGGGTGGGTGTATTGCGTTAACGTTTAGTGTTTGGGGAGTTGGTGGTAGTGAATGCGTTGTATCAGCAGCTTCTTGACGTAGTTTGAATGAGTCAAGGATATAAGGCGCGTTCGTAGCCTCCCATTCTGTGTCGGCTTTGTGGCGCAGTGGGTAGAGCACCATGTACATTGCGTTCCGCCCGCAGGGTCGAGGGATCGAAACCAGGCGCCGGATAGTATTTTTTTTATATAGTGTAGGGGGAGAGGTGCGGACAACGACGGTGCGGACTACGACTACGGACGTCAACGCGGGTGACATCGTGAGTTACTGAAATGCTCTGCATTTAAAAAGTGGCAGTGCAGCGTCGGCACGTGAGGGAGGAAAAGCAAGCACAAAAAGAACAGAACTCCCGCTGGCGCAATTTCAGGCAGGGGGCGCGCGAGCACTGCGAAGGCGGGGAATTTGATTTGCATTGGGTGGTAGCAGTGAGCGTATAACGGCGCTACAGCCCATTATGGCGAATCACTGCTCTGCACTTCCGACAGCTTTCACATTGAGTGGAATGGGTTTAATTTTTTTTTCTTAGCTCTGAAGTTCACCTTTCTGCCCAAGAATTTCATTTCCGACCGACATAATGTTGGAACAGCTCAGCCGAGAGACATTTATGACGAATTGGAACTTTGAACTGCTAGCTAAAGGACTTTTAGTATAGTATTGAGCTTCAAACTTCCAGCCCAGGCATACTCGATGGGTGACATCAGGAGATGTTACCCACCGAGTCATATCATACAATATCATACAATTCAATATCATACAAGTCTCATGTGACGACTGCAGAAAATGCTGCCATTAATGGCTAAACCACTTAACATAAAAGATAATAGAACTGAGAAGAATTTCAACAATTACTGCCTAAGTTTAAATGACCATCGACAGAGCTGCCATTACATGTAAAGATACATGAAGCATCGAACAGGGAAAATGTATACATGAGGCATAACGTATGCAAGAATCAACTAAACCACCAATTTCTTCTGGCCCATGCCTCTCAGCCGACCGTTTAGTGCTAGCTGTGTGCAGTCGAGGGAACGACACAAGTGCTTTCCAAACACTGCAGGTGGAATCGACAAAGGTGCCCGTCCAAAGGTGGAGTCTCTCCGGCCCGGCAGCATAGCACACAGGTAAGCTGTCGCTGACAAGACGTTACACTGCTGGTGCCGTTAAAAAATTTTTCCCTAAAAAATTCTTTCTGAAAGCGCTCACGCTGTCACCTTGCTTAGTCTAGTCTCTAAACTAACCGGCTGTTTCCCAAGGCACAAATACGGTACGAATAAGAAATTAAAAAAAATGGAAGCATCTCCACTCCGTGGATGATGGCGAGGGTGCGGAGTACGGGGACTCGAAATGACTTCCAAGTTGCGCCCCGAGTGACATCCGATTTGCGCCCCGGCCGTCATTCGATTTGAGCCGTGAGTTGCACCTTGGTCATTCCCTAAATGAAACTGCAACGCACGGCTCAAATCGAATTTCGCTTGATGGTGGTGTGCGCACGGATGGACGCGGACGGACATTGGGAGGTCCTCAGATACTCCACACCATTACAGGCGAGGGAGTAAGCCGTTTGACTCTCGGGGTACTAACTCACGGTCGTAGCACAATGGGTAAGACGACTGACACTAACGCTGTCTGGTCTACCAGACACAGGATGGAATCCTGCCGGTGCCTGTGATTTTTTTGCGATAGTAAATGCTATGAGCACGGACGGGGACGGACATTGTGTGGTCGTAAGGTACTCCGCACCTAAAAAGAAAGACTTCAGCGATACTCATATGGCTAGAGCTTCAGGTATTTTTCTTGTCTAAGAAAAAAAAAGCCACGTGTCTTAGCAGTGTAAGGCATGCTGTAGTGCGAGGCATTGGAAAACGAACGTCCTGGTAAGCATGTGCTATTGTTACGCAATCACCATTGAAGTCGCATGCTGTTAAAAAACACGATTTGGTCCTCAAGCTTACGTGTCCCATCACTTCGACATTCATTTCAAGTAGATTAGTTACCAATAGCCACCATTTTCAATACCGGTAGAGCCAGAATACAAGTGTGTGCACGTATGTGTCCTCCTCAAGGATGACCTTCATCAACGCTCAGTAGACACCAAATTAGCTCATACCTTTCGTGTAAATTTTGTCACCTCTATGTTGCGTGCTAAAAGCTTTATTTCTCATCCACCTCTAGAGTGATTTTTTTTTCATACACATTTAGAATTTCATGAACCGAAAATTGTAACCCCAAATAACGGGACAACACGCGTAACACGCATCAGCCACGATTAGGTGATGATGTTGTAGTTTTAAACGGACAATGTGCAACTCATCGCCATGACTGCATCGTAAACCGTTGTTCTGTGGCGTACAGCTCGCAGTAAGATTTGTCCTTGCCAAGATGCTGGTAAGTGAATTTACCCTTATTGCAAGTCTGTATATAGGAAGTCCATATATGGAGCTCCATATAAACTTACTCCATATAGAATTGCAAAAAGGTAATTTCACTTATTAGCATTACGACAAGGATAAATTTTACTGCGAGCTGTACGCCACAGAGCAACGTAAACGTAGTAAGTGAAAGTACCGTTATTGCAAGTCTACATATAGAAAGTCCATATGGAGCTCCATATAAACTTACTCCATATAGACTTGCAAAAGGGTAATTTCACTTATTAGCATCATGGCAAGGACAAATCTTACTGCGAGCTGTGCACCACACAGCAACGGCGTACGATGAGTTTATATAGAGCAAGTCCATATGGTGCTCCATATGAACTGGGAAAGTCCATATAGAGCATCTTTCCTGCACTACGAACACATAACGCTGCTCTCGTCTCATTTCTAGGCACTTTCGAAGCTGCAGCAATAAATAATTTCGGCACCGATGGCACTTCTATGCTGGGAGAGGCGTTAGCTTGTGGAAGGAAATGTGTAAAGCAACTTATACGTAGAGCTATCAGTTCCTATATATGTTCAGATTGACGTGTCCCTATGCCCCTTCCCAGGTGTGACGCCCTGGCCATTGGCGACCACATAGTGGCTGTGAATGGAATCCGGACCAGCAAGCTCAAGCACGACGAGATCGTCAACCTGCTCAAGAATGCGGGGGACAAGGTGGTGCTCGATGTTGAGTATGAGATTCCCAGCACAGGTAAGTGAGGCTTTCTCTTACGTTGTCCCTTTTCCGTAAACAAGTGCTGCATAAATTTACTAGCCCATTATAATGCTGAAACGCCTTTTCCTCATAGTCACAGTTTTTTGAACAACTATTTCAGAAGCTATTTAACTCCAGACATGACTGCAATTGTCTAGTCATTTTTGTCTGTTCTACACGGACGGCTTTATTAATTTTGCGTAACAAATACCGGATATTTTTCCATGTCCATTCTCCAGCGAATTGCTTCCGCTTCTAAGCATCTAAGCAGCTCTAAATGTTCGCAAAAACCACCGTTCTGATACCTTTTCAACGTCAACACACTCTGTACCCCAGAGTTATTCTACATTGTAAAATCTAAACGGCCAAGCGCACACTGACAGTATCGCAAAAAAAAATGGTTTTGCCACATGCACCCTTGCTTCACGGTAAAGCGCATCCTCAGGCCAGCTTTTAAACCCGATGCCAAATCTGCGTGCAAAAGTGAAGCAGCATTACCACATGACGGAGACGTTTCCACAATACACTGCATGCCTACATCTCCATCCATTCTTCCGTTAAAGGGGGACACTGGTCTTCAAATAAGCACTTTTATTTTCAAGTAAACTTTGTGAAACTAGTCAATCTTCCTGCTTCTTTCGCACTAATTTCGAATATGCCAGTATTTTTTCAGTCGGTCAATTAGTTCCCAAGATAATTAGAGAATACTAGCCCTTTTTGGTCAAACAATACACAAAACAGTGTCAGTCATAAAACTGTAGTCTTTATATTTGCCAATGCTATGAACCCTGGTGAGTGCAATAATTGAAGCAGCTTTTTCATGCATCGCTTGAAACTAATTTTAGAGCTCACTAAACTTTGGTGTCCCTTGCCACTGGTGCCACAAATGGCAAGGAACCATTTTGAGTGCCCATTTCACACTCCGAAGTTTCTTGAGCTGTAAAATTATTTCCAAATGATGCATCAAAAACTGCTTCGATTATTGCACTCACCAGGGTTCATAGCATTGGAAAATATAAAGATTTCAGTTTTATGATTAACACTGTTTTGTTTATTGTTTGACCAAAAATGGCTAATTATCTCCAATGATCTTGGGAACTAGTTGACCAACTGAAAAATAATGGCATGTTTGAAATCAGTGGGAAAAATTCAGCAAGACTGACAAGTTTCACAAATATTACTTGAAAATTAAAAGAAATTGCTTTAAGACCAGTTTCCCTAAGTTCCTACTGTTTAGCAGTTCTTAAAAGGCTCCCTCACCATTCGCAGTTGGAAATAAGAGCAGTCAGAAATGCGTTTCATTTCCAAACTTCTCTAAGAGAGTGCAGCTCTGTTCCGTACGCCCCTAGTATTTACAACCGGCTCAACGTTTTGTAGCGTAAGCTACATTGGCCGAGGTTGAGCAGTTTCGCGTGGACCTCGAAGGGCCTTGCTGCGCAAGCGCGAGGAGCTTTGGATTGGATTGGCTTGGCCTAAATTAGATTGTATTGATCGGATTTCAAATCCAATTCAATTGGAGTACGGGTGTGTAGAGAATTGGGTCTGCACATTCCCCGGTCTGCGCATTTCAGAGGAGTGACGTCATAGTCGCGGCAGAGGCACTGGCGCCGGCGCGTGCCCAGCTGTGCGCCTCCGTTGCGCAGTAGCCAAGTCTGACGCTGCGCCAGAGCCGCTTGATAGCCGTTTCGCGTGGCTCCTGGAGAGCCGTGCTCGCATGCGCGAGGAGCAGTGACTGGACTGGATTGTATTGTATTGTATTGGAAATAGTTTTAGCAGCAGCAAGCATGATAACCAGCTAATCCTAGACAACCAGGAAAGCTAAGAATAACCAGCTGAACCTTACCTTACGCTACGTGTATCCTGGCACAGCCGGGCTAAGCCACTGCTATTTTTTTTTTCTCCTCCTGGTCGTTCCAACCCCCGCAGCGGCGGAAACGTCCATGTGCGTCTGCCCCAAGGTGATCCAGGTGAAGTTGGAGAAGGAGAACGGCAGCTTCGGTTTCCTCATTCGCGGAGGCACCAGCCCCGAGAAGCTCAAGTGCCGCCCGCTCACCATCACCCACGTCCGGCCAGGGGCCCCCGCTGACAGGTCAGAGCAGCCACTGCTTACCTCTAGCGTCACAGAATAAGCTACTCCTAAGTACCGCCACTTCATGCTACCGGAAGCGTCTGGGGGCCATTTTGTTTCTGCTGGCCTGCAGTGTTGCCATCTCTCCCAACGAAACCGCCGCCGGTTGTGACGGGCGGAGTGCGACCGGCCGCTCTAGTATAGCTCTAGCGTCCGCGCAGTCGAGAGGGAGGGAGGGAGAGGGAGAGAGAGAGAGAGAGAGCGAGAGAGGCGCCCAGAAACAAAATGGCTGCGCCCATATGTATACAATTATCACGTGGTGCCGACCGACCAATGAAAATCCTGGCTGCGCATAACAATGAGAAAAAAGAGTGCCGATACTCTAAAATAAAAGCCTTTATTTAATGACGCTAGGTGGCCCATCTTTTGGTGCGTCGTGACACCGAAGCAGTCGCGACACCAGTTACGTGGATAGAAAACTGTTTATGACAACGAGTAAAGGATTCATTATTATTAAAACATCGGGTTTGTGGCTGTACTGGACAATATACACAAAAGGCGTTTAGCAAGTTTAACCATGGTATTCTGAGTCCTTCCTTTACCCGACCCTCCAGTGGAGGGGATCCTTGAAATTGATTTGCCCAAGCATTAGCATTGCGGTATCCTCTCCTCAGCCGAGTGGAGGAAGCAAATGGAGTGGAGGAGGGACTCAGAATACGGCCCTAAGTCTCGAATGTTCTTACTGTGACGTCACTGCTAGTTGCGCTGCCGCCCGACGATGCGCGCATGGTCGCTTGCGGTGCGCCTCAAAACGAGCATGCATTTCAAAGGCGCCTCCTAAATTGCAGAAGCAGAATTGGGAAAACATTTGGGATTTATGTTCTTAAAAGGTCGTTCAAACAGCTACTATTAAAATTTCCTCTTGTGTAAATTGTAAATTGTGTAAATTGTGTAAACTGCCTTCCACCGACATTGTGGGGCACATTTGAAACAGCCTCGACCAGCAAAAATTTTGTTACTTCGATTCGTATCAACGAAGTCGTATTTTCGTCTGTCTCTCCTGAGCTGCTTACAAGACCGCGCAAGGTAGCAAACAAGTTCAAATGCTGATCTTGGCACCAAGCACAACAGACAAGAGACCCCGTCACAGTGAGGCATTTTCTGACTGCTGGCTTCCATGCCGATTCCCCTTTCAGGGAGGGCACAATCAAGGCTGGGGATCGACTCCTGGCGGTGGACAACATCAACCTCAACAATGCCTCCCTCAACGAAGCCATGGCCGTCCTCAAGCAGGTGGAAAACCAGGCCCTGCTCACCATAGAGTACGACGTGTCGGTAATGGGTAAGCACTACACACTAACACCAACTGGCATCTGTCATCTTACTTTTGCGCCAACGAATGCTTTAACTATGGCACTTGCTGCAGGTAGTATGGCTTTTGAGTTTACGGGGTTTGCTCTGATGTTTTGGTATCAGAAACATGACTTGTATTAAAATTGGGATCCAGCTTTGTTCTTTGTTTTTCCCTTCTCCAAGGAAAAATGAGGCAAAGTAGACTGCTCACACATGAGTGACTTTGATTTTGATGATATTTCTCTCATAGGAAGTACACATTTGAGGTTAGAAACATATTATAACATCTGGCTCTCCCATCTGGATGCCTTGGCACCGCCGTAGGACGCCTAATTTACTAGTTGAAGTTCCACCGTTCTAGTTTTCTTTAATCTGAAGCACAAATCCATTTTCTTTTCCTGGCCCATGGACTCTAGATGCAAAAAAAAAATCACATTTTACAAGAGAAGGGAATGAGCAAATTTGGAACGGTGGAACTTCAACTAGTAGGAAGCTCACCAGCTGATTGTTTTCACATCCACCTCGATCACATCGACATGTTGCAGCAGTGTACGTAGTACTGAAGTACTATTAACCGCCACCCACAGGCTGCGAACCAACAAGCACACCAGAAAACTACCGCCAACGTTATGGCGGATCGCCGAGTCGCCCTTCCCATAAGGCCTTGCGGCAACGCGGATGGGCTGCGACTGAATACTCTTAGAAAACTGGGACGTAAAATTTTCGTCTCAGTACTCCTTTAAGGGACACAGCTCTTAAAACAATTTCTTAAAAATTTTAAGTAAAATTTGTGAAACTTGTCAGTCTTGCTGCTTATTTCGCACTGACTTCAAACACGGCATTATTTTTTTAGTTAGTCAATCCATTCCCAGGATAATTAGGTATAATTAGTCATTTTCTGAGGAACAATAGACAAAACAGTGTTGGTCATATGTAGTCTTTATATTTTCCAATACTATGAACCCTGGTGAATGCAATAGAGAAGCAGTTTTTTCGGGCACTGCTCTGCTTGGAACTAATTTTACAGCTCGTTAAACTTTGGTGTTCGAAATGGGCATTCGAAATGGTTTCTTGGTGCCACCAGTTTAATGAGCTGTAAAATTAGTTCCAAGCAGTGCCCCAAAAACTGCTTCTCTATTGCATTCACCAGGGTTCATAGTATTAGAAAATATAAAGACGAGTTTTATGACTAACACTGCTTTGTCTATTGGTCCTCCAAAAATGGCTAATTATCTTAATTATCTTCAGAACTAATTTACTGGCTCAAAAAATAATGGCACATTTGAAATGAGGGAAAGAAGCAGGAAGACTGACAAATTTCACAGAGTTTACTTAAAAATTTAAAGAAATTGTTTTAAGAGCAGTGTCCCCACTTAATGGGTCACCTATAAGTTTTTTTGATGGACTGCAAAAATATGAACCTGTAGTGCAGCACAAAACTTCTAACACTGGTGACTTGAAAGAAACAAAAAAGAATTATGTTAGAATTATGTTCAGATGCAGCGTCGTTAGTTAGTGTCTTAGTCAGCTTGTTCTAGTTGAAATAAAGAGCATGAGAAACTTGCACGGACAAAAGTGAAAGGAAATGTGCACCACACAAGAACTGCCACTGCACATTTTTTCTGCAAATGCAGTTGTGTCCTGCTTGTTCCTTGCTCAATACCTTTTTGGTACATCAGGAGCAAGTTTTGTACCACTACCAGTCAAAAAGAAACAAAGGAAAAAAGGTGCTTCAATTACAAACGGCACTTCTGTTCGCTCAAACGCAGATGCCGTGCGAAATGCGTCCGGGCCGCTCTTGGTGGAAATAGACAAGACGCCAGGGTCACAACTCGGGGCAACGTTGACCCAAGTGCAGCATGGTGAAGGTGCCATCGTTTTCGACAGCATCAAGCAAGCGAGTGTTGCTGAAAGGTAACTGTCTCATCCTGTTAGGATTAAGGGGGACACTGCTCTTAAAAAACTTTAGATGCGGAGCAGCTTATGGTCGCGCCTGTTCCCTCCGCCGTTGTGCGGCGTCCACACCCCCACTGCACATGCGCATCCTCCTCCCCCTCATCTCCTTGTATCATCCCCTCTCCTCTCCGGGATCGCGCAATGAATGGCAACACCTGCGGCTCCGCGCGCGATAATGCAAAGAAGCTTAGGGTTAGAGGCGCGACGGTAGCCACTGCATACTCCGCTGGGGGCGCCACTGTAGTTCCGCGGTATAAATGACGCGCGCGCGCGCTCCACTCCCCTCATTCTCCTCCTGAATCGCCGCGATCGAGCTAAAAACTAATGGGAACTTGAGTCGACCCCATGGCTGCTTCGCATACTACTCAGGGTTCCCCTGCGGGAAGATGATGAATTTTTTTTAAATTTTGAAGTAAACTGTGTGAAACTTGCCAGTCTTGCCGCTTTTTTCCCAGTGATTTCAAATGTGGCATTATTTTTTCCGTTGGTTAATTAGTTTCCGAGATAATTAGTCATTTTTGGAGCAACAGTGTCCCCACTTAAAGGGGCCCTGAAAGGCATTTTGAGCACACTAAATGAAGCAGCGCAATCGTTAGATTGGGTCGTCAAGGTCATCTGGGCCAAGTATTACTCTTTTACGCGCAGCGGAAAGCTCACACTTTTGTTGCAAAGTTTGTCGCTTTTTTCTCACCCTTTCCTTCGTGTTTTTGAACGCCACCATCTTCACATGTCTACATCATCGATTCCCAGATGTTTGTCATGAGCTAGACATCCTGCTATTGGGCGGCTTTTTCACGCACTTCCGGCAAAGAGATGAGTCGTCTGCTCAGCGTCGACTCGCCGGCTGATCTGCCAGCGTAGTGCCGGAGTGTTTGGACATTTTACGACAAACGAAACAAGTGTAAACAAACGCTTAACCATTCGTATTGAATGCAACACGGCCATAATACGACATGGATATTCTCTTACCGGAGTACGTTCCATAAAGAAAGCGTTGAAGCCCCGTGGCACTTCTTTCGTGCAATCGCAGAGAATGCCCTGAGCCGAATGCCCGGGTTTGACGGATACATTTTTTTCCACTTCAAAACAATCCAGAGATGCGTTTCGAACGAACCCAACGTCACAACATGCGTTGCAAGTCTGAACCGCGATTGACAGACGATGGGTTGCCTCCTCCTGCCCGTCGCAAATTCGGCACTCACCTCGCGCGCGGTTTGCGGGGACGAACAGCAAGTCACTTAACTCTGGCGCGCAAGCCGAGATGGCTTTTAGCCACGCACACTGCACATACCCCATGCGAGGTTGAGTCGTACGTCGCTCGAGAAAGATAATCCAGACCATGGGAAGCACTATCCACCCGCAGAAGCACAACGTCGCATTTCATCGCGAAACAAAGGCGTCCACAACACACACACCATCGCCTCCTGTAATGCCTAACGCATCCCACACTTCCTAATGAGAGTGAGTGGTACGTCTGCAGTGCCCACATGTCGCGAGGTGGGGCCCCGAGCTGAACCGGGATCACGCAACCGTAACTGACCTCTGGGGCGGTTTGTGCCTTGTTGCCAAGGCAACCGATGTTTGAGATCGTCAAAGAAAGGCGCTCGCTCCAGCGCTAGAAAGCTCAGAGCCGCGCCGGAGCATGTTTTGCCAACGTTGCCGCTCTCCACCACGCGTCGCCCCAAGCTGAACTGGTCACATGATTGAAGCGTTTTGTGCACGGGTTCTGTATCAGTTTATAATTTCTTTTTCACATGCCGCCGGCAGGAATTACCACCACCGCAAAATAAGACCCGGCACCAGCGGGGCCACATCTGATATGGCGCTTTTTGGATAAACAGTGCGCGGTGCATGAAAGGGACCGAGCGCAAGATCCTCCCCAGCGGCTGCGAGTTCACCGCCGATTAAAAGTCACGTGCTGCACTGCAGCAACGCACACCGCGAAAGGGCAAGGCCAGGCCACCGCACACATGCGGCCAGATTTTTCGTTCGCTTATCCATCCTTGAGCGGAGTGCGGAATTCATGGTGTCAACAAAACTTGCCCGTAGCAGACGGCAGTCGGAGGAGCGTAATGCGGAAGTACGTCACCGCTGACTAGCGCAGCATCATGGGAGGGAGTGCTCGCGCGCCGTCAACAGTTGAAAAGAGGAGGAAACGCGGCGCGACGATAATGCGCGGTTTTTGATTTACGATTTCTCAGCTAATACTCATCGCTTTAACAAAATTCTTGCGGGAGGAGATTGCTAATACATTGTCTTATGTGGCTACATGTACATCCATGCATCGGCGGAAGGCATTTCAGGACCCCTTTAATGGGTCACCAATAAGTTTTTTTGATGGACTGCAAAAATATCAACCTGTAGTGCAGCACAAAACTTCTAACACTGGTGACTTGAAAGAAACAAAAAAGAATTATGTTCAAATGCAGCGTTGTTAGTTAATTGATAGTGTCTTAGTCAGCTTGTTCTAGTTGAAATAAAGGGCATGAGAAAGTTGCACGGGGTTCCACTACTCAGGGTTCCCCTGCAGGAAGATGATGATTTTTTTTTGTATTTTGAAGTGAACTGTGTGAAACTTGCCAGTCTTGCTGCTTTTTTCCCAGTGATTTCAAATATGGCATTATTTTTCAGTTGGTTGATTAGTTTCCGAGATAAGTAGTCATTTTTGGAGCAACAATAGACAAAACAGTGCAGGTCATAAAACTAATCTTTACATTTTCCAACACTGGTGAGTGCAATAAGAGAATCAATTTTTTGATGCACCGCTTAGAACCAATTTCACAGGTCATTAAGCTTTGGCGGCACCAGTCGCAAGGAACCATTTTGAGTGCCTATTTCAAACACCGAAGTTTTAATGAGCTGTAAAATTATTTCTAAACAGTGCGTCAAAAAATTGATTCTGTTATTGCACTCACCAGTGTCCACAGTGTTGGAAAATGTAAGGATTACAGTTTTATGACCAACACTGTTCTGCCTAATGTCCCTCCAAAAATGACTAATTATCTCTAATTATCTCGGAAACTAATTGACTTACTCAAAAAATAATGCCATATTTGAAATCAGTGGGGAAAATCAGCAAGGCTGACAAGTTTCACGGAGTTTACTTAAAAAATTTAAAAAATAGTTTTAATAGCCACGTTCCCCCTTAAACGGAAACGCAAACCCTCTGGACTGGGGGGGGGGAAAAGATGCAACTGCAAAAATGTGTGGGGTGCTATGGGAGTAATCACCGCAAGAACAGTTTCAACCAACAGGAAAAAAAGATATTAAAACTTGTCAACAGCCAACGCACTTTTGCCCGATGGGAAAGGTTCTTTCGATTGAAATTTTTTCACCGAATATAATGTTTTTAGATATGTCCAGCTCAGGAAACTGGAAAAATTGCTCAATTAGGTATAGCATCACTTTTGCGCCCACAAACTATATGCCAAAGTGTGGTGCACATGGCCATTACTAGAACATATACCCTCGTGGTCTGCCGTTCCTTTTTCGTTGTTCACTGACTGTTCAAGCAAACACTTAACTTGTGCAAGGAAATATTTGGGGCTACCTGTAACAACTTCCAAGCTACGAGTTGATAACAAAATCAGCTAATTAAACCCACCACGAATAAAGAACAAATTTGTTGCAAGAAGAAGACCAAAAAATTTACCATCTCTTCCGCGAGAAAGTCGAGAGAAGCGAGAAAGCTAAAAGTGCATCCAGCCTTTGCTGAAAGTGCGTCCAATCAATCGTCGAACATTCAAAGAGCCGAATCGCAAACAAAGGACGAACCCATGTGACAATTTTTCACACCCTGAGTAAACGCATCTACGAACAAGCTAGTACATGCATATCAATACGTGGTTTATGAGATAAAGGTATACCATTGTACCCCTTCCTCGTGACTGATGTCTGGGATCTTATGCGCGACCGCTCCTCTTTGGCAACTTTCACGTAACCATTTTGACACAATAGATGCCTGGTTTCACACACGTGCCTTGTGTCCAGAGATATTATCATAGCTTTTCAGTTGACCAACCGGCCTATGGGGAAATGCATTAGTTTTTTGACAAAAGCATGATCAGGGCTAGTTGGTTGAACATACTGAACAGTGTATTTAACCTAGGGTTTTTCACTAATAAAGTTTAGTTGGAAGTGGCGCCTTGTCTGTGTATACGTGTTTCTTCTGGTCCATGTTGTTTAGCACCTAAAATTTATTTAGTTTTTTGACAGGATGCGATCGGTCCCACTAAGAAAGCTTTCACTTTAGAAACAAATTTCTTTCCGCCCAGCATGCCCTACCTCAAAAAAGACTCGAGAAGATTAAAAAACTCGCGCTTCGATTCGGTCATCACGAGTTTCTCTGCAAAGCACAAGCATGCACACAAATTTTTTATAGCAGGGACCAGCCATAACTGGGAGTAAAATAAAAACACTGCCTCTGAAAAAAATCAGTCACATAATCTTAAGTGGGCGATTAAAAAATCAGTCAGCCTCTCACTCAATTTCAACTGTGAAACCAAGCCATTGAGCAGCTTTGGCCTCAGATCCAAATGGGGAAGAATGCTACCTAGCCCCGCGTGCCCAGGCTACAAAACTAAAAAATTCAAACTTTGGGGGTTTAACGCGCTGAAGCTACACCCCCGGGCCATGAGGCGCGCTGAAGTGGAGGGCTCCGGATTTATTTCGACCACTAAGGCAGTAAGTTGTGCGAGTTGGTTACAAACTAAAGAAATAATCGTACTAGCGAACCCTTTTTCACCCTTTCCACGTTTCATGTACATATATAGCCTTTTTTCGCCTTTCTGTTGCACAAACTGAGTTGAAGTTCTAGCGTGTGTTTCGTCGCCTCTTTTACCTTTGTCTGTGTTTAGTGCTAGTATGATAATTTCCTTAGTTATTTTGACCACCTGAATCGGGGATCTCTAACGTAGGTGTCGAAATCTCAGCCCACAGGCATTTTCGCTTTTCACCTCCATCAGAAAAGCAGCAACTGCGGCCGGTATCGAACTTGCGTCTTTGGGCTCAGCAGCATAGAGCCTTGCCCATAGAGTCACCGCGGTGGGTTACAAAACTCATCAGATACCTTGATTCAACTCACGATCGTTCTCCAGCAAGTTCAGCTAAGCAACTGCCTGAGAAATCCCCCACACAAAATGTAAAAGAAATCGGCCCGTACAAACAGTAAGCAACCAAACTATGCATTTTATTGTTAAAACAGTTGGAAACATACATGCCGGCAAAAAACGTCAAAAGAATGTGCTATGTACATAAGCAAAATGCATTGTGTAAGGCAGTTGGTGGTGGGTTTTAAAAAAGTGGTGGTTGTAACTTCCATCTCATCAGGTGCGGAGCCCTGCACGTGGGCGATCAGCTCCTGGCCATAGATGGGACCCGGGTGGAACACATGACGGCCGCCGAGGCCACACAGCTCCTGAAAATGGCAGTCGGAGACGTCATCAGGCTGGAGATCCTCCCCATCAGCCAGATGGCCATCCGCAAATGCTCCAGCACGGCATCCAAGCGCAGTAAGAGGGACCCGTTGTTAACCCTTTGATGCCCAGTGTTCATCAAAAGCAACAACTCAAACAATATTTTTTCTTTTCTCTCGCACGTTGTCGCTTTTCGACATTTAACCATCTATCGACAGACAAAAGATCCCGGACCTTCAAAAATTATGCAAGAGGGGGCAGCACGTACTTCCGTGTTCTATTTACGCGTGTCAACTCGCATCGAGCCCCGGTGGTTCAATGGGCTAGTGACAGGTAACCAAAATTGTGCAATTTCGTTGCTATTACAAATGATAGCAATAGAAACTTTACGTTATTGTTCTCGCTTGAACCATAAATCATGGTGGTCAAGGTAGCTCTCTTGTTCCAAGTGATATATAAGCAGCCTGTGCCCAGTGTCCGAGTGCCCGCCCTAATGGACTAATTTTTTTTGTCTTCATATTTGTGACGTTGGAAGTTTTTTTAGATCATAAAAAACTTCTCAGACGCTTAAGCAAAATAATAATGTTTTGGGCATCAAAAGGAGGGGCCATGAAGACAAAATACAAGTTTGGTACATTAAGGGGTGCACACACTGGTCTAAGAAACTTTTTTTTTGCTTTTCAACCAATTTTGATGAAACTTCATGGACTTTTTCAGTTTGTTTAGCTGCTGTCAAATATCCAATTAGTTTAGATGTGAGGTAGTTGGTTTCCAAGTCAATTAAAACTCTTCCTTGATTGTTCTTGAGAACGAAAGGAAAAAAAACTATTCAACAAAAAATTACCAGCAAGGCATGAATAGATATCACAAGTTGTAGAGAATTAAATGTGGGAAGCAGTTCTTTCGTTTTACAATTACACACTCGTTTACATCAATTATAACTTCTAGGTTTGAAGTACTTCGGCTAACCAATTAAAAATAATGCTAATTAAACAACTACTGAAACACAAAATGCAAAATCTGCTTCTCTTATTGGCTGGTTTAAATGTTCAACTTCACAGAGCAAAAGAAATGATCTTCCCAGCTGCACTACATGCTGGGATGAACCTTTAAAAAATTTCCTATCACTGAGATACTAGTTGTGACAAAGAAGTGGGGAATTATGAAAAAATTGTTATGTTTTTTGTTGAAATCGGGCCCCAGTGGCTTTTATAAGTACCTAGTACTGTTCCAAGTGCAGAATTTTAGGAGGAAAAACTGTGCATACCAAGAGAAAAGTGATTCCTACAAAAATTGCTTTTTTGGGCAATTTTTCTGCCCCAAAGACCCATGTGCCCTCTTCAATATACAGACAACCGATTTTTGTGGAGTCCAGGTCATACGAATGCCAGCATTTCATATACTGCACAGTGTTTCACGAGAGATCGGACAGGCACATCCGGTCGACATCATTAATTTTGACGAAGATTTTATATATAGCTCCTTGTGCACAGGGCAAAACATATGTGAAGTTATTTCGGGAAAAAATAAATTTCCCTTTCTCAAAAAAATTCCCGAATTCGGCTAGCAGAAAATTAGAAACTTCTACCACTGTAAAACAAAAACTACCGCAGCTATCGCCCTAGTTATTTTTATGTAAAGACTTTGCTACTCTCAAACTATTTTACACATTCGCGTTTGGCTTGCATAGCGAATGCCTTTTAATAAAAATTACCACATTGCAAAAAATTTGGAAATTGCCCGAACGTCGGAACTTTTTTCTCGGAAGTTAAGCGAGCTATGTAGTTGAAAAATTTTTCCCGTTATTTTTCTATGCTCGTTCAATCTTCGCGCCAATTTTAGTTCATGTGGTCAAGACGGTTCGATATGAAAAATGCCCTGTACTGCAGCAAGGTAACACATTTTCGTATATTTTGAACGCCAATTAAAAAAGAAGGCCGTCTTCGATTTTTTTTCAAACTAGCCCAAATTAAAGCCACGGTTGCTCTCTATCGCCTACATCAAAAACATGTATCACTATTCCTGTTGTTTTGCAGCTACAAAGCGCCAAATATGGCCTTGTTAGCAGTACTGCGGTGACTTACACATCCTAGTTTCTGTACAGTTTTCATAGCAAATGTTCTGTGTGCTCACTAATCCTCTTGCTCTTGAGCTGGCAAACACTATCATCGTAGGCTGTTTTTTGGTCAGTTCTTGAATGACCATCATGTATTTCGGCACAGTTTATGTATATCAGCGTAGAGTACATTGTTTAAATTTCGACAATTTGCCTTTTATCTCCATACCCCCACAAACCTGCCCACACTACCAGCGTGACCGACGCCAACGGAAGAGAATTAACCAAACTCACGGCCCTTATAAAATCTATAGAAACTGCCGAAAAAGTTGCTACTGCCTTAGTCGCCACCACTTGCGAAGAATATACAGTGATACTGACCGACCCCCAAGCTGCATGCCACAATTTCCTGCCCAGACGAATATCCCTACCAGCATTGGCTACTCTAAAACAAATTAAACAGCTTCCAGAAGTAGAGATTGTCTGGTCACCTGGCCCTAAATCCCTCAAAGGAAATGAGTTGGCACACGCCACTGCCCGCGCCCATATGCACCGGGCCGTTTCCTACAAGATCACGACATCGACAAGCCTACCCCCCTGAGAAAATACGCCAACATACTCACCCACTAATGGTTCGGGCACCAACAATACCCACCACCCCACCCACACCTATCCAGAACCAAAGCTACAATATTCCGACGTCTACAAATGAACTCTTAACCCCACAATACCCTACTCCATGCTATGTACCCCACCCTAGCACCCTGTACCATCTGGTATGGGGGTGTCAACGAACCCCGTCCCTCACTCCTAATCCCAACCTATATACAAGCGATGGGTGGCACGGCTCACCAGCTCCGACCTCTCCTCCCAGAGTAGCCTGGTGGAGAGGGCCCGGGTGGCCAGCGCAGGCCAGGGTATCCTGGACTAGAGGAAACCCCCCACTAGGCCCAGACATCAGCACCTAAGGCTCGCCTAAATAAAGTTTACTCCTCTTCCTGCCTTTTTTTGTACCTCACAGTCAAAAATGTTGTTTTACTTCACCATGACATTTCAGCCTACACTGCACTATTTTGCCCACTTCCTCTATAATGCTTTCGCACTTCAGAGTCTGTAAAAAGAATAAAACGTCAGAGCGCTAACAAACTCTCCCCTCTTTTGACAAACCGTCAAAAGGTGCAGCCCACCACCATGCTGCCCCTCCACACGGCGGTTACGCCTCCAGCTACGACACGCTCTCGTCCATGGGGGCCCACTCAAACCGGTCAGCGGCGGCCGCCGCCAACGCCGCCCAGGGAGGCGGCCGCTGTCCTCTGCCGCCCCTGCCCCCGGCCCCTCCTCCTCCCCCTCCCCCTCCACCCTTCTCCACTCCGTCTTCCTCGAGGAGAAATAGGCCGGGCAGCAGGAAGCACCTCCCAGAGTACCTGTCCAGCTCGTCAAATGGTGAGGAGGCATGACCCTCAACTTCGGACGAAGGGGGTTGGTTGATTGATTGATTGATTGTGGGGTTTAACGCACTGACACAACGCAGGCGATGAGGCGCGCCGTAGTGGAGGGCTCCGGATTAATTTTGACCACCTGGGATCTTTAACGCGCGCCGAAATCTCGTACACACACGGGCGTTTTTGTTTTCTGCCTCCATCAGAAAAGCGGCCGCCGCGGCCAAGAACCGAACCCGCGACCTCGTGCTCAGCAGCGCAACGCCTTAGCCACTGAGCCTCCGCAACGGGTGAAGGGGGTTGGTTACTTTAACCCTTTCGGCCCTGGTGGTGTCAATTGATGCCGTCACATAAAAGTTCCTCTAGTGCATAGAGAATGAAACCAAAACTGCTCGTTTTTTGGGGGGAATTGTGCTTCATTGATGCTTATTGCGACAGATATCACTGTTGTTTCATTTTAGTGGAGCTCCACGCTACAAAGACGCAGCAGCTCCAGTGAGAAGAAATTACAACATTGAGGCTGAAAAAATGGTGGTCCAAGTTTTATTCCAAAGCTTGTATATCTATAAGTACGTGCATTACGAAGCTTATTTTTTGTTTGTAGGTTCATGTAGTCATAAAAATGATGTCTCTGCATGACATAAAATTTTTAATTGCCAGATGTTCTAGTTATTCGTCTCATAAAATAAATATAATCACTGGCACTTCCAGCTCTATTTTTTGTTTGGAGGCTTATGGGACCCTAAAATTTAAGAACACACAGAAAAAAGTCTTCCTGAAAATAAAAAAATCAGAGCTGAAAGGGTTGATCTTTGTGTGCACTGTGAATACGTGTAAATGATCCCAAGTGAGATACTGCGTGAAAAGCCTCACAAACTGAAATTTGACCCAGGTAATGACGCCTTTTGATAGTTACAACCAGTTCTATCGACGTTAATGTTCAAAGTGGTATCACATGCCCAACCCGAGCGTCAAATAGCAATGAGAAGTAATTGGTGCTTAGAGAACGAAGCCCTCGAACAAAGCCCAGCACCAATTTTTGAAGCCTTCGGAAAAAGGTTGGCCTTTAATTCAAAAACACATTTGAAAACTTAATGGACTGTGACTCCAACTACTAACACCGTATTTGCACGATTCCAACGCGCACCTTCTTTTTCTAGAAGTAGCCTTAAAATTTGCGTGCCTGTTTTGATCGGGCGCGAAACTGAAATCGGCTTTCAGCATTCTCCGCTTTGGTTTTAATACCAGCAGGAGCTGGATAAGCAAGATTGCGAAGCACATAAAATGTTCGCTTCCCCCGTTGCGCGCGTGAAATAAAATGTCTTCTTCCAAGTACGTGGGGTCATGTCTTTTACATCTGCGCAGTAGAATCACCGACAAATTATTTTTTAAATTTTGATAAGGAAACCTACATGCGGGTTACAATCGGGGAGGGGGGGGGGGGGGCTTTAGAATCATGCAAATATGGTAATCTCCAGAACAATTCGTAGAGTTCACAAAACACCCGCACCAGCAATCCAGCCAACATGGAAGCCTTAATAAAGGTTTGCCTCTATCTCTGCAGCGTCCATCTCATCAGTGTACGGTGTTCCTGCCTGCCTTCTTGGATCCAGTCAGCTCTGCCACACGGAGACCACCCAGGTGGTGGTCTACGCGGACCACAAGGGCTTTGGCTTTGCCCTGCAGGGTCCCACCCCCTACACCTCCGAACCACAGCCCCCGATCCCGACAATCAGCAACATAGATCCGAGGGGACCCGCCGAGAGGTAACGTCCATGGACTCTACACAAAATGTCCGTCTTCTGCCAATACTCCGCCAGGGCTAAAGTTGAGCGCCCCCAACAGAAAGAACAATCACGCATGTTCGGAAACTACACAAAAGTTGATTGATTGCTTGAAGGGTTTAATGCGCTGACGCAACGCAGGCGATGAGGCGTGCCGTAGTGGAGGGCTCCAAACTAAGTTTGACCAACTGGTGATCTTCAACGTGCGCCGAAATCTCGAACGCACGGTTGTGCAAGATTTACAAAGAACAGCTGAAGTTGTGCCATCGTGTGTAAATTTTTTGACGACATGATGAATATGCTGCTTTGTAAAAGTTCATTTAATGAGACCAAGAGGCCGAGATCGAACTAGCTGCTGCAAGTATGCTGTACACAACTTATCGTTGCAACGATGGCTATAACATGCAAGGTGATGCGAAACAACGCCTTAACACAATAGTGACTACAAGTCAGTACTACATACTTCGGAGCTGAACGTGTATTCTGTAGACTCAAATGACGTAGTCCCCACTTTTCGAATGAACAAGTGCCAAGCAAAGTAGCCTTTATATGTCTTTTTCTGTCTTTTTCTATGCTAAAAATGTCTCCTTGAAATGTGCACGTAGTTAACTGCTCTCAGTAACACGACGTTTCCTGTTAACATTCAGAACGGGAGTCATCCAAATCGGAGACCGTGTCCTCTCGGTCAACGGGCAAACGACCGAGGGCCTCTCCGTTGAAGAAGTCACTCAGCTCATTCAGCAATCCCGTCCAAGAATAGTCCTCGACATCGAGTTCGACGTCGCCGAATCCGTCATCCCGAGCAGCGGCACTTTTACGGTCAAGCTTGCCAAGAAGGGCCCCGGGCTTGGAATCACCATCACATGTGAGTTGCCAGCTTTACGGGTTTTTTCCCGTTTCCCACAATGTCATAATGAACGTTTCACTGGCCGGCGTGAAAGCAACAGTTGAGCTTACGTTTGCCAGACAAAACTGGCAGAAATTACTTCCAGATGTCCTGTTTGCGAGTATTTTCGCACCGTGACGTGTTAGATACCGTAACACACGAAAGGGGCCACGCAGACAAAATACAAGTTTGTTTTATTCAAAAGATTTAGCGTTTTATAGGGCCATAAGCGCTTGTTCGGCAGCGAGCGACGCTTTATTCACCGAGAAATTAAATATTTTAAGGCAAAATTTCAATCCTCCCGCTAAATCGTGGGTTTTCATGATGTCGACAATGCCGTGTTAAGAGCAGGGCCTTAAAACTAAATATAGCCTGCTGACCAAGGCTACTCCCATCTCACATGCACCCGTTTTATTATCTTGTTTATCGGCCACTTTCATACATGGCACTGCAATACTGCTGAAGTGCCAGTGTTTGGTTATCCTGTTAATCGCCGACTTTCATGGCGCGGCAATACTGCTGCCTCAGCTGATGTGCCAGCGTTCGCACTTTGCTTCTGGCTGGACTTCTACACCTGCCGTATTTTTATTACGGTTCATACTAATCGTTTCCTAAAACGTAAGCTATGACTTGACAAACATGGTCGCATAAGCGAAAGTGCCGGTTGTGTCAGTTTTTCAGTGTTTCACACAAGTCCAGCGCATCCGACGGCTGTGTTAGCGATGCTGCCGGCAAAGTGCCGCACTAACTGCTTCAGTGTTCACGTGTTCGTTCGTAACTTTAGTTCACCCCACAATTCTTAGTGCTATAAAAAGAATTTGCCCTAATTTCAAGCGCAAATAGCTCGTTCGGCAAGCTTATAAAAGCCCTCCCTAATTTGCATTTGCTTTTGCCAGCCTCAGCCAACCGCGCAGCACGGCCTATGACATCGTAGGTTCTGTTGCAGGAAATGAGCTAGTGGGTTGCATGGCCATTCCCTTTTTTTCCTAATTATGTAGGTTATTTGAGCGAAGTTTACATTAAAAGTGGTGTCAGTACGATTGGAACGGGGCAATCTTTCGAATGAATCAAACTTGTGTTTTGTCTGCACGACCCCTTTAAGCAAACTTAGATCAACCCAATGAGCTGCAGAAAGCAACTTGAAGATAAGAAAACATTAGCGTGGATTAGAGGACAAACTCAGGTGGAAGACATTTCTAGTTCAAACTAAGCAACGGGAGCGGTGTTGGGTCAGTCATGTAATACGAATGAACAACAGGTGGATGGTACGGTTAACAAGAGACAGTAAATGAAGTAGTAGAACGAAGACCAAAAGTGCGATGAAGGGATGAAGTCGGTAAATTGAGGGCAAAGAATGGACTAGACAAGCCCACGACAGAGGTGGCTGAAAACGTTTGGGACAGGCCTTCGTCCAGCATTGGACATGAACACTTCTTCCCAGCCCCCAAGAACCGGCGTCCCGGGGAGCCCCTCCTGATCTCGGACATCAAGCACGGCAGCGTGGCCCACCGCACGGGCACCCTCCAACCCGGCGACCACCTCCTGGCCATCGATTCTGTCCGCATGGACAACTGCACCATTGAAGATGCCGCCCAGATCCTACAAGCCTCCGAGGAGGTCGTCAAGTTGCGCATACGCAAGGATGAGGCCTTCTGCGGTCAGTGCGATTTGAGGTTGTTGCCAGCACTAAGGTTGGTCAGAGTAGCATTTAAGAATGTGATAATTCACTGCCAATCTATATGGCGGCGGGAATGAGTGAGTGAAAGAGACTTTAATGATCACCGGCAACAGGCGTAATGTCTCCACTACGCCCGGACGTAGCCACGCGGCGGGAGAAAGTTAATTTTCTTTACACGTCAGTCGTTTAGCCACTGGGTACATTTCCTTACTAACTGGCAACACCTAAAAAAATGCAATTTACATGCATCTTGTTCTTTTTTATTTTTTCGTGTGCTTGCCAATAACATAACAATAGCAATAATGAGCACATGTTTGTTAAAAGTTAAAAGCCCATTATTACTTGCTTAAGGCACGCGTTTAATTGGAAATAAGGAGGCAGGGTATTAAATGCAACAAGCCAATTAAAAAACAAATACTGAATCTGACTTGGGGTTGCAAATCGCCACCTCCAAAGTCCGCCTGCAAAAACATTGTCATTCTGCAACTACCACGGTGGAATGCTAACATAATACAAAGCCAAGACTGGGGATGCATATCTCTACCCGCAATCCTGTTGCTAAAAAAGTTTTACAGCTGTGCGGTATGGTTATTTTTACGCTACTTTTCTCCTTAGTTGCACGTCTTGACACAGCCTTTTGACCACAGAACCCTTGTCTGTAATGTTTATTACAAAAAGAACTACTACAAGCTGCAGTGCTCGCTGTTTCAACCTAGCTTTGTGCACAGGAGAGCTGGAATTAATTAAGGCCCCCTCCCTTCTCTTCCCCGTGCAGAGGAACCCGATGCGACGGGAGCCGTCATCTTCACTGTGGAGTTGGCCAGGCACGGGGGTCCGCTGGGCATCACCATCTCGGGCACGGAGGAGCCCTTCGATCCCATCATCATCTCGGGCCTCACCGAGGGAGGCCTGGCCGAAAGGTGATGATGGGAGACCCCCCTCTGCCCAATCGCGAGTAACCCCCCTCGTTTAAAAGTTTCCGAAGCCCTCGAATCAAAAACACCCACTAACTTTCTTCAGTCTACTAAGCATATCTTTCATCTTATCCATCGGGCACTTTAGTTAATAACAGTTCTCTCTCTTCCCGCGGCCTTGGGCCTACCTGGTACGGCTTTAACAGTTTGCTGCTCTGTGGTGCGCTGCTTTGCAGGAAAAACACCCTAGCTAGAAAGTCAAAGGAGACGCACCTTGATTAAAAAGCATTTCTTCGTGCCTTTAATGCGGGAAGCCTACTCTAACTGCAGACGTTAAACCTAATAGCATGATAGTTCGTCCATGGAGGGTGCAGTAGGCCGAGCATGACAACTAAGAGGAGTTCGATACGGTGGTACTTGTAAAATTTTTTTGCTATACATAAATTGAGAAATGTGCTCTGCAAAATCTTGTTTCAAGACACACAACAAAAACATGCGATGCTAAAACTTTGTGGGCTGCGTGAGAAGTTTTAAGGCAGTTGTGTTTACAAATGGCAAAACTGTTTATTGGCTAGTTGAGGAGAGCACCGAGAACTTGTTTCTAAGCTAGCCGGTCGACGGCAGCTCTGCGCAATTAGGAACACTAACCATGAGGACATTAACAACTGTATGTAAGACATTTAAGGGGTGGCCTTAAAACAACTTCTTTTAATTTTCAAGTAAACTTTGCGAAACTTGTCAGTCTTGCTGTTTTTTGCCCACTGATTTCAAATATGCCATTATTTTTTCCAGTTGGTCAATTAGTTCCCAAGATAATTAGAGACAATTAGGTATTTTTGGTCAAACAAGACAAAACAGTGTTGGTCATAAAACTGAAATCTATATATTTTCCAATTCTATAGACCCTGGTGAATGCAATAATCGAAGCAGTTTTTGATGCATCCCTTGGAAATAATTTTGCAGCTCATTAAACTTTGCTGGCACCAGTGGCAGGGAACCATTTTGAGTGCCCGTTTCATTTCAAACACCGAAGTTTAATGAGCTGTAAAATTAGTTCCAAGCGGCGCATCAAAAAACTGCTTCAATTATTGCGTTCACCAGGGTTCATAGCAGTGGCAAATATAAAGATTACAGTTTTATGACCAACACTGTTTTGTCTATTGTATGACCAAAAATGGCTAATTATCTCAAATTATCTCGGGAACTAATTGACCAGCTGAAAAAATAATGGCATATTTGAAATCAGTGGGGAAAAAAAAAACAGCAAGACTGACAAGTTTCACAGAGAGTTTACTTACAAATTAAAAGAAGTTGTTTCAAGACCAGTGTCCCCCCTTAATAGTAAGCAAAACACCCATGCTCTGCGCTACAAGTGTACGAGACTTCAAAGGGCCCATGTGAATTTTCCGCCCCACAGGACGGGCGCCTTGCACGTAGGGGATCGAATCCTCGCAATCAACGGGCAAAGCCTGCGGGGGAAGCCCCTGAGTGAGGCCATCCTCCTGCTCCAGAACTCCGGGGACGTCGTCACGCTCAAAATATCCAAGTCTCCCAGGAACCAAGGTAGAGGAAAGAAGTTGAAGTACCCTTGCAGGTGGAAAGTCGCTTTTGGAATGCGTTACAGCATTGGGGCAGCATTACACAGTCTCCGCCCAAAATCTAGATAAACATAAAAATTTAGGACGGGTGCTTGTTAGGTTTGCAAGCAGAAGCCAGAAACAGAGCAACTTAATTAAGCCCACTTAAATCTCTGAGCTCGAAAACCATGGACACTTACAGTACGTTCTTAAAGGAGTACTGACACAAAATTTTTTGTGTTCGTTCTTTCTTTTTTTTTTCACTTTATGGGTGCCTACGAGCCCGACATTCATAGCATGGCCGATGAGACGGTTCGTCGTGGTGTAAATAATTATCTACAGCCTTGTTTATTTGTGTCAGTATTCGTCTTCACAAAACAAACACTCAGGGGGCCATGCCATGGAGGTTCTCACGTCAGCAGTTTGGGACCAGGAGGAATAGATGGCACCAAGCTGATGCTGATGTTGAAAGGATATCCATTCTGAGCTTTCTTGAGCACGCAGAGATTAAAATGAATTTAAAACATGTTATACTGAACTGTTACTGAAACTTGCTGGGAGATATCTCTGTATACAAAGGAAGCTTTTTATATAGTTACCTCAGCTTTGAAATTTCGTGTCAGTACTCCTTCAAGGAGCACAATCTTCCCTTATGAGCCGACTTGTTACAGACAACTTGTGCAGGAACCCCAATCCAAGACTTTTATCAGACAATTCTTTAACTTCCTTTCTGAAGACCTTGCAGATTAAACTATATATAACCAAAAGCAGGAAATGGAAGTATTACTGCTGCCAAGCCCACCATTCCAGAACCCTCGAGTGGTGAATATTCTTCTGTCCATGGTGTGAAAACGGCGAAGGGAAACAAAATTACGGTTGTTACTCTTTTCGGCAGGAGTGGTGACAATTTTTACCATAGACACAGACTTCGTATTCCACCTACCAAAAAGACACGGTCACACAAAACCACAACTCGAACGTCATGAACTGTAGGGAACGGTTAATAGTTATCACACTCCATTTATTGTGGCATTCGTCTAGTCTTTACCTTCTTTGCTCATCGTCAAAGGTGAATTAATTTACGCGATGTGGAAGTATTTTTTGAGCAACTAAGCATCAAGGATAACCGTTTGTACAGACTAGACTGCATCAACAGATGGCACTTCTGCGAACGATGCCCTGGAAGGCCGCCCTTTCAGTGAAGTTTTAGTAAAGCTAAGCTGCCCCTGCCTCTCGACTGTCCTTTTTTCCAGGCCTGGACGGTGGTCACCGGATCGAGCGGCCCAAAGAGGTGAGCCCGGCGCTTCGCAGAAACTTGGCGGCCATAGCGGGAGGCGCAAGCGAGCACCCCACCCGCCCTCCCCCCACGTTTCAGCCCGAGCCCAGCAGCTTCCTGAACCTGTACGCCACCCCTATCCCCAGCGTCGACAGCGCCGTCGAGTCGTGGGACAGCTATGGCGGGATGGAGGCCGCCGCCGCAGCCGCCGCTGCTGCTGCCGTCGCAAATGGACCCACCCCAGCGCAAACCGTGGCGCTGCCTCTCACACCGGATGCCAGTCGACGGGAAACAGGTACCAGGCGCAAAAACAACCCAACATTAACTAAATTTAGCCCTTTCCAAATAATAGGTTACTTCCACAAAGTTCTTGCTTAAGAATTGCTTGGGTTTGGGCGAGTTAGTTCATATCGACTTGAAATTTCAGCTTGAACAAAAACCACAGGACTTGGGAAGTTCTTGCGTAAACTTTCCTCCCTGACAGTTTCTCTCAAATTAAGCATGCCCCGCATTTCCAAAAAGCCATGCTTTGTGGAAGTGCTCGTTGCGGAAAGAAGCCACCTGATCTCAAATACTTTGCCCTTCAATTCTGTCAAGCATGATGCCTACCGTCTATCTCCACGAATCAGAAAAGGACATCGTAGTTAGGGAACTACTTTACAGAATCAACGTACTCCACACATCCTTCCATTTCTTTATGAGAGAAAAAAAGAAGACAGGTGCAATCATTGCGCAAGTAAGTATTCAGATAGACGTCAGCAGCTGAGCCAAGTAAAATCCCTACGTGGTAGCCTTTATATGGCCAAGTTCCACCGTTTCGTAGCATCCCTAATGCAAGCAAAACTCTATTCCGAATACCTTCCCATCTGGTACAGTTGGCACTAAGTATGCTAATAATAATAATAATAAAAAAAAAAAAACGAGACTGCACTCTTCAACGGAAACATTCAGAAAAGGTAGGAATTGTTGCAACTACAACAACCTACAAGCATCATCTCAACCAACTTTCACTCGCCGCGGTGGCTCAATGGCTAAGGCGTTGCGCTGCTGAGCACGAGGTCGCGGGTTCGATTCCCGGCCACGGCGACCGCTCTTCTGATGGAGGCGAAAAGCAAGAAAGCCCGTGTGTACGAGATTTCGGCGCACGTTAAAGATCCCCAGGTGGTCAAAATTAATCCGGAGCCCTCCACTACGGCGCGCCTCATCGCCTGCGTTGCGTCCACGCATTAAAACCCTACAATCAATCAAAATCACCCCACTTCCTCCTTCCAAAACGCAGATGTTCCGACCAGCGTGGCTCAGCCGTCGTCGTGCTCCCAACAGCCCTGCCCCAACGCGACCGCCGAACTCAAGTCCTGGGAGCGAGACGTCTGGGGCCACCGGCCGCCACCGAACCTCACCCTCCCCGGTCCCAGTTCGTCAAACCCTCCGCCAGCCTTCCTCGCGACGGTGGGCAGCCACTCGTGCGCGTCGGACAGCGGATCCGCCGACTGGTCCAAGGTCCTCGAAGACCTCGAGACGTGCGGGCAGTCCAAGCTCCTCCGGCAGATCGAGCGGAGCATAATGGGCAGCCTGCCTTCCATCGCGCCCCTGCCGCATCCGGAGCTGCTCCAGAATCCAGAAAACCTCCAGTACGACGACCTCTACGGATTTCAATCCCGGCTCCAGTCCGACGACACGTCCACAGAGTGCGAGTTCCAGGCGGCGGACCACGAGCAGGCGCCGTTCACGCTGTCGCCGTATGAGGGACGGCACGACGACGGTCGCCATGACGACGGATCGGTCACGACCCCTTATCCGAACTATGGCGGTCACATGACCGCACCCATCCCCATCGAGGTGCACAGGGTCACGCTCTTCAAGGACAACGTCTACGAGGACTTTGGCTTCAGTGTATCCGACGGTCTGTACGAGAAGGGTGTCTACGTTAACCGGATCCGGCCCGGTGGCCCTGCCGACATGAGTGGAATACTCAAGCCCTTCGACAGGATACTCCAGGCAAGTTGGAAGCACCACTACTACTAAGCTTTTTGGAATGTTCTTATTTCCCAGTTTTAGGTACAAAGCAGCTAACACTAATAGATTAGATGGGCCCCGTTCATGCCGAAATGAAAGATGGTTTGGTGCCACGAAGCTGAACTTAAATTCCAGAACCCACTCAGTACAGCTTGAAGTTTTAAGCTGACTTCATTTTCACACCTGATTGAGGTGTTTTGTCCAGAAGCGTTTCTTATATCCCGGCTACACTAGGGTCCGAATGTCATTTGAACCAAATGGGGTGCTTCGAATGCCATTCAGAATCCGCCGTGCTGCGCTACAATTTCGATGGCATTTGAAAGCTTTCACAATTGCTCGCCGCGCTGTAGTGGCGCTGTTGTCGCCCTGTTCCGTTTTCGTACAATAATACAACAATCAAATTTAGGAGCAGTCTAAGGCAGTAAAATGATATCAAATTAAAAGAGACACCAGTTTTGACTGTAAGTGGTGGCTGTTTGTGTAGTTTTTTTTTTTTTTTGCGACTGACCCACTGGTTCTGAGAGTATGAAAATTAAATATGTTGATTTCATATTTTAAGTAAATGACCTGTGAACAAAGTTCTACAAACAACAATATTTTGTTTGTTTTACGCACGGAAGTATTATATTTTTTATTGCCGATCGAAGACGCTGCGTGCGAGTGCGCTAGAAATGGCATTTGAAACCCCAAATGTCTCTCTCTGGGTGCTCATTTGGCTCGAATGTCATTTGAGCCGAATGGCATTTCAAAACCCCAGTGTAGCAGCACAACTTGGCATTTGAATCAAATTACATTTGGTTCAAATGACATTCGGACGCTACTGTCGCAGGGGTATTACATACTTCAAAACTGAAGCGACTTGTAAGAAAAGTTCCTCATATATATATATATATATATATATATATATATATATATATATATATATATATATATATATATATATATATATATATATTTCTTTTTTTTGCATGCAGGTGAATGAAACCAAAACACACGACTACGACTGCTGCCTAACGGTCCCCCTCATGGCCTCTGCGGGCGATTCGGTTGAGCTCATCATCAGCCGGCCGGCTTACGTCAACGGAAACACGTCGCACAGAGGCTACGAGTCCTCCGCCTTTCACCCTTGGATCGACGACAACGACCGAGAAGACTGCTCCTCCCCACATGGGTCGCGCCCGGGATCACAAATACTGACCAAGACCCTGTGAGACACACCACAAAGAAGTGTGTCATAATTAAGCTTCAACAACTAAGCCGTAAAGAAGAAGAAAGAAGAATAAGAAGGCATTTCGGTCCAAATCTCAGCGTAGGTTGTGAGCTAACACGGGTAGACCCAGAAATGCCAACTGCAGTGTGGTTTGATTGAGAAAAAGTCTTCGTTCTCTTCTTTGATACTCGCGAGTTTTTGTTCACTGTCCGACAAACGCGATTCTATATGTCTCTCGTTACATTTGCATTCACGTTTTTCGAGGTATAAGAGCGCTTTAACTTAAAAAAGCAACCTTTATACACAACTGCCGAGTGCTTGTTGAGGATGCTGTGACAAATGCTAGAGCTAGAAGTTTCTACGCACGTGCGATTCAAGAAAGCGAAACTGGCAAAGCAATGGTTGGCCATGTGACTTTCCGGATCACATTTGGAACAGTGAAAACTGTTTTTTTCCACCAAATAAGAATCTCAGGTTTCTAGGAACGCCACTTGTGGTGCTTCACAGCTCATCGAGCAAGGTTGTTTGAGATAAGCAGATGCTACAACGCAGACAAAGCAGACGTGTTATGTATCACTGGCCTGCGTATCTGCGTTACCTATTTACCTTTCCGCTTCAATAAAGGCCAACAATCAAACGCAGCTACGCTACCAAGTGTCAGCGGGCTGCAAGAGTCCATAGCTTTAAAAGAAAAACTTTTTGAAGAAGCCTCTTTCTGACCTTTTCAGCCCCTACTTACGATTTCCCATCATCTCCGCTCCAAAAACACTCAACTTTGTACATAATAGGTGAACTGCTCAGCCTCAGTAGTCGTAGCTAGTCACAAAACTCAACTGTTGGTCACTGCTGCTACGCAAGCTAGTTCAAACAGTCAGCTAAGCATTTCTTTCGCGGCATTGAACTCCTTTCTAAAACATGAAGGTTGGATAGATGACGTTGAAGTAGCCAGAACGAACAACACACAGAGCTGGAAGGTACAAAAAAAGCAACGTTGACACCGTCTGTCGCACCCAAACACGTAAACAGTAGTTTCTCCCCTTTATTCAAAGTGCCTTCGCCTTGTCTCTTCCCAGGACAAGCGCCCGCTGCCAGTTATTCTCCAAAGAGCCATTTATGAGCTTTGCTGTACAGTTGTTCTTGATTGTCTTTTTTTGGAAAGCGTGGAAATAAAAGGACACGTTTGCAACCAAAAAATGATCGCTCTTTGGTGACACGGGGGGGAACAGTCCGACTTACTCGTTGCCGATTAGAACGCAAGAACGATGAGGTGTCGCCTGGCATCGTGGGTGAAGTGGTGCGACTTGAACAGATCACTGCCGTAGAACGGTGACAGGTTGGTGATGTTCAGCTGGTGAGCCTGAAAGGAACAGCACCAGAAAGTTAGCAGTGATGAGAGTTAACTGAACACGCACTTGCTATCATAACTGAACACGCACTTGCTGAAACAGCATACTTGCAAAGGCAGCTTTAAGTCACAGTGGTTTTATATCCTTCGGCAACCACGGGTAAAGCGTTCGAGACATCAAGTGAAGTGCAAAGCAAGTGTTCTTGAAGCTTAAGTACAAAGAAAACTAGAAGCTAGTACACAATGAAACATGCTGGCTGATTCCGAGTCTTTGGGAGATAGCTTACAGCATTTACAAGGCCTAGTAAGGCTGCCCAACCACTAAAGGCTTTTTGACCTTGTTCGGACAGCCACCATGTGCAACTTGGGGTAGAAACTGGGGCCACTATTAATAACGAAGACATAAACGTCCCATCAGTAGCTTCCACTGAGCTATCACTTTTAACAAAGCTCTTTAATGCGACAGCCCTGCCGAGGTTTGACCGCTTCACAACTCCGTGGCTCCTACAAGGTTGCAGAACCTGCCTCTGGAAAGGGCAGAATGAAGCAATATAGAAGCAACTCAGTTTCAGTTAATGCAGGGCCATTCTACCAGAGCAGCTCTTCTCCACTGTCCTGCTGTTTCATAGGAAAAAGAAGAGTGCAGGGCTTAATTAAGGGGGGACGTGGCTTTCAAAATCAACTTTTTTATTTCTGAGTGGATTTTGATGAAAATTGGCACAGCAACTGGAAATGCTTCTGTGATAACACCATAAAAATTTCAAGATAATATTTTGATAACTTTTTTATTTATTAAATTTTCTTTCTGTTCCGCTTGTACCGAGCTTGAGCGACTTATAAAACACGATAGAAAACTTGTTCGAAGTGCTTTGCATTCCCAAATGAATGGGCGAGGTCGTGACAGTTTTAGAATTTTTTTTTACAAAACAATATTTTTTATTTTTTTAGAGGTTAATGTGCAACAGGCATGTCGACTGTGAACGACTATTTGAATAAAAAAGTCACAAAAGACAAATCTGGAAAACCAAAAGTGTCACGACCTGAACTGTTCATCAAGGAATGTAATGCAAGAAACGGCATTAAAATAGACCCAGTGGTCACGAAGAAATCCCTGGTACAAGCGACATAGGTGGCAAAAAAAACTGTTTTGAGAAAACGGCTTCCGAAGTTGCAACATAGGTTTCACTTATCAAAAGTCGCCACGGTTGCAGCCTTTCATGTCCTTTTGAACATGGGGCTTCTGGAAGGCCTTGCCTTGAAATTGGAGTGCCTTTTACAGCCTTTCTCTTTCCAGAAAACATCATTTTCAGCTCCTCCGTGAAGAGTACATACCCCCTTTGCAAACCAAACGGAGGGGAAGATGGGTTTCAATGGGCTTTCAATGCAAAGTAGGTTAGTTGGTTGGCTGTATCGCACTGGACAACCTCCTTTTGCAGTGTTGTCACCATGGCAACAAGTTAAGCATTTTTTTACTTAAATTTGAACATTTTTGGCTTTTTTTTATGTTTTATCTTGCCTGGCACAGCAACTTAGTACTCATACGTGCAGGTGTTCATTGCCAAAAGTTTGCATACCACAAGGATGAAAATGAGCTACTTTGAAGCTTGGTAGAGTATTCTGCATAACTCCCAACTTCAATGCAACAGCATATTTTTTTACTACTTTTGACATTCAAGGCATCCAATATTTCTCGCAGCACTGCCAGTATGCCCTAAGTAATGGTATCAATAATTTCCCTAAAAAAATCACTGTTAAATGCTGCCACAGTAACGTACATTTTTAACGCAGAGAGCATATTTTTATTCCTATATTACTAACTCAAACCTGTTTGCATGAAAATTACAAGTGCACGGGAAACGTAGCGCAAGAAAGGCGATATGGCACGCGCGCATCGCAGCGCACGCTTACCGCGACATATCGAACTTTGATTATACCTGATATGGCTGGTCAGGTCGCTTTTAAGATTAAATCTAACGTCGCAGGCATTAATTACAACTACTGGCGTTCAATCGTAACCGGTTGCCCAGTCATGTGATGCTCCAATGCGCGCCGGCTATGCCGTGCGCGCCGCAGCGTTTGACGCGTCGACCGTTTCTTTCTCAAGGCTAGCGATCCCACAGTCAAAACACAGCAATAACTAAGCGTGTAAACATCGCAAATCCGACTAAAAGTTCACTTCACGAACCGCTATCGCAAGCGCGCACACCGCGTCACCCTCCGGGGTCTGGCGACGGTAGAGTCGCGCGCACCACGAAGCGTTCGATGACCTCCTCCTTTCGAGCCACACAACTTCCCGTAATCTGGCTCGTTATCTCTGGCATTCCCATCGCGATAACGTGCGTGTTGAATACCACAGATTGAACAGAAACTCGGCCGAGCGAAGCGGCGAAAATGAACTCAATCAGCTCGCTACGCAGCTCAGGCGGCCGCCATCTTGCGTTGCGCCCGCGACATCCAATCAGGAGGGTCGTTGTTCTGGGCCCGGCCGGAGGACCAATAGCGCTTCAGCATCTATTTCTAGCTTCGTTTGTTCGTCGTTTCTTTTCTGCCGTTTGTGCGTTTGTGAATGAACGAAGGTACAAGAGACGAGCGGAACCGGAAAGACGATCGCTCGGCCGATCTAACCATATCAAAATGGCCGCGCCCGGTGGCACCGTTGCGGAGATAGAGCGCTCCGAAAATTGCCGTTTTTTCGCCCTTTTGCGCTGATAGTTTGTCACCGCGCCTTACAAAAGTATTTTTTTTATGCCACTTTGCGACGCTTTTCAGCGTAAAAACTTTGCAGACGCACAGAATAGGAAACATTGAAGCCGAATTTGTGGGTTTCAAAAAAACGATGTTTTGGTCATTTTTCCGAAGTTGAAAGCCGCGTCCCCCCTTAAGGGAAGCGCTTGGGGCACCCCCCCCTGGCCTTCATCTTGCACAGTGCGACGCTTGTCAATGCTACTGCAATTACACAGCCACTTTGAAATGAAGAGGTAGCACATCCGATCAAACATGCAAGTACCTTCTCCTGTAGGTCCTTCTCGGAGATCTCGACGACGTCGGGCTCGCTGCCGTAGCGGCTGCGCATGAAGTTGATCTGCTCCTGCACCAGCTGCTTGAGCACGAAGAGCAGCAGCTCGTTGTGGTCCTTCTTGTAGCTGAGGTAGCGCTGGAAGGTCTTGGCCATGGTGCGCATGACGCTGTACTTCTGGGTGTTGATGAAGCTCTCGAGCATCACCCGGATGGCCATGTTGACGTCCTCCTCGAGCACGTGCTCTCGCAGGTGCATGCGCGCGTGCGCCTCCGCCAACCGGATCATGGACTCTATGTGACGCACCGTGATTGGCACGCTGCCCGTGGCCTATGGACAGAGGGAGGGTTCGAAATTCAAACAAACACTTCTGCACGCGCACATTTTGATTTTCTTTTACCGTGCCAGTGACAAGGTCAACAGGTGCCAACACAACAGAGTCGGAGGTCTTCACACTACAGCTTTGAACAAGACATTTGGCCGTATTCTGAGTCTGTCGTTCATTCACCCCATGGGTTCCCTCCCTCGTCTCTGTGCACATCAAGTTCTTCACCATCATCTTCACCACGTCATCAACTGGCGTAGCAAGTTAGGCATTTTAGCCCGACTAACATCGCCAGACTTCATTAAAGATCTCTCTCTCCTCTCTCGACTTGGCTGAGTGAAGGATACCGCAACGCTTTTACATTCAAAAATAGATTTTAAGGATACCAGGGATTGTGCACAAAAAGGGCAGTTTTATTAAACAAACTATCAAAGGTACTTACGCCTCAACGTAACCAGCCCTAGTATATGTTTCACATTAGAGACAGGTGCAGAAATGCCCTTTTGCATTGTATCTCTGCACAACACAGAGAACACACATAGTGTTTGAAAAGTACTTGAAAGAACAGCATTCTGGGCGGACATTTTGGAGCAGAGACCTAGCTCGTGAGTTGCAACCCTGTTTTTCTCAATATACAACATTTAAGTTCACACAACAACTGACATGAGCGTCATTCCAACAAGACGGTCTTTCAATCAGAGCAAGGCTGTACGTCGTCTTTGTGGTCCCTTCAAATCACAAGTTGGCCTTCCCAGGCTATTTCCGCAGGACAAACGGCTGTGAATAATTCTACTCAGTACGCTCTTCATTTCTCACAACTCTGCACCAACTCAAGGACATAAAAAAGTGCACGTGCAGAAGACTAAGGGGCAGCTAAAAAAAGACCAAACTCCAATCTTACTTCGCACCGTTGCACTACAGGTACTGATTCCACAAACTCCTTATAAAGGTTAAAAAAAAACAAGCTGAAACAGGGCGCGAGGCTCACCATGGACTCCCTTCGGAGCTCGCTGTACATCCGCGCCACCTTGTCCTGGTCCATCTGGTGCAGCTTTGGGTGGACCTTCTCGCGTGCGTACAGGATGTACTTCTGCAGCAGCTCCTGCGGAATCTTCTCAGGACCCGAATCGCTGCTGTCTTCATCGCGCTGGCTCTGGCTGTCCTGTAAAGTGCAACAGACAGCCATCGGTCACGTGCAACGATCACTGTTGCAAGCTGCGCTTGAAAGGGTGAGTTGCTCCCTACCATGCACCAGAAAATGATCGATGCATGAATGTCACGTGCGGTACATGCGAAGGGACGTGTTCTTTGCACTTAGCTGGAAATGACGCAGCTTTAGCAGCCTTTAAGCGCAGTCTGGGCCGCTAGCAACGTCCCACTAAGTGGCAGTGTCGTGTCTAGTCCCCAAAACCTTACGGAGGACATGGCATTCTCCCTTTTTGTGAGCAGCACAACAATGGGTGTAATACTGCACCAAAGAAGCCCAAATAACAGAACAATTAGTTTCCCATGTGTAATAGGAAAATTGGTTGATTGTTTGTAGGGTTTAACACGCCGACGCAACGCAGGCGATGAGGTGCGCCATAGTGGCGGGCTCCGGATTAATTTCGACCACCTGGGGATCTTTAACGTGCGCCGAAACCTAGTACACACGGGCGTTATTGCTTTTCGCCTCCATCAGAAAAGCCGCCGCCGCAGCCGGGAATCGAACTCGCAACCTCGTATTCAGCAGTGCAACGCCTTAGCCACTGAGCCACCGCGGCAGGTGAAATAGGAAAATTTAGTGCTGGAAATATTACAGGTTTGAGAAACTGACAGCACAAGACAACTAGTCAGAAACTGCCTATTCTCTGACATGACTTCAACAATTTGGTAGCTTTTCGTTACTCATGACCATTAATGCAAGCAACATCTGGCATAGATGGTCCACAGCAGCGACTACAGCCATGACCAGGTACAGTGAAATTTTGCCACACAATACACTAAAGTTAAGTAGCTCTGAATTTTGGCTGAACTAAATCATTTTCTGAAATTTCTAACCAACCACTACATGCTTCATGTTCGTTTCTCACCTATCTTTTGAGGTTTTCAGGACAGATTCTAGACAGCCTGCGACAACACTTGTGGAAGTTCGAAAATAGACATTCCTTCGAAGGTTTATGAGGTAAATTACGTTGAAACCAAGAAGAAGAACAAGAAGCAGAGGACGCAACTGAGGTTGAACAATCAAAGATATTACTGAAAAAGAAAAAGGCACCTCACTGATAACTGCAAGCATTTTAGACGGTGAGTGCATTCAATGTTTTAAGGGAACTTGCAAGCTTTCACCTCCTCTCCCCCCACTTCGCTCTAGCACCGCGTTCTAAGTGCTTTCTAACCATTCTTCTTTTTTTTGAGAAAACAAGCTGCGGCACTTTGTCTCAACTTTTGAAACTAGGTTTTCAAAAGAAGGATACATCACCCAAGTGACATTTGGAAATGTACGAAATCCTCGTCAGCAGCTAGCATATTTCTCTTATCTTAAAAATCCATTCAACTTAATATTTTTTTTGCAGACTTTATGAATTCAGTTAACAAGATTTTCCCAAAATACCAAACTTCAATAGAATCGGATTATAGTTTAATAAAGCTGATAATTTCACTTTACAACATGGGGGTGGGGGGAGCGGGGGGCAAAAAACCCATCGGCGAGGTGTTCATCTGACTTTCGATGCAAGCCAACAATTCATGGTATCCGAGTTTGACACACAGCCTGCTTCAACACACCGCTGAGATCCAAGCATCGAAGGAAGCTGGGCACGCAAAAGGATGCACACACCACATGGACATCAAAGCCAGCACGCATTTGAATTTCCCGCCAAATTTTTTTACCAGTGCGAGACTAGCAGATGCACGGACAGATACGGGAAGATGAAGGCAGTCCTACCTGTTCCATGGAGTCCTCGGCATCGTCCGGGTTGTTCGCACTGGGGTGGTGGCGGATGTGGCTGTCGACGACAAAGCGAGCCAGCCTCTCATCCTGAAAGCACAGCACAAGGGGGATGTAAATATGTCTGTCCATATATAGATACATATAAATAATTTTTTTTTACTCGCACATACTCAAAACCACAACACGTTTTTTTTTAGCAGTTGTGATTGAACAAACTTACAGGCGTCCTTCACATCTTCACTACGCACCTGTGGTGGCGTATGAACAAAAAAATTGGGCCCATCTCCCCGCGAGGGGGACTCGAGTAAATGCGTCGCATAGGGGGTGGGTGTATTGCGTTAACAGTCAGTGTTTGGGGAGTTGGTGGTAGTGAATGCGTTGTATCAGCAGCTTCTTGACGTAGTTTGAATGAGTCAAGGATATAAGGCGCGTTCGTAGCCTCCCATTCTGTGTCGGCTTTGTGGCGCAGTGGGTAGAGCACCATGTACATTGCGTTCCGCCCGCAGGGTCGAGGGATCGAAACCAGGCGCCGGATAGTATTTTTTTTTATATAGTGTAGGGGGAGGGGTGCGGACTACGACTACGGACGTCAGCGCGGGTGACATCGTGAGTTACTGAAATGCTCTGCATTTAAAAAACTGCTACGGGCTCCATATATCCTGGCAGGCTGCACAAACATCTGGAAGCTTGCTACAACTACCCTTGCCCATTATGTATGCCAAAAACACAGGTGGCCGTAAAGAAGAAGAAGAAAAAAGAAATTAAAGCCGTTCCACTTAATGTGGAAGCTATCGGAAGTGCAGAGCAGTGATTCGCCATAATGGGCTGCAGCGCCGTCATCCGCTCACTGCCACCACCCAATGCAATTCAAATTTCCCGCCTTCGCAGTGCTCGCGCGCACCCCTGCTTGAAACTGTGCCAACGGGAGTTCTGTTCTTTTTGTGCTTGCTTTTCCTCCCGCACGTGCTGGCGTTGCACTGCTACTTTTTTTCGCTTACCATCGTGAAAACCGACCCAACGAGCGTTCCTAACTAAATGAACGTGGGCGCTGCCGGTTAATTAGACATATTTTGCCTCAAATGTACCTGCAGTTTTCTTTGCGCAGAACGGGGAGATGTTTGACAAGCGCCAGCGTTCACGAGTGTTAAACACTTATGACTATATAAACTGCTTGGCTTTCGAAGCCTCTGGGTTACGGCGCGACGACAGCAGCCACGAAGAATGCCCTGTTGCTCTACTTGGGTCCAGCGAGCGAGCTACAACGACAAGGCAAGCCCCTAAAGTGCTCTGCACTTAAAAGAGGATCATTCACACACCTGAACGGGGTCCACCGTGTCTCTCACAATGCAGAGGACATCAAACCTGGACAGGATGGGCTCGGTCAGGTCAACCTGAAATTATAGAAGGAAGAGGAAAACAAAAGGATCAGTGCAACCTTAAAAGAATGACGTCGAAAATTCCCTTCTTAAATAAGCAAAAAAAAAAATGAAAGCAAACGAAAAAAAAAAAATCCTAAATTTTGTAACTCGTGGGAAGCTTTTCAAACAAGCTAGGGGCTTAATTTCAATCAACAAGTTGTCTTACTTACCTGCAATGAATCTCTTTGTACAAACTGCTCCAAAAAAGCAGCCTCACCACACAGGCAACACTCAGAGTCAAAAGTCAAAAAGTCAAAAAGCAACAAATGCAAACATTAGATGATGAAAAATATTGGCTCCAAGCTTAACAGTATAAAATAGATGCAAAAGCCCATCTTTGATAAAAAAAATTCCGATTCAGCTTCCAGACGTCGTGAAGTCTGGTATCATGCACTAAATGCAAAAAGGCCAGGCCACACTACAGGTTGTTTCTGCTGAGTTTGTGCGCTTGTGTAAGCCATGGTTCACTAAAGTGCCAATAAAATAAAGTGCAAATACTGATGCGATTCCCCAGCAGGGATGTTTCTTATTTTATCACTCAATGAAAGCACAGCTAGCAACACAGATGGTGCTACCATTAGAGAGCATTGTAACCAGCCTAACTACAAAAAAAAATATTACTAAACCAACTGTACCTCATTTAAGCCTATATCGACCTTTTCAGACTTCGAAATACAAACTCAGAAACGTCTTGAATACAACTGGCAATAGGTGAATAACGACAAGCTACAAACTAATTAACAAAAGAAAACTGAGGAAAAAAAAAAAAAAAAGAAATCATGCATGTAAATTACTCACTGCTGAGTTAAGAGACAAACAGCTATAAGCACTGACGTTTCTTTCAGATAATTGATGATCCAACGTCTAAGAGAAGGGGCGTACGTTTTCGGAGAAAGTCAGGGAAGGGTCGTATCGTCCTCCAATGGGGTTAGCGGCCGCAATGACTGCGCAGCGCGCCTGCAGCGACGTCACAATGCCCGCCTTGGAGATGGAGATGCTCTGCTGCTCCATGGCTTCGTGGATACTCGTCCTGTCAGAGTCATTCATCTGCAACGAAGTTCCAAAAAGGAAAGCACACACCAAGCTTGGCATCATGAGCCTCTTTCTTCTAAAGGCAAAAAAATTAGATTGAAGCATTAAGAAACCTATCGAGCAATGCCATAATGGACGGCTACGCATCAATCTTCAACGTGCGTTGAAATCTTGCTCTTTTTCACCCCCCCCCCTCCTCCCCTAAAAAAAAAAACAGCTTCCTCAGTCAGTAATCAAAGTTATGGCCTTGTGCTCAGCAGCTAACATGTTAACTACTGAGCCACAGCTGAAAAAGTCTCTCTTAAAAACGAGAAATTAGCCTTGTTGGGTCCTTCTGCAGTGCAGACCGTCCCGAAAAGAATAAACAATGCAGCAAGGAGTTGCTTATTTATAATCAAGTCACTGGGAGCTAGTTATTAGCAGGGGAAAAACAAAACAAAACAAAAAAGAACACATTTTCTGAACGATAAGATTACGATATTTCAATCATTAGGTCCTACGAACAGCAATTTCTGAGAGCTCCCAATTTTTCTTTATTTCTTAACCGTTTATTTTATATTCTTTTAAAGAATTCCTGAAAAATTTAGAAGTGTTTCTTCAGATACTTATGAAAAACAAGTAATTCCCTCACACATGAAAGACGGCCACAGTCGTTCCGTGTAAAAGCTTAATTCAAACTGAGAGGAACAGGTTAAAGAAGCTCATTATCCAATTCTGGTCAGGCTGTCCTGAATTCAAAAGAATTGGCAGCAAATAAGGATTTAAAGGTGCCCTAAACAGGGTTCCAAAGGTTACAATTTTATGTGTACGATAGCTGGAGTACTATACAAGGAACGTCCTGCCACAAAAATGGTTTAAAAGTGCTCAGTATTAGCCAAGCCATCGTTCATGAAAAAGGGCAGCGTTCCGCAGGGCAGCGTCCTGGGCCCGTTACTGTTCCTGATCTACATAAATGACCTGCCCCTCAACACCTCATCACGGATACGACTCTTTGCTGACGATTGTATTATATATCGTATGATTACTAGCATTAACGACCACCTTTCCTTGCAAAATGACTTAAACATAATCTACAATTGGTGTAATACATGGCAAATGTCACTTAATTTGAGTAAATGCAAAGTAATATCTTTTAGTCAGAAACACGATAATTCAGATTTTCTTTATTCCATCAACCACAGTGCAGTTTCGCAAGCCGCTTCCTATAAATATCTTGGTGTTCATCTAACACCTAATCTCTCTTGGAGTACCCACATTTCCGCCATCTGCGCAAAGGCTTCTAAATCGCTCGGTTATCTGCGACGAAATTTACAATGCGCACCAGCCCTTGTCCGCAAACATGCGTATCTAACCTTTATTCGTCCACAGCTAGAATTCGCGTCGGCAATCTGGTCCCCTCACCAAAACTACCTAATCGTCCAGCTGGAATCTATTCAAAACAGAGCCGCCAGATTTATTACACGCAAGTACGACCGTCATCTTAGCGTTACCCAAATCAAACAAGAGTTGTCACTTCAGCCACTAGATACCCGTCGCACTATCGCGCTATTATGCCTTTTTCATAAATACGTAGTCCGCGTTAGACCTAACCCGCTTCCTCTTACCGCCCCAGAACGTACATCGCGACGCTTTCATAATAGTCATAGTTTCACGCGCATTTTTGGCAAGACACTTGCTTTCAATTCATCGGCATTGCCCCGAGCAATCATGCACTGGAATGATCTTCCTGACCAAATTGCATCCATACTTATTCAAATAGCTTTACCGAAAATCTGCACCGACATTTGTCTTAGTAATTGTGCAATGATGAATTGCTAGAATAATATTGTTACTGTTTATGGTATGGGTGTTTCCCCCTTGTATTTGTGTTTTTGTGATGCTTTTTATTCCACAAAAACCCTGTGCATTTGTGATAATTGTCTGTTGAAACATGTATGATGTGTTTCATTTACGTCTGTAAGCCGCTTACCCAAACTCTATATTGTGTACTTGTCTTTTCTTCTTTCTCCCCACTATTTTTTTTTATGTTCTTTCAAAAATGTAACCCCCCTTACTCAATGCTCTTCAATGGGCCTGTAAGGTATTATAAATAAAATAAAATAATAATAAGGGCTGGAGCTTTCACCCTCTCATCGCGCCTCCAATGCACTGTTGAAGCGGTGACATCACCGACCAGATGCAAGACCACCGAGAGAAACAGGGCAAAGGCCCTTGCAGGTTTGAGATGCACGCAGCCATCTTTTTAGCAGCCGATGCGGAGGCTCCTCTTACAACTGCTGAGCAGGGCAAGTCGGCGGTCGGCCCGCATCGAACTGCCACGCGGCCGTGCTCACGTCAGCACGTCAGTTTAAGAAAAGTGGAAACGAGCATTTGAAGGACAGGTACCTGCCAGGTACATGAAGGCAGGTACAAGGCCAAAACACAACATGCTCGCTCATGACAGTAACTGAAGATTTCCACCGACGACTAGCGGCCCACTGGCGTTCCAGCATGCGGCGCTGTTGCGGCAAACAGGTCCCTTCGAGGTCGGCAGAAAAGGCTTAGCATTGCCGCAGTTATACAGTCGCTGCTTTACGAAGCCACGCCGACGACGATCACCAGCGCAATTTTTCACTGCACTACCACCCCCTTCCGCACATTTATAAACTGATTTTTAGCAGTACAGTTAAACCTCGATGTAACGAAGTCGGTAAAATTCGAAATTTACTTCGTTACATTGAAATTTCGCTACATTGAAATTCGCGGTTTTAATGAAGTGTTCATCCCGTGAAGCATTTCCTGCAAAAGAAAACGTGGCGCGCATACACGGCTGGCGCATTATTTCTGTTTCTGTCGGTGCTTAATCGTCTACGCGGGCATTAGAGTGAACCGCATGGGCGTTTCCTCCCCTCAAAAACGCGCCCCGCAAGCCACAGGCGCGCTGACGCAGCCGCGGAAACAACCCGCGCGATGTGAGTATCTCCAGCGAGCGCTTCCGCTCACTGAAACGCAACTCGAGGGTCAAACGAGAGGGGCATGCGAGAAAAAAAAAAAGCGGATAACGTGGGCGAAATTTTCACTGTAAAGCGTCATACGCTCCGCTTATGAAAGCGTCAATCGAATATCCTCGGCATCCCCGAGCGCTTCGAAGCTCCCGCCATAGGGTGCGCGCCTCCCCAATCGCAGACGCGGGTGTAAAAAAAAACGCACGCACAAGGCTCATAAAGCTTCACAAATGCTGGATGGAACGATGAAACCCAACGAGCATGAGCGAACTCGAACGAAGGGCAAAGCGGCGGCGGCGGCGGCCCCGCAAGAGGCGATTAGGCTTACCACAGCGGAGGATGTTTGGTGGGCGCTTTCGTAAGAGGCGCGCATGACGTTTTACTATGGTTTTACTGTGAAAATTTCGCCCACGTTATACGCTTTTTTTTTCTCGCGTGCCCCTCTCGTTTGCCCATTGAGTTGCGTTTCAGCGAGCGGTTATAAGCGGTCGCTGCAGCTACCCCACATCGCGCGGGTGGTCTCCGCGACTGTGTCAGCGCGCATATGGCTTGCGGGGCGCGTTTTTGCGGTGAGAAAACGCCCCATGCCGTTCACGCTGATGCCCGCGTAGACGATTAGGCTCCGACAGAAACAGTGCGCCACCCGTGTATGCACGCCACACAGCTTTTAAGCAAGGGGCTCGCTCAGACTCCGCGGCTCGCCGCATCCGCGGCATCGGGCGGCCCGTGTTGCCGTTTGCGTTTTATTGAGATCCCATTTCGGCGCTTGCGTCTCCCAAAATATACCTCTACAACTTAAATTTCGTGCCTAGTTCTCCGTGAAACTTCGTTACAATGAAATTTCGGCAAACGGGACTTCGTTACACAGAGGGTAAAAATACATGGTGTGCATACACTTCAAGTTACGAAAAATTCCGTGGTTCGTTACATCGAGGGTTTCGTTACATTGAAGTTCGTTACATCGAGGTTTAACTGTAGTTGCGCTCTGGCGAGGCAGTAGCAAGTTTTAGCAGCTGCGGTGTATGCCATATCGTGCATGTGCACTGCAGAGTGGGCTCCCTGTCGATTGTGCAGGCAGATGCTTGCCGCAGTCGCACGTGTCGCGCCGTTTCTGTCTGCAGACTCTCTCCGTGTTTTTCAGCGTTATTCATACTTCGTAAACAATGTGCTATGTCTACAAACTCAGCTAAGCTCGTGTGACGCATGGCGACAATCGACATTCGTTCCTGCTAAGACACGATGTCCCGCCGGCGCCGGAGTGCTGCTCACCGGAACCACACCCGGGTTTCTTCTAGAGCCAGGAATGCTGATTGGCTACAACATTTAAAGGGGTCCACCAATAAGCAGCGCCGTACTGTTCAGTGCTTTGTGCTGCACAAAGGGTGCGTCAGAGTCAAAATTTACGTCGAGTGCAGCAGAATGGCGACGAGATCTTTTCTTGCGTGTTTGCGCGGCCCCTGCTTTATGCAGAGGTGCGATATTTGGTATAGGTAGTATTCGTTGAAAAGTTTAGCTGTCAGTTTCTTCGCTTGGCAACACTGGAAACGGCCACAGACATGGCTGATGCGCCACGGACATGGCGCGGCTTGGGCCACTGCGCCCGCACGCCGAAGGAAAAAAAAAAAAAAAAACGGCGTGCGTTGTCTGCTCCCTTTCAACACGATTCTCAACGGTGGTGTCAACAGAGATGTTATTAATATTGGACTTGAGGCGACACTTTGTCTTTGGTGAGACAGAGTTTGCTAAAGTACAACACAGTCATGTGCTTAGCACAAACAAGTAACGCCATCCTGCGGAGCCCGACGTAACGAGTGACGGCGCACTCACACGGTTGCGTGCATGCATGCCTCGCCAGTGAATACAAGGAGTACGTTGTCCTGAAGGGAGTACTCTAGCGATTGCGAAATTGAAATGGCGACCTTCGGGAGACTATTTAGGGCCCCTTTAAAGCGGCATGCATAAATGGCAGCCAACGGTGAACAGTTTCAAAACTGCCGATGCACCTTGTCGAACTCGTCGATGAGGCAGACTCCCTTGTCGGCCAGAACCAGGGCGCCGGCCTCGAGCGTCCACTCGCGCGTCACGGGGCTCCGCTGGACGTACGCCGTCAGACCCACGGCCGAGGCGCCCTGGCCCGTGGCGAAGACGGCGCGCGGCGCAATCTGCTGCACGTACTTCAGGAACTGCGACTTGGCCGTTCCGGGGTCGCCACAGACCAGGACGTTGATGTCACCACGCACACGGTGCTTCTGACCTGGAACGGGGAGAAAGGAGAACGATGACAAAGAACTTGTGGGGACACTTCAGTCTACTTCCACCTCGAAAGCATTATGGCTTTCCAGGTGACATTTATTAAAGATTTCTTCACTACAGTAAAACTTTGTAACAAGAGACACTCAAGGGAGCCAAAAAACGTGTCTCTTCTAACAAAAGGTCTCTTGTATGCGATGTTGCTAACATGGCAACCACAGGAAAACCAACCAAACCACTTTCATTCAAATGTCTCTTATAACCACGTGTCTCTAGTAACAGCGTCTCTTGTAACGAAGTTTTACTGTACTACACAACTATGAACTATGCATGAACCAATACGGTAAGATCTCCGCAGCTTAGCATAAAAACAAGCTCGAGTGTGTGTGATAACTGCTCTAGAAACACTGGCTTCTATCAGCAATCCAGATTGTTATGCTTCAAAGGTAGGCTGGGACGTGTTAACTGCAAGGCTTAATTGGAAGCTTAATCTCTACAAGTGGGACAAGTAATCAAGCAGTCCCAGCTACCCAGGCAGTGTTTCGAGAGGGTCAGAGAATATCTGGAACACCGCTGGAACTGGCGTTCCACTCACCGGGATTCTTGGCTTCGCCTCCGAACAGGGACAGTGCTATGGCCCTCTTGATTTCCTCGTGGCCATAGATTGAAGGACCAATGCTGGCAATGATCTGAAAGCCATTATATCAAACATAAGGTAAAGGAACCGCAGGATAGGTGTACTTAACACAGGTGTCATACCCTAAAAGCTGCAGCATCAATGTTGCTCTAATAAAGAATATACAGTGGAATCTCGATGATACGAATCTCGCGGGACCGCGAAAAATATTCGTATCATCCGGAATTCGTATGAACTAACACAGACCAAAAAATTGAGCACAAAAAAAAAAGTTCATTTATTTCTTTGCTTACTTTTGCGTGAAGAAATCCGTGATGGTTTTCTGCCTTTTTTTTACTTCTATGTCGCCGAGCAGTCCTTTCTGGAGCGCGTAAAACTTGGCGCTCGTCTCCTCACTCACGGCGCCAAAGCTCACTGCATGCCGCAACACGTCAAGGGCATGCAGTGTTTCGCTCGTCGATGGTGGTGCTTCACTTCCACCGCAGTCCTCGCTGTCACTGTCCGACTGCTGCTCCAGCTCCTCCTGCATCTCGCCGACGATGTCTTAGATCGTCCGGGTACCGCAAGTGGCGAGGTCATCGTCGACGGTGATGAAATCGTGCGACGAGCATTCCACGCCGAGCTCGTCCCACTCTTCAATAGCCGGTGGCTCTTCTGGCTCTGGAGATACTGTCACTGCGGGGCTGAAAAAGCCACACTTGCGGAAGCAGTTTGCGATCGTGTCCGCAGTAACTTGGTCCCACGACATGGCAAGGAAGTGCACAGCGTCCAGCAGACTGATCTGAAGGTCTTCGTCCTTGCGATTAATTTTCGCCAGCAACCGTCGCACCAGCATGCCTTTGAAGTGATGCTTTATGTTTTTTATGATTCCACCATCAAGTGGTTGCAGGCGGCTGGTGGTGTTAGCCGGTAAAAATACCACTTTCACATGAAGCAGAACAACCTCTTTCGGGTGAGCAGAGCACTGGTCAATGAACAGAAAAACCTTTCTATTTTTACTCGCCATCTTGCGATCCAACTGCGTGAGAAATTCCCTGAAGAATTCGCCGGTCATCCACGCCTTTTTGTTCGCCTTGTACACGCAAGGCAAACTACCCGCGTTTTTAAAGCATCTCGGCTTTTGCGACCGCCCGATGACTGTTAGCTTCAGCTTCTCCGACCCGTCGGCATTACAGCAGAAGAGCACAGTTACTCTCTGCTTGCTGTTTTGTCCACCTTGACAAGCTTCACCTCGGAAGCACAAGCTTTTGTTGGGTTGCAAATTAAAAAAAAAGTCCCGCCTCATCCGCGTTAAACACGTCTCGTGCTTCGTACTCCGATAGAAGCGCCGGCAGAGTGTCGGTCATCCAGTCGCTCACCACCGAGTCGTCCACCTTCTTTCCTTCGCCACACACGGTTTTGTACACAAGGCCGTGCCGCTGCTTGAAGCGGTGAACCCACCCGCCGGAGGCCTGAAAGTTCTCAATTCCAAGCGAAAGCGCGACGTCGTCGGCTTTCTCCCGGAGCACTTTCCCGTCGATGTTTACTCCAGCCGCAGTTATTTCCTTGAACCACGTCAGGAGAATGTCTTCGAGCTTGACATGCTGGGCTGTTTTGGCCTGCTTGACGTTCACGCCGAAGAGCTGCACGTTTTTCAAAATGACGTCCCGTTGCCCAACAATGGTGCACAACGTCGACAGCGGCAGGCCGAACTCTTTTGCCAAGTCGCTGCGCTTCCTTTTAGGCTCCCTGTCGACTCTATTCAAAATATCCAGCTTCTCCTTGAATGAAAGGGCTTTCCTTTTGCGCGACATAGCAGACAGCCTGGCTGATTTCGTTGAGAGAAGTCCGCTGGCAGAGAAACCCTCGAACACGTCTCCGCAACACAATCTCCACCGGTCCGTGAGCACACGCGGCAACGACAAGGAGCAGGTCCCGCATTCCGGAGGCGCGGCCTCGGCCACACCACGCAAGACCAATGAGACGCAAGCAACTGAGTGACGTCAGGTGACGTCGAGCCGCCCAAGGCCATCAAGGCGTTCTCTCCCCAGCGGCTTGGCCGCGCCGGCCGTAGACTCGGCGCGCCACCGAGCCGGTGTTGGCCAAGCGCGCTCGCACTACAACAGCCCGCCCGTTCCTGGAGAAAGAGCGACAAAGAGGAGAGAAAGAGAGGCAGAAGGGGCAGCTCGTACCACCCCGTATGGCGCCGTCACTTGCTCCCCGAGCCGGCCAAGCCTCGCTCGGAAGTCAGCTCCTCGCCGGGTCATTCGTATCATCCGCCGAGCTACGCAGGTCCGTTCGTATCATCCGAAATTTTGCCCATTGGAATCAATGCAATTTTGCCGGGACTTTTCAGAAATTCGTATCATCCCGAAATTCGTATCATCCAGAATCGTATCATCGAGATTCCACTGTATCAGGAAAGAAAGAACAAGATTCACTTTAGTTCATTTAGAACCGCACTATTCGGCCTGCAGTGGGCACGAATAGGCCGACAACAATTACGATAATCATAGCAGTAGTAATTACAATAACCACACTAATCAACACGAACAACACTGACACTGCAGAATGCTATAACATAGAATGCAGGGGTTATATATTGTGACAGGTTAATATTAATATTATATTCTAGACCAGGACAAATTTTTCTTGAACTGCGAAGTTTCTGAGAAAGCTGTACAGCTTTCCTTTGCAGCCGTACGGGTGCTCTGAGGTGGATGTCAAACCTTCCTTCGCAGAAACTTGCTCAACCTTGGGGATTTCCCCTAGATCTAGTCGATTATAACAAGTTATATTCACTACACGAGTGAATGCGGTTATTTTTGAAGCACCACCCACTGATTGTTATGCTGATTGATTGTAGGGTTTAATGCGCCGACGCAACGCAGGCGATGAGGCGTGCTGTACTGGTGGGCTGCAGATTGATTTTGACCACCTCAGGATCTTTAACGTGTGCCAAAATCTCGTACACACGGGCGTTTTTGCTTTTCGTCTCCATCAGCAAAGCGGCCACCGCGGCCGGGAATCGAACCCGCGTGCTCGTGCTCAGCAGCACAACGCCTTAGCCACTGAGCCACCGCGGTGGGTCACTGGTTGTTACGCCCCTCACCCGATCGGCCAGCCTCTCATCCTTGGACAGAGCCACGATGCGGCGGACGTCATCGTCGGTCAGGTGTCGGGCGGCCACCTTGTCGTCCTTGCGGAGCACGTGATTGGCCATGATGATGGTTGCGAACACCGGGAACCCGTTGGAGGTGTTCAGGGAGCCGTCGTAGTTGTTCGTGTACACTCCCGTCAGCTCCTGCAAAGGCATACGGAACGGAGGGGGTAAATAAAGCGCTGCTTTAATTTTTGCCACACTCTGGCACAAATGAACAAGGTATGGAAAAGAAACACTAACATGCAAGAACAGTAGTGTGTGCATAACAATACAATCACACAGAGTCACGCGCACATTGTAACGGCTCTTCCCAGGAAACGCCAATGCTAAACACGTAAGAATTTCAATTACCAATGTGTCCAATTTAATGCCTTCCCCCCTGAGGAGTACTGTATTTACTCGTATCTAGGCCGATACTTTTTTTTTTTAGTCGTTTTTGAAAGTCTGGGGTTGGCTTAAGTTCTAGTATGCGGCCTTCCTGCCACCACTAGACACAACGCCATCTCGTGGCCACAGGCTTGTAGCTGGCAGGTTTTCAATGGGTCTTCAGAACTCTATGGTTTTTTAGGCTCCATTTTTCCTTTTTTGACTTGGCGAACCATATGTTGTTGTGAACCCAGCTCTGAGCATTCCGTGATTGTTTGCATACGTCGTCATGTGACCTCGAGAAGTGCCCGCGTTCACGGCACAATGGCACCCACCAAAGGTGCCACTACACCGCGGCTTTCAAGCAAAAGGTAGTCTTGGAGGCCGAGAGAACTTCAAACCTCCAAGCACAGCGCGGCTTCAGAGTCAATGAAAAGAACAAACTTTTCAGCTGCACCGCCAAGCGAATGGCCTTCACAGAACGCTAGAAAGATCTACACTGCGAGGTGGAGAAGGAAGTCGCCGACAGCAGCAAAGAGATGGTGGAATGCTTGTGACGATGGCAATAATGCAGGCGAAGGCAAGGGAGATCGCAAAAATAGGTGTCGTGCGGGCTCAATTCAAGGCCAGCAGGGGCTGGGTTAAGGGGGGACGCGGCTTTCAAGTTCAGAAAAATGACCAAAACATCGTTTTTTTGAAATCCACATATTCGGCTTCTATGTTTCCTAATCTGTATGTCTGCGAAGTTTTTCCGCTGAAAAGCGTCGCAAAGTGGCATAAAAAAATAGTTTTGCCAGGCGCGGTGACAAACTATCAGCGCAAAAGGGCGAAAAAACGGCGATTTTCGGAGCGCTGTATCTCCGCAACGGTGCCATCGGGCGCGGCCATTTTGATATGGTTAGATCGGCCGAGCGTTCATCTTTCCGGTTCCCCGCGTCTCTTTTATCTTCGTTCATTCACAAACGCATGAACAGCAGAAAAGAAATGACGCACAAACGAAACTAGAAATAGATGCTGAAGCGCTATTCGTCCTCCGGTCGGGCCGCGGCAAGAGGGCCCTCCTGATTGGGTGTCGCGGCGCAATGCAAGATGGCGGCCGCCAGAACTGCGTAGCGTGCGGTTTGAGTTCATTTTCGGTGCTTCGCTCGGCCAAGTTTCTATTCAATCGGTGGTATTCAGCACGGACGTTATCGCGATAGGAATGCCTGAGATCACGAGCCAGATTAGGGGAAGTTGTGTGGCTCGAAAGGCGGAGGTCATCGAACGCTTCGTGGGGCGCGTGACTCTGCCGTCGCCAGACCCCGGAGGGTGACGCGGTGTGCGCGCTTGCGATAGCGGTTCGTGAAGTGAACTTTTAGTCGAATTTGCGATGTTTACACGCTTAGTTATTGCTGTGATTTGATTGTGGGCTCGCTAGCCTTGGGAAAGAAACAGTCGACGCGTCAAACGCTGCGGCGCGCACGGCATAGCCGACGCGCATTGCAGCATCACATGTCTGCGCAACCGGTTACAATTGAACGCCAGTAGTTGTAATTAATGCCTGCGGCGTTAGATTTAATCTTAAAAGCGACCTGACAAGCCATATCAGGGATAATCAAAGTACGATATGTCGCGGTAAGCGTGCGCTGCGATGCGCGCGAGCCATATCGCCTTTCTTGCGCAACGTTTCCCGTGCGCTTCTAATAATCATGCAAACAGGTTTGATTTAGGAATATAGGAATAAAAATATGTTCTCTGCGTTAAAAATTTACCTTACTGTCGCAGTATTTAATAGTGATTTTTGTAGGGAAATGATTGGCACCAATGCATATAATCATGGCTTAGGGCATACTGACTGTGCTGCGAGAAATGTTGGATGCTGTCAAAAGTAGTGAAAAAAAACCCCTTCCATCAAAGTTAGAGTTATGCACAGTATTATACCAAGCTTCAAAGTAGTTCGTTTGCACACTTATGGTATGCAAACTTTTGGCAATGAACACCTATGAGTACTGAATTGCTGCGCCAGGCAAAGTAATAAAACATAAAAGAAGCCAGAAATTTTCAAATTTAAGTAAAAAAAACGCTTCACTTGTTGCCATGGGGACAACACTGCAAAGGGAAGTTGTCCAGTGCGATACTGCCAACCAGCTAACCTACTTTGCATCAAAAGCCCATTGAAAGCTATCTCCCCTCCGTTTTGTCTGCTAACTGGGCTATGTACTGTTCACAGAGGAGCTGAAAATGATGTTTTGTGGAAAGAGAAAGGCTGTAAAAGGCACTCCAATTTCAAGGCAAGGCCTTCCAGAAGCCCCATGTTCAAAAGGACATGAAAGGCTACAACCGTGACAACTTTTGATAAGTGAAACCTATGTTGCAACTTCGGAAGCCGTTTTCTCAAAACAGTTTTTTTTGCCACCTGTGACGCTTGTACCAGGGATTTTTTTGTGACCGCTGGGGCTATTTTGATTCCGTTTCTTGCATTACATTTCTCGATGAACTGTTCAGGTCGTGACACTTTTGGTTTTCCAGATTTATTTTTTGTGATTTTTTTATTCAAATAATCGTTCACAGTTGACATGTCTGTTGCAGAGTAACCTCTAGAAAAATGAAAACTAAAAAACATTGTGTTGTAAAAAAAAAATTCTAAAACTGTCACGACCTCGTCCATTCATTTGGGAATGCAAAGCACTTCGAACAAGTTTTCTATCGTGTTTTATAAGCCGCTCAAGCTCGGTACAAGCGGAACAGAAAGAAAATTTCATACATTAAAAAGTTATCAAAATATTAACTTCAAATTTTTATGGTGTTATCACAGAAGCATTTCCAGTTGCTGTGCCAATTTTCATCAAAATCCACAAAGAAATAAAAAAGTTGATTTTGAAAGCCACGTCCCCCCTTAAGCGAGCTTATTCAGTGAAGCTAGGCTGGGTCACCTGTTTTACGATGCAGTTCCGGTTCAGCCAGCGACTGAGCATTGAACATGCTGCAACAAGCACTGCAAAAAATAAAGTGCATGCTCTAGTCTCGGTCCAGTGCCCTTTATCATTCGGCTTACATTCGAGGTATGTTTTTTCATTTTCTGCCCTTCTGAATTTCGGCGGTCGGCCTAGAATTGAGGCCGGCCTAGATTCGAGTAAATACGGTAAGTACGGTTTAAGTCTGTCCTTTATCGCTCAAAACAGAACACACGTTCATGCAGCCCTCAAAACCACCGTTTGTAAAGCTACCCCACTTTGGTTTAAAAATCCACTGTGCTTTGGCCGTGCAGTTAACAGTTAAAGCTGCAGACAGCTGAAGTATCGAAATGGAGTGGTCACTGACTCTACTGCCGGGAAGCAGCCTTTCTTGTTATCACTCCAGAAAGGATGGCAAGTTACGAAAAACTTTATTGAACACACTTCAAGTGGAACAGTGATGCTGAAGTGGTAAAACTAACTGCAGTCGCATTGCGGAGTTTTTTTCCTCTTTTATCCCCTCTCATTCATTGTGCCAGTCTTACTCCAGGCCAGACTTTTGTTTCGGACGGTCTTCGCAGACTGAGAATGCACCCAAATCAAACGTCAAAAGTGAAGCACATGGTGTTCACTCAAAGCTTAGTGACTTTTTGAAAACCACACCATACAGGGACTCTTCCCTTCTAAACTTACAACTTCGTCGCCAGGCTTGCACGAGTCACACAGGTCGCCCAACAGAATGGCATCCTTGGACCGGGGAAGGCGACCGGCGGTCACCTTGCCGGGACTCTCCTGAACGGTGATCCGCTGGTAGTTCTGGTAGATGGTCTGTAAAACAAAACGCAAGTCTCAGCTGTGATGCTTCCGGTGACAGAGCTTGACTGCACAGCAAAGCTGCAGGCATACAAAACAAAACTGCAGAGACAAGAGCCCGCCAATTCTTGCTGTGGTTATGCAAGGCCTCATAAAAACCCGCTGGGAGGCTTAGTATCGAAGAAAAATGTCACCAGAGAAATCTTCAGACGTGATCACACTACAAAAGTGTTAGATGAAGTGAAAGTACACACAAGTGAAGCATGTATGCAAGAGCATGCTGCAAAAGTCATACATTCATAGCAACTAAAAACATTCATTTGGAAGCACTTCAGAGTAACACCAGAGTCCTTCAATGCTTCTTTGGTCATGAAACTCCCGGCCAAGTATCGTACGGGGACAAAGGCTACCGCGAGGGGCGCCAGCGCAGATCGGAGGGCATCGGGCGGCCGCCGCTGCTGTGTAGCCAGACCGGCAGGCAGGAACTCAGTAGCAGCATGCCCATTCGCACCAAATTTTTTCGCCACTCACGAAATGAAAAATCCATTTGAGTGGCCCAGGACACGTAAAGCGAAAGCGCATTGCTGATAATGCAGCGGGCGTCTGTTTTATCTTACTCCGTGGTCCGTTCCCTGCCAAACGCGCTCTGACCCCGCCCCCGGCTGCCCTCCGATCAACACCAGCGCCGCGCTGCGGCAGCGTACGAAGCTCTCCCATAGCGTGACGGTGAAGTTTCATGACCAGAAAGGCATTAAAGGACTCTGGTAACACCCCTGCTACACAGGCGTCCGAATGTCATTAGAACCGAATGTCATTTGACTAAAATGAGGGGCTTCGAATGTCATTCAGAGTCCGCCGTGCTCCACTACAATTTCGATGGCATTTGAAAGCTTTAACAATCGCTCACCGTGCTACGTGGCGCTGCTGCTGTCGAGTTCTGTTTTTCCACAATAATGCAACAATCAAATTTAGCAGCAGTCTTTGGCATTAAAATGATATCAAATTATAAATGACGTGAGCTTTGAGACGGTTCTTGCTTAATTTTAAATCGCAATCGAGGTTTTCTTGTGCTGTCTGGCCACACGGATTTGTCACTTGCTCGCACTGGTGCTGAGAGTATGGCATTGATTGCACCTTGATATCACGTTTTAAGTGAATGAGAAGTAAACAAAGTCCCACAATTACAAATATTTTGTCTGTTTTAAGTACAGAAGTAATGAATTTGTTTATGCTGACTTGGAACGCTGTACACGAGAGTGCTAGAAATGGCATTCAAAAGCCCCACAACGTCTCTCTGGGTGCTCATTTGTCTCGAATGTCATTTGAGCCGAATGGCATTTCGAAACCCAGTGGAGCAGCACAACTTTGCATTTGAGTCAAATGGCATTTGGTTCAAATGACATTCGGAAGCTAGTGTGGCAGGGGTACGGAAACATTGAACACCTCGAAAGAGGCAGCCTTGATGTGCAACTTCGCTGTGTGGTGCCACTCCTAGCCAAAAACTGCTTCAGGCCAGCCACACATTATGCAGAATGCCCGTCAAACCACTACCCTATCGGCAACTCGCAAAAGCAGGCCTACAGGAGGAACAGCACAAAAACTTTACCATCCCTTCAAAAAGAAAGTTGAGACAAGTGCGAAAGCTTTCTCGCATCAAAAGTGCATCAAAACCTTCACTAAAAGCACATCCAATGGACCGTGAAACCTTCGAAGACCCAAATCACAAGCGGAGAATTAACCCATGCGACGATTTTTCCCACACAAGTGAACGCATCTACAAACGACCTACATGTACACCAATACGTGGTTTATAAGATTACCAATATGTGGTTTGTTGTACACCTCCTTCATGATCGATGCATGTATTGTCTTATCTAGAACCATCCCTTCCTCGCGATTTTCAAGTAACCATTTTGCAGCAATGGAAACCCGGTTTCAAGAACGTGCCACGTGTCCAGAGATCTTATCAGGTAAACCAACCAGTCTGTGGGTACATGCGTTAACTTTTTGACAGGATGCCACGGTACCACAAAGAAAGCTCTCACTTCAAAAAATCAGTAAAGGATAGTGTTCCAAGTTGCAAATAACTTAGTTTTTTTGACAGGAGGCCCTCGGTATCACTAAGGAAGCTCTCGCTTGAAAAAAATTAGTCAGGGATAGTGTTAAAGGTTGCCAGTAACCACAATGAAACATGGTTGGACAACTACCCCCACTGGACTACAAAGTGTTGGAAGTATAGTTGTGACTGCTGTTTCCATTAGAGAATGGGTCCTCAAAGCGGGTTTCCAGGTGCAAACACAGAGGTGCATCTCTCCCCAGTTCCACTTTTCTTAATTTACGGGAGCAAAATGCATTTTTAACACAAAAAACTCCGCACGGAACCCCGACAGACCCAGTAGTAGAGCTGATGCGCTTTCCCTGAGTGATCCAGATCCCTGCATTAGGCCCCTGCAGTAAGCAAATGCAAGTTCGCCCAGCTGTCCAGTCCACACAAAGTCTGGTCACTCTGTTGCACTACTCGTTTACTACCTTATGGTATCGTCAGCACAAACAATCATTGTGGCCCTACAGCCTTATCGACAGCGCATAACTGGGCACTACTCCACAGCACTGAGACAACGGTCTACAGCTCCCACACTGCTTCCAGGCCCCACAGAGAAGGGAGGCAGAGAGAAAGCGGCCCGTTTGTTGCAGGGCCTCTTTAGCCCCTTCACACCCACCTGCTCCATGTTGATGGTGAAGGGCCCCGTGCTCTGGCACTCGGGGCAGGAGCCCGGCCGCACCTCCTGGTTCTGGGACTGCACCAGGGGCCCCAGCACGTAGCTGCACTTGCCACAGTCGTACTTAACCAGCGACAGCTGCGGCAGCACGCCCGTCGTGCTCGTCACCACGCCCGCCGTCCGCACCAGCTGGTTCAGGTGCAGCTGCCTGCGTGACGCAAATCACGTGCACGTTTCAAGTCAACTTGCGATTACTCCAGAGCTCGGCTTTATTACCTTTGACCACCTGGTAGCTTTTAACATACACCAAAAGCTCAGCCGCGTGGGAGTTTCTATTTTCTGCCTTCGTTAGAGAAAGAAATAAACTGAGCCACCAAGCTGGTGTTAGCTTTGCCGCCTGTGACGAAGGTACCACTGCTGATGGCACAAACTTTTCATGACTGCACCTAAACGCTGTATTACCTGTGCCAATCCTACGTGATCATCATCACATTGTGTGCCAGGCTCACTGAGAACGAGAGCATATGCCTTTGGTGCCTCAACTCACAAAATGCAAGACTCCCTTCATTCAAAGCTTCCCTGTGACAGTGTGCACATATCCCAGACAATAATGTTCGGATTATTCTGGAAGGAAACCGCTTGATCAGAAAAATATGAAGTTACTTGGGCTACAAAATGTGCCCCTGAGAAATATTTCACACCGCTGCCTTTGAAAAGCACTTTCTGTATTCTTTGAGCGATGCTCAGATTGCAGTTCCATTACTCTCCCTACGTCTTCCATGACCTCAGGACTACAGATGTAACCTAACACACCACTGAGTTCAGTTACCCATAAACCCTTCCAAACTCGTGCACAGGTCATTTATTTATGGCACACTCCACAAAGCAGAGCACTCGTTCGAAAACAAACCGAAATCATCAAGGACCTCACCTGAGGCTGCGGATGTCCTCGATGAGCGGGAGGTCCGTGATGCGCACGTGGATCTCCTTGGTGATGCGCTCGTACTGTGGGAACATGCCCAGGACAATGTCCTTGGCAGCCTCGTCAAAGATGACCAACATCTCCGCGGGCGCCTCGGGCAGGAAGTAGGCCAAGACCTGCTCTGCTTGGGCCAAGGTGTTGTAGTTGACCTCCAGGCTGTGCTTGTTCTCTGCAGGAGCATGACGACAGGGAATCAGTAACGAAAGCAGAGCAAGTTTGTCTAGTTGGGTAAGCACAACAAGAGCGCATGTCATATCACAACTGTGGTCCCAATTCAGCCGGCCCCCAACAAAAGTGTTTATGTTATACCCGTTCTCTATCCAATCAGTCACTTCTACTTCCCGTCAGCTTCGATTACACATGAGCTTTCGTGAGACAACACACAAGCACCACACACGATCACCAACTCATAAACGTATGTACTTCTAGAGGATGGCGGCCTTTACCTTCCAGCCACACACCCCCCAGACGTGCCAGCAGCCCAAGACGGAAGGAAGGGAGATGCACTCACCCTCACACATCTGTCGGATCTTCTCCTTGTAGAGGTTGTGGCCGCGCTCGTCGACGAACGTCCGCAGGAAGTTCTTGAAGCGGTTGTAGATCTCAGTCTTGGGCCCCAGCTGGGTCACCCACTCCCGCACCGTGTGGCCCTTCATGTCCTCCAAGTTCTCAATGCTCTCGACCATCTGGGAGACGGACAAAACAAAATAACTGAAGTAAAGCAGCATTTACTCGGAAAACTCTCGTCCATTCCTGCGGGAAATATTATGAAATCGCCTGCGCTTCCCGCTATTTTTTTCCCCCTTCCTTGCCCACACATTTTTCAACTCCCGGTTTTCGTTATCCTCCTTGGTGCCCATCATAAAGTGTCACAGCCACCACCAGCAGCCTTGGTGTCAAAATTTCTTTCCTCACTCTACGTTCATTCTTCCACAAGTTGGCTACACACACTTACATCAGGTGTTTTTTTCTTTACTTTTACATTTATTATGCACCATGTTTTGGTAGCCAATACCGTATTTCATCTCTTCATACCGTTCCCTTCTAATGTGTGCCATCAGCCCTGATGGCACATTTTTTTTTAGTTGACAACAAGCTTTTTATTTACTCTTCAGCTTTTCGCGGGTGGTCATAACATACAAAACACATTTCAGCAAACACTCACGTCTTCGTCTTCGGAGAAGGTGCCCTCAGCTGCACGTTCGGCCAAGCGCCTTCTTCGAACGGGCCTTTCCGCTTCACTGCTGCTCTCGTCTGTGGACAGGACGACGCCAAACATTAGCCAAATGATTGTTGAAGGAAACCGTACACATAAATTCAGTAATGGGCAAAATAAAAACAAACTTCATGCAACCAAATGCGGTCACTACGGCTCTGGAGCTCTCCTAACATTTTCAGTTGAAAAGGAATTCCAGAAATCTTTTTGGCAGATCAGTTGTTCAATGTCCAGCTGCTTGGGTAAATTCTAGAGAATGTTCCCCAAATATTGGCAATCTCAGATTTCAGAAAACTTTACTTCCAAAAGAGGGGCATGCCTCTCAAAACTTACAAAAAAGCAAAAAGACGACTCTCAGGGCCTGAGCAAGAAGAGATGGGATACAAACCGTAAAGGAGGCCTCGTCGCATGCGGCCAGTGACACGCCCCTCGGCACGATCCCGTTGGCGCAACTGATCTTCGACAGCCCTGCGGTCAGACTCTGACATCGTGCTGTACTCCGATTCATCCAGAATTCTAGGGTCGTATCTGTCCAGCTCTGGGATGGGGCGGTAGTCACTGCAGAGAGAGGAGAGAAATTAAAACAATCCACAATTAAATACTTTTTTTTTCATTCCGGCAAGTAACAGAAGCAGCAACGTGCATTGAATGCGTTCAACAGCGTTGTCAACAATACCAAACATCGTTTGCAGACAATAATCATGTCACATAAAAACAAGAAAACTGACCAGTCTGGAAACTCAGTAAGCTGCGCATGCACCTAGCATGACAGCAGCAGACAGCACCATGATGTGTTTGCATCAGAGCTTGTGCATTTCAGAGTTTTTGTACATTATGTGAACTTCTCCACACATACCTTTCAAGCTGCTTTGCTCCTTCCATTAACGTAGATGTAGAAACATATATTACACAAAATATATGTACTAGGCAGACTTTCTAAGGCCACTAACGAGTGTGTAGACGAAGAAGAGAAACTAAACACTGAAAAAGTATGATAGTAGAGTGTCAGCAAAAGAAAGACTGAAGGAAGGACGTAAAGAACTTACTCTTCCATGTTGTCTCCAAAAAGTTCTTCGCCATCTTCTTCTTGTACATCATCTTGACGGCCATCGTCGTCCTCGTTGCCAACGCCTCCCAGAAGCTCAGACTCGTCCTCAAAGGGAGGCAAGTCGCGACCAGGTGATGATGTGACCGGGTCTACAGGCGAAGACGCCACATTGCTGCTTCGGGAACGGCCAGTATCAGACATCTTGCTTTATTTACTCCTGAGCACATAAAAACAAGGCATCATGAGCACTTGCTCATAATAGATGTTTGTAAACAGTAACGAATGTCCCTCCCAGACTCGTTCAGAGATCAGCTCCTCTACGGACACGGCATTTTTTACAACCTTGTTTCCAATGTTTCAAAGATTAGATTAAACGAAATGACTCCGGTACCTAAGAAGTACAGACCATAAAGGAACAATTTGGGTTAAATGTCTTTATAATCGGTCACTGACCTGTCGTATTGAAAACTAATGTTCCTGTTAAACGAAATGACTCCGGTACCTAAGAAGTACAGACCATAAAGGAACAATTTGGGTTAAATGTCTTTATAATCGGTCACTGACCTGTCGTATTGAAAACTAATGTTCCTGTTCACTAAAAATAATTTAAAATTACATTTTAGACGCATAATTTGGTCCCCTGCCCTTAGTTATGATAACCATCAAAATAATTTCTTGCCTTCCACCACATCATTTTTTTTAAAGTTAAAATGCACGAGTACCGCAGGGTCAACGACAATCTTGTTGAACTTTAGGCACCGGGTTTCTGGCGTTCTCCAATCACTTGGCCATTGAATTTGCTTGGTAACGTAGTAACGTGTACGTGAATTGCTTTAACTGGCATATGACGGTAACCTTGGCACAAACCAGTTTAATTAACAGTAACGATGCGAAAACTCCTACTTAACCAGACCGTCGTTCACAGGCACTATCTTTCATGAAGCACAACCGCGGCCTCCCGAGCAAATTCGCCACATGGCCGACATTGATCTTACGCTACTATTTATCATCCCCAGCCGTAGACATCGTGTTTGCTCGCTGTTTATATCAGCAGATAGACAGTGTGACCACTAAAGCAGGCGGCATCAGCGGATACCCGGCACCTTTTGTAGAAATATGAGCGAACATGTTCGCGCCAACATGAGCAACGATTTAAAGGTCCATTGTTAAAGGGCCTAGAGCTAGCAAAGTTCTTTAAAAGCAGCAACCATCGATAGCAGCAGCTGGAAATAAGAAAGCAAAGGTGTGAAGACTTTCATTCACATAGCCCTTTAGTTTACAAAGTCGCACGGCAGTATTTTTTCATAAAAACGAAGGATTACATCTGCTCACCGGTTTTCTGCACAATAGATGAAGCACGCCGAAAAGCGCGGGAAAGTTAGCGGAAGGATACAAGCTTTGACCAATGGCGGGAAAGCAGAGTGCAAAGAGAAGTTGCCTTTGGTGTGCTACCAGCGACATAAAAAGTAATCCTGTCAAGTTTGTTTTGCCGAGATCATTTGGATGCCGTACCTTCAAAACTTGCTGGTTTTATTTTGAGCTTTAAAGATAAATAAAAGTAATAAACGCTACGCAAAAGATAGCTTTAATATTTGATACTTGAAAGTAAACAAAAAATTAAAATCCGCGATCCCACAAAGAACCGCGAACTTCGATTGTTCTGACTGTCATTGAGGAAAAGTTATCTTCGCTTGATTAATTTGGCCAAAACTAGTTGAACTTCACAGTCCGCGAGAAGCGAGTACTTCACGATCCAGGTATGAAAAGATATGGAAAGCACACAGCAAACGTTGGCTCAAAGCTTGTACGAGCTTTCCAGGCGCCGTAGTGATACTGTCTGTGAATGCGAAGATTGTTTGGCTGGTAGCAGAAATCCCAGAACTACTTCAGAACTACTACAGAACCAGAACTACTTGTAAAAGATGGAAAGTTCTTGTAATTAGTTAACATTACTGGCAACTGAATGGAGTTACTTGTAATCACTATTAATTGGGAAATCACCTAAAACTAGGAGAAACCACTGGCAGTCTGATAAAATAACTCGCAATTTACTTGAAATTAGGTGGTTACTGGTACCGCTTTCACTTCGCTAGACGAAACTACTTGGAATCCCTTAGCTTTAATTGCATAGAGTAATTAGTTGGATGAACGTTTATTACTTGGAATCACTTTGCATTTACTTACTTGACTTTAAATTACTTAGAATTATTGCTTTTGGGAAAACAATTTCCCACATCCCTGATTAAAAGTGAGGAGGTGGTCATGATGCTAGCTTTATGTGTGTAGCAATTCTTATATGGTTACGAGTTCAGACGGCCGTGCGGATCACAAATATGAGTGAGGTAGAAAGAATTCACTCCAGCAATTAATAAAGTTTTCTCAAGAAGATGCTGTCACGCACATACGGCAGCTCCCAGCAGGCGTGAGTACCAGGCAGACATGCATCCACAGTGATCCCTTCGAGCAGTTTTGCAGACGCGGAGTGTTTTCCCCCGATTTTGATGCCCATTTCTGAACCAACGTTACTAGAATTTATTCTAGTAACATTGATTCGAACGTCGTAGTTTTATAATTATAAAACTACGTTGTAAATTATAAACCTAATTATAAACCTTCACAACGATATAGCTGTCCATGCAAGGATGTACATGGACATCTGTTTTACCGTGTTACGCGAGCCTGGTTGTACGTGGAGAACCTCGAGCGCAGTGGTTCAAAGCACACCCGCAGTAATTTTTTAAATGTCCCCTTTGCTAGTGTTGAGTGCTTATATAAAGTTTCAAAAATATGGCTTACAAGCAAAGCACAGCTGGCTTGCCTGCAAAGACCACACATCTCACCTTGTGAAGACGTTTTTATCTTGCGGCACGCGAGCATGCAGAAAAAATATTTTAGCGTTCAATATGAACCTCAATACACCCGCTTTAATACCCAGCGCCTGTGGACCCTGAAATACGAAAAAGTATTATTTAGTGAGAGCTAGAAATCTGCATATTGCCACTTATGTTAGCCTGCTGATTATCCTAGAAAACACGAACACTAGAATTGATGTGGCTTTGTATACACTTAGTCCTGTGTTCTTCTTTTCCCCACATCAGGTACTTTGGGGACGCATTTCTAAAATAACAAGTACTGCAGGCGTGTTTGCTGTGATCCGCAATCCAATGCAGTCAGCATGGAGTCGACTGTTCTTGTACTACGCGTGTGGCCACTACAACAAGGATTCCATCCTACCAACCACCACATCCTCATACGATCCCACTTCCTCCATTCCTCATGGGCTACCAAGGCAAGCTGGTAAGTATGCGCAACTTAAGTTTAGATTTTAAAGTGAACCAATGCACAAAGATAGCACACTTGCATTAGAATTGGCAGCATACTATTTATTAAAAATGTTTGCTCAAAATTAATCTACGTGTCGATTTGAAACGCCGAGGTAAACCGAAACGAAGTTAACGCTAGAGATGAAAAGAGTACCCCACTCACCTGAACGCCCATTTATGAGCGGAATGGGCGAGTCCGGCTAGATCAAGAAAGGAGTCATCGCGTTATCCGTATTTGGTCTTTGTTTTATTTTGAGCAGTCAATACGTATCACATATATTGATTTCTTTGTATATAGATTTGTGTAATAGCGTAAAGCAGACAGGGTGCAAAGACTTCTCGGTGAAGAAGCGGAAAATTCCTAATCAATCGAATCTATAAAAGGGAGAATAAATTCGGACAACTCGAAAGGCGGCGCAAAAAAAACAAGAAAGAAAGAAAGGGCGGCGACTTCTTCACTGCACAAATGCAAAACACGAGATAACGATGAACGAAATTCATCGCGTTTCGACGAGGGATGAAACGATAATGACAAGCACAACTCGACATATCTCGGCGGAAACCTATGGTCTTCGTTACGCACACAATGCAGCTATGTTTAAACACACTAATTATAATAATTAACATTCAATATATATATGTACAGGTGAGATATAAGCCAGTCAGTATACAACCGGAGGCCTCACAAAAGAACTCTACACTCGATTCGAGACGAACGATGTTGGTAATAGACGACTGCGGCTTCTGAATTTGTTACAAGCGCGAATTCAACACAATGAAACAATACCAAACACATTTCTCTCATTTGATGTCGCTGTGCGCATTACAAAAGATAAATAACACTTAGATGCTTTCTTCGAGATGACAAGAAACACACAAAAACGGAAGACAACACAAGCAGATGTGTAGAGTGTAGGAAGAATATCTTTTCAAGAATGAAAGCTTCAAACTGATACTTAAAGGTTAGAGATTGTGTGTATAATGGTGATGGACGATTGAAAAACTTTAGGTTTATAAGTTAGTAAGTCAGAAGTGCGAACGCAAGCCAAGAGAAAAAGAAGGGGATAACTTTCGCCAGACATTAGACTGCAGGCCACCGCCAGAATTGGTCCTCTACTCAAATGCGTTATTACTTTCCACAAACCGGCAAGAAAGAAAAATGAAGAGAAACGTTTTCTTGAATGCCTAGGAATGTAAAGATGTTGGCTTGGATGCAGACCATTGTCAATGAAGGTGTGGCCACACACCACCAACATTCTACAAGAAATCGTCAAAGAATGAAGTTGCACGGTCGCTCTTATCTCAAGCCGATTTATCAACAAACTGTTAGGGCAGTATTATTACGTCCAAAGTAAGGACTGGCCGCTAGAAAAATCGCTTCAAGAGAACTCAGCCCGACAGCGTCAAAGGAAACTGTGGAGCGAGTGAGGCCACGCTCAAAAACGAAAGGAAATCCTACAGAATCAAATTACATCGGGGATTCATAGATAGATATATATCTGAACGCTACGTCAACAAACTCGAAGCTCTCATCATGGCCCCCCTCTCTCGGGAGGCAGTTACTTATGTGCTACCAACAGAGTTTATATGCGTATAGTTATATATTGAACAACAACACCTTGGCGTACTGGCTTATTATTTTGGCGCGTGTCCGTTTTTCGGGGGGAAAAACAACGGCATGTCACAAAAACAACACACAACCATCACCCGGGGAAACAACACCTAACATCCTGGCAACGTCACCGCCACGACGCATTTGCGACGTTGCCGATAACGTTGCAACAACGTTTTTGAATGCTGCTTCTGCGGGCTTCGACAGCAACGCCAAGGTGTTTGTTGCCAAGTGTTGGGGGCGCGGCACTCGAAAGTGCTAACTTGCTATGAAAACGTTTTGTTGTTGTTGTTTGTTTGTTTGTTGTTTGTGGGCTGCGTATAAAAATGAGCACGCTTAGAAGTAAGGAGCGGGGCTGTGGAAAAGTTGTTTCTCTTGCTTTTTTTTTGTTTGCTTGCGGACGAAAGCATGTGGAACACGAAGTGCATTCGTATGGGGGGTAAAAAAAAAGAAGCAACATCTGAACAGGAAAAAAAAGCTCTACAAAGACAAAGGATAGAAAGCCCTATTCGAGTATTTTGGCGGCACATTTGAGCCAAGCGAGTGGTGACAATCTTAACGAGTTAGTGAGGGAAGCTACTAAGAAAGTCTGGCAACGAATCGCAGAAACGCACGAACAATTCACGATAACAAAACAGCACAAACATCGGCACCAATGCAAAACTACAGATGTACGAGAGAAATAGATGCAAAAAAGCTAAGAAGCAAAATAAAAAACCACACACACATTGACAGCGCAAAAAATGATGTCAGACTAGAAATCGTTGCTGGGTTCGGAGGGGGGGGCAGCATTGTCGCTAGTAGGCTGGAAAAACTGGGAGTCGGGGGTTGTTGATGTCAAGGCGGCTGTGGTTGATCTCCTTCCATGAGTTGCACGTGCGTTTGCGCAACCCCGCACGCGCCACAGACGCTGCGTCAAGTCGAGCAGCGGCGCGTTCCCCTTTGCGCCCGTCGCACGCGAGACACACTCCCTGCCTTCTCCTTTTCTCCTCCCATCCTTTCCCATTGGCTTCCCATTTGATCGCGTCGTCTTTGTCGTCCCTTCGTCGCCATCCCGACCACTTTGCCCTTCCACACTGTGTCACGATCAGAGGCGCGGAACTCATAAGCACGCTCTTCCATCATAGAGGCCTCCCGACAGTCACTCGCAATACTGTTCATTTACTACGCCTTCGAGAAACGAAGAAATCAAGCCCAGAATTTCCTTCCCGTCATACTCGTTCCCCCTTGTCAGAGGTGCAAAATAAATAAATCGACAATCGTTGTAATCAGAACTCAAAACGACTAAGCAAGGAATAGGAAAAACAAAAACTAAAAAGAAAGCACGAATGGCAGTGCGGTAGTAGTTTTCCTAAAATAAGATGTCGAAAGCCCTGGCTTCTGTCACTGCCGACCAGTTACGGAGGCTCCCGTAATTTTCGTAATGACTGGCGGCAAAAACGCGGCACACATTCCACCTACGCTACGAAACGCTGTGATGCAGACATCTCTGGCAGTGACAGTCTTGTGTGTTTTGCACTCTCCCCAGTGGCGCTAAACCCTCACTAACAAATCGACTCAAACAAACGCGAAATCTCAAACGCAGAATGGCCACTAAAAAGCATTAAAAATAGGAGTGAGAGAGAAGACAACGAAAAACATACTCAAGAACATCTGACTGAACGATCGAAGAGGGGAAAAAAAAATCGGTTGGGAGATGCGGGGTGAGGCGTGACGCGCAATAATGTACAACTTAATGTCAACTATGTTACAGCATTTACAACCTGACGTCAGCACGCACACACGTTCCTCTGCCTAAGAGCTGGGAGAAAGCCGTTTGCTGCGCAAACGAGCCACAGCCGAATCCATTCTGGCTTGCCGTCTCTGCTGCTCGGTGGTTACTCTACTGGTGCCGTGGAGGCCGCCAAAAAAGAACGCAGCAAGAAAAGCAATTCAGCTTTCCTTCCTTTCCGAGTGGCACTTCAACGTTGAAAAGAAGCGGGCTTCTTGGACTTGTATTACTGTTGACACCTCTGGACATATCGCTCTGGCTTGCACTCCAGCCAGCAGCAAGTGGCTTTGTACACTGGCAAGGCGTACAAACCATTACGGGAACTTCAATGCATATCTGCGAAGTTTGAACCAGTGCCTATTCCCTAAGCAACAAAAAGAATTGCTCTAACTCCGTTTGAAACTAACGCTGTAGCTGCCTTCGGTAGGGCGAGATAACTCCGTCCCTTCAAACGTAAACTTGCCGGAGAAAAGCGTGAATGGCGTATTGCTAGTTCAATTTGGCCAGTCTCCTTTCGTTCATCCCCATCTGACACATGGGTTTTCAAAAAGTTCATACCGTGCCATGCATTTTGAAGCATTGGACGAACAGTTCAAATGCATTCACACGTTCGTCACCTAAATTTGACGATATCTGCGTTATCTACGAAGTGCACGGACACGCTTTCACAAATACCTCGCTTTCTCGCCCCCTTGACAACGATAAGACAAGCGGCAACTGATGTGAACGAAACGCAACGGGGCTGCTGGCCAACACATCCGGTAACGGCCGGTCACGCACGGGTGTCCAAAAGCAAAGCGAATGTGCAGCAAACGCCGACGAAGGAAGCGACCGTTCTTCTTTCAGGTTCCTGGGCAGGACGTGTGCTTGGCCTCTCTTTCTCTGTCAGACTCCTCGGCATCAGTCGGGGCTCTCGATCTTTCCGGCGACTTCCTCAATCTTGACCGCATGCCCGTTGCTGGTGAGCTGGCCGTTCGTGGCGTTCGCGTGGATTGGCGCTGCTGCTGGCCCATCACTCACAGCCAGCAGGCTCTCTAGTGCACGGTACAGGAATAGGAAGTCGTCCTGCAAGGAAGAAAGGAAAACGAAAAGGGGAAGCGTCAGAGATGTCTTGAGCCTGCGACAGCCTTTCCACTGTAGCTGAAGCTCTGATTCTTCAATAAAAAAGCAATCTTCACTCTCGTCCTGTCTTCTCCTCCTCCTATTCTTCCCCAACACATGTTGCAGTGGTGCTAACGGTGACCCCTATGGCAAAGCGAGCTTAGTTTCTCATATTTCAGAGGAAGCTACGTGCTCAAAAGGGCTTTCCACTCAACACCAAGCCCCGTGCAAATGCCCAAAGCACAGACACACGCCTAAACAACACTTTAGGTACCCGTGGACATTGCTGTAACATGTTTGTTGATCCCTGTGGGGTCTCATCATTTATGTCAGCCGACAAAGATGCTGCCAACGCCATCTGCGGCTGATAGTAAAAAAATCGATAGCTCGTCTACCGATATTATTGCCAGCTCTTTAATACTGCCGACTAAAAAAGGATATTCACTTCCAACATTAGGTGGACGTCGTCCACTGCGTGGGGCTTCTCCCACAGCCTCCCAACGACCCCTTCCCATACCCATTCCTCGGCCCCTCCCTCCCTCACCTGGGATTTCCATATTCCGGGCCTCCTCATGTGATACAGCTTTGCGTACAGGTACACGTCCACACACTTCTCGCTCTCCAGTTGCTTGTACAGCGCCGACAGGCAGCAGAAAGTGGCTGCCTCCGTGCCGCCACACCTGCAAGAGGGCACACCCCACCAGGAGGGCAGTTTGAAAGAAGGCCTCACTCTTGCTCAGACTCACTCTGCCCACCCCACCCGGACTTATGGCAAAGCGGCGTCAAGGGCTCGTTACGCAACAGCTACAAACAGTAGGACAACCGACTTGCAAAGAATAAGAGCGTGTGACAGGACACCAAAGACAAAAACCACGAAATTTTGACCAGTGCCCCGAAGCAGTGTATCTGAATTGTGGAACAATCTCTATACAGTGGCACCTCGTTAAACTGTACCCGCATCAGCCGTAGTTCCTTTTTATACTTGTACTAGTTCCTTAGCGTAACCAAGTCGGGGATTCGGCTTAAATAAGCCAAATCTCCGACTTGGTTGCGCTTAAACCTAATGCATTCCCAAAACCGTAGTGCCGGTTAGTATGTACTTTCTTCGCGTCCCCGTCAGGTACGGTTAAGGGGGCTCACTGGTCTTAAACCTAAAAACTTTATTTTTGCAGTTATGATGATTAAAATTGAAGGGGGGGGGGGCACATGTAGTTTCTCATTCTGATTGTAGATATCAAATTTGTTTTTGAGTAAAACGATTATATTCAAATTTATTTGGATTTTTATACTCAATTTTTTGACAGCCTTTGTAAAAGAACTGCTGGAGGGATGCAGCTAAACAGGGAACCAGTGAACTGTGCACAAATCAAAGAGTGCAATAAGGCTAACATTATCGTTCTATCTGGTCTGTAGCAGAAGTTATGACCATTTGAAAATTGGGCTTGAAAGGTGGCAACCAGAAAAACCGGTTTTGCCTTCCAGGCCCAAACTTCAAATGGTTGTAACTTCTGCTACAGACCAGATAGAATGATAATGTTAGTCTTATTGCACTCTTTGATTTGTGCACAGTTCACTGGTTCCCTGTTTAGCTGCATCCCTCCAGCAGTTTTTTTACAAAGGCTGTCAAAAAATTGAGTATAAAAATCCAAATAAATTTGAATATAATCGTTTTACTCAAAAACAAATTTGATATCTACAATCAGAATGAGAAACTACATGTGCCCCCCCCCCCAATTTTAATCATCATAACTGCAAAAATAAAGTTTTTGATAAAAGACCCAGGTGCCCCCTTAAACGAGGTTTCAGTGTACTTGTCTCTCCATCGACAACTGACCCCAGTTGTGCTGTTTAAGGACAAAGGGCATGTTTGTACACTCAGGAGGAGAGGTACACGCAGGACACATATGAACACAAGACACAGGACATGCAGGGCACATATGAACACACATAAAAAGCACTCGTAACAGTCACATTTCAGCGCCCATCTTCAGTAAACACAAGAGCAAGTGGAACAAACTACAATGTTCGCACGTGCGCACATGTTCCGGTTATTTCACACGACCGCTCCGCCAAGCTACAGTTCACCAGTGCATCTTGAACAGAATCCTTCAATGCATCTGGGCAACTATGCACCAGGCCATGTGGCAAACAGCGTCCAATATTTTTTCTCTTTTTTTTACCCGGGGAAAAATTTGATCAGATTTCCCCTCAAAGCGCAAACCACTTCGCTGTCAAGTGCAGGAAAGGCCACAGTCGTTCAAGGGAGCAATTGCCAAACAACTGTTACTCTACAAAACCACCGAAATCCCGTCCTCAGACAAGTCACTGCCACACGAGTTGAAAAAACAACACAGAAAAAAATGTCCGCGCATCTGCTTCTTTCGTTGCAAATGTCGACAAAAGACTATAGTCGACTGGCGCCCCTGCCAAGTAAATGCCTCTCTTATCAATTCCCACTCACCACTAATGCTGTTCCTCTCCCTTCTCGTTCCTCCCAAGATAACACGCTATAGGTTTGCTCAAGTCAATTTAAATTTACTGCGTTCCCCCGCTCGAGGCCAGGTGCCGCGATGCCAGCGCTGCCGTGCGGCGGACACGCGCGTGATTGAGGCACCCTACTACGTTAATAGAACCACATTGCCCTACTCCACGAGCATTCCCAACGGAACGTGGAACCTATCTAGTGGAACTTTTCTTTGCTGTTGCCGTTTGATTTCATAAATGCCGCTAGGAGCTACAGTAGCACGGGCAACAGCACGCGACGGTTTTCTGCAGTTGAAGTAGCATTTCATTTGCTATCACAAAAACCAAGCATTTATAAATTTTTTTAACAAAGGAACAATTTTTTAACAAAGGAACACTGCAAATACCACTTATGTGTTGATTTTCTGCCTCATATTTGCGTAATCTTGTTTTTGTTCAACAATGTTGACAAGTATGAACATTGACACCAGACTCAGACATTTAGATTTGGCTATGACCATTGTGCAGCTTCTGCGTCCCTTTGGCCGGCTGGCTGACTCGAGTCACAGACATTCAGAGAGACTGAAATTTCTGCGTTTAAGTAGCCCAAGAAAGACTGTCGTCTTTAAAACAACTTGCACACCTGTCGACAACGACGACGGGGCCGTTGGAGTCCTCAGCGTGTCGCGCGGCCACGGTGCGGACGAGATCGAAGAGGGTGGCCATGGGGGTGCATGCCTGGGGCCAGCCCGGGCACTGGATCAACCGGCAGGACAGCTCGTAGTCGTCTTGCGTCGACTGCAAGATGAAGTCCCGGCTCGACAGCCCCGGCCCTCCGGCGGCCGAAGCCGGCTTCTCATCGGCCGGCGCCGTGTCAGTCGAGGCGGTGGTGGCCGTCTCATCGGCCGTCGGTCGCACCTTGAAGCTCCCGTAGTCCTGCTCCTCGTCCGAGTCGGGCCAGAACTGGGGGTACTCCTGGAGGAGGCAGTTCCACAGGGGGGAGTTTGGAACGCACCAAGGTTAATGACACGTAACGATGGTACAATCATCATCATCATGTTTGCATTCACTGCAGCATGAAGCGTTTATGAGTTTTGAACGCATCATAGCTAACAGTATAGCTGGCATCAGAGAAGAATGCCTCTATTGCGACAAATTAAAAGAAATTAAAACATGTGCATTCCTGCACTGCTTGTTAAAACCAAACACAACGATCCTTGGTTTTATCGTGACAAGTTAAGCTCTGCTTAAACTAGAAAAAAGCGCAAGGCTTCGTGAACGAATGCAGTTGACGACTAGCTGCAGTAAAAAAAAAAAGCTCTATGACTGCAGTAAAAAAAAAAAAAAAAGTGCACAAAGGATCTGGGTGTGGTGATGGTTAGATGATGATGATGATGAGCCTCGCCGTTTGTTTGGTGGCAGAAAGTTTGCACACGTTATTTCAGCTGAGGCATACTGACACGCAAAATACCATCTTATATACCACAACAAGAGAGAATGTGGCCTCTAGGCCCCAACTATTATTACGTGAGAGAACAATCGCATGCCGCTTTATGTTGCATGCACAATCTGATAATTTTTTGGTTCCACTACCATTTTGCAAACCCATTCAGCGCAGTTATCTCGCACGGGCAAGAAAAAGACCGGGTTGCGGTGCTGCTTTCTAAAAAAGAACAATCCATATTATTGCGCCCCTGAAGTAATAAAAAAGGGAGAAAGAAAGAACAGGCAAGGGGAGAGAAACTGAAAATGGAAGGGTGCCAACCAACCTTTTCGTCGACAACCGAGAGGACGACCACCGTCTGCGAGTTATGGTCCCAGACCATCTGCCAAAAGTCGGCCATGGTCGCCATCAATGGGTGCTGGGTGACAATGTACTCCCGCAACCTATTGTAACCCTGCCAGGTAGAAAAGGGAAAATCAATTTTAAAACATCGCATCGGGTACTCGATCGATGATGGCGCTAGTGGTCAACTCATTCACACGTTCACTTTAACGGCAGCAAGACCTAACTCAACTATGTCTTGAAACCCACTGCCTCATTGCACTGTAGAAAACGGAATCACAAATTTGTTCTCCCTTTCTGAAGTCCCCATAAAACTGAGTTAGAGGTGAACGTTTCTACAATAGACTTGCAAATTACATATTGCGATGGAGAAGCTTTAGCGGAAAGTTTTATACTTGGGAAATAAGAAGGGGTGCCGCGGCTGTAGGAGCCACGACACTGACAAGACACCCTGAACTAAAGGGAGGGAGGAGAGGCGTACTTGTAGGAAAGTGGCATTGATGTAGTCCGAGCCATCTGTGCCCGGCTTGGAGGTGATGTGCACCCTGTGCGACTCGATGGGGATCAAGTTTAGTGACCGGTTCTTGGCCTTGTTGCAGGGCTTCACAGCTGACACCACATTGAAGTCTTTCGCCTTGAACACCGTCACCAGCTGCGAGGACAGACAGGTGGCAAGGGCACCCTTTCTGTTCAGAGTGCCCAAACACTTTGCGGAGTTGCGGAACAAAAAACCTCGCAACCTCGTTCGGCCACCTGGATACACCACATCTGGCATATAGAAATGTAGTACTACACTCAACATAGTGAATACATTGAGGTCAGTTAGGTAGACAGCAAAGCACATACAAGAATCACAAGTGGCCAGAAATGCTTGCACTAGTGTAGACATCGACAATTCTGCTGCTCATGCGGGTACGAGCACTGGTTTACGTACAGCATGCACTTCAAAGTAGTCATAACTGATCCAGTATTGGGAACCCTCATCCCAAGCCGAAGCCGCATCCAAAGCCTCCGCACCTTGAACTGTTTCTCCAGGAGGGACCAGGACTTGTCGCCCCCTCCACCTCCTCCTCCTGAGTTTCCCACCTGCGCTGTCTGCAAGCTCTGCACGTAGCGCGACAGCTGTGAGGCCCCAACCTGCATAAAAAGCGTGGGGCACAGTTCAGTGCCTTTGGGCACACCATCCTATGCACTTTTCTTTTCAGCGAGAGAGTGTCACATCGTACCGTTGATCATACCTTAATTGGGTGCACTGCAAGCACTTCTTTTTTAGGTGGGACAATTTCACCAGTGCATTGTTTTTTTTATAGAGCATTTAGGAGAGTTGAGAGCCTGTGGGCATGCCCCATGCACTTTTCTTTTCAGCAAGAGAGTTTCACCTGGTGCATTGATTTGAGGCAGAGGTCAGAGCATTTGGGCACACGACCCCACACACTTTTTTTTTTGCCCAAAACAGTCTCGCCTTGTGCATTGATTTTTTAAAGCAGCGTCGGGGATGGTTCAGAGCCTTTAGGCACACCCCTGCACTGGACACTTTTCTTTTCGGCAAGAGTCCCAGACCTCATGCACCGATTGTTCAACCTCGTGCATTGGAAGAGCACGGGGCAGAGGTCCGAGCCCTGGGGAACGCCTTTTCTCTTCCGGTCCTCACCTCGGTGTCTCCACTCTCGATGGCCTCGAGCAGGGCGTCGTGGATGAAGACGTACTGCTCCTCGGTCTGGACGAGGTAGTTTCGCTGCTGGCGGATGTGCCGCAGGAAGCCGTACGCGTTGACGCTCTGCCGGTGCCGCATCTGCTTGAGCATGGCATCCAGAACGATGTAGGTGCCCGTCCTTCCTACACCAGCACTGCAGTGCACGATCATGGGCCCCGCAGTGGGAGGGTTGGCGGCAGAAGACTTGGCCACAAAGCTGAGGACTGGCAGAGGATGGTCTGGTACCCCATGGTCTGGCCAGTTGGTGTAGTGGTACTGGAGCACGGTGCGCTCGCTCTTCTTGGGCTTGGCCCGCACGTTCTTCACGGCAAAGGTGCGCACCGTGTACGTCGCCATGGCGACCTCCTGGACCAGCTTCACTTGGATTATGCCATAGGTCTCAGTACCTTCCTTTGGCCAGTACATATCACACTTACGCTGCACGGTAATAAGGGGGGAGGGGGAAGAAGAGGAAGCAGTGTTATAATTATAAGAGGCTGGTGGTGGTCCTTTCCACGGAACGTTCTGTACACTGGAAATGACGTGAGCGTGGTTGCTAAACAAACAAACAAACAAACGTGCACTCAGCAGTGAAGAAAGCTAGCGAATGAGCAACCGCAGTAGGCAGCACAAAAATGTCGCCAGCCTTCCTACACGACCAATAAAAAAGCACGGCGGCTCCAGATAGCAGCAGCCACTTTAAATGAAACCAATAATGCAATAAGTAAGAGAAAACAACCTTTAATACCGTATTCACTCGCTTAATGAACCCCTCCCCACTTTCCTTCTTGTAAATTTACTTTTTTTGTCACTTTGAATAAAAAATGCAGCGGGAATATGTTTTTATATCAGCATGGTTGCTGATGCCGTAGACGATTACAGTAACTTGATAGCATGCTACAGTATGTGCAGAAATGCTAAAAACGCATTCCTCCAAAGACGTGAACGCGAATGCCGTGGCTCACAATTTAAAAATTGCGTACTTGCGGAGCGCCACCTGCTGAATGCAAAACAAATTTTGCGCCACAAAGATGTTTTAGTGCGCGAACAAAGCACCAAACGTACTTCGCACTCCTTCCCTGCCCTTTGCTGTTCAGGCTGGTTCCGGCGGCCTGCGAACAAAGCACTAAACGTACTCCGCACTCCTCTGCTCTTGCTGTTCCACAACTTTGCCATTACGCTTCGTGGTTTTGTTGTTCAGCTGTGTTCTGATCTTTCTCATGGTGCGTGCCGTACGATGGGCCAGTACATGAGCTACACAGCCGGTTTTGAACTGAAGGTGGTGGAGCATGTGTTGATGCACATGAAACGGTGCGGCTGGGTAGCAGTGTGTGTACACTACGGGCGAAAACTAGAGGTTTTTGGGCGGTGAACAAGGATTGCCGTGTGCTTCGTGGGCCCAAAGAAGGGAAGTTTCCGGGTGTAGGAAAAGAAGTTTTAGAGTGCCACGGCACAGAAGACGGTGCGCTGTGGGCCGACAACAAATGTGAAGCCGCAAGCGACTTCAGTGAGGACAGCTCTATGGCGAGTAGGGGGCCACCAGAATGTTGAGAATAAAAAAGAAACCTGATTACTTAATTACCTACGTGTTTTTAAAAAAATGGTAAAGCTTTGACAGCGCTTCTCTTAGCAACCTTATTGAATGAAACTTCAGATTTTAAAAACCTGTTGCAATATTTTCCCGCGTAGTGAACCCTCCCCCCAAATTCATGCCTAATGTTCTGGAAAAAAAGTGGGTTCATTACGCGAGTAAACACGGTAAATATCCCTAACTGACCAGGAATGGGAAGTCCTGCGACTAGTTTTCCTTTCTTTTCCAAAAGCAAGGAAAGCACTGCTTTCTAACCCGTCAGTGGGTCGAGCAATGAGAACTTCATTTTTAAGAGCTGCAAACACTGTCAACATTCCTCTTACCACGTGAATAGATTACAGCACCAAGGAAAAAAAGTATAACAGTCCACTACTACTACTGCTCAAAAACAACTGAAAGGTGTAAGTTGCAACAGCGGGTCAGATCTGCAACCCAATACTAGTAGTGTTACGAACAACAGTTATGACTCACACACACACCAACAGAGCTAATACCGGCGGTCACAACACTCGCAGCACATCGAAAGGAGATGCTTGTCACAGAAACGCATGGAGTGGTCAGGGCAGGACACCTTAGACCTGGTTAGTGTCTACCACTCTGTTATTTGGTGAGCGATAGCTGTTGAAAAGAGTAGAAGACAGTAGGCATGTGAGGTAAGTAGCGTAGCGCACACCACATTCCCATGCCACCACACGTGTGTATACTCACAAGGTCATCCAGCTCGGCCGATACACTACGTGCGCGCTGTGGGACAGTATTCCCCGACCGAAAGAAAAAAACAGGAGAGAAGAGACAACAGCCATGAGGCGAAAAGAAAGGAAAAAAGGACAGAAGGAACGAACGCAGAGAGAGGAGACACGAACCAAAGGGGAGGTGCAGAGGAGACCCAAGTCATGTGACCAGCTATCCCCAACATTGGTACAAGTCTTTGTTTCTTAAAATACGAGAGTTCACCGCACTGAAGTTAGTTTCCATTTACCGGACGAGCCAATACACGAGGTACAAGATGAGCCTCACTGGAGTAGCACTCGAAATATTTCCACCAACCTGATTTTTTTTTTTTCAGCACGAAATGTCACCAACATCAGCACCTTTTTCACTCGCTGCGACTAAAAGAATATGGCTGCTGTGAATGCATTTAATCACCGAGCAGTTGCAGGGATCGCAAATGCAGCTGCTATCAGCTTGGGCATCAACCAAACTACAGCGTTTAGACCAGGAGCCTAGAGAACAGCCGCAGTGTCGTCGTGGAGAGAAGACGACCACATAGGAGAAGAGGGAGAGAGAGGAGGAGGAGGAGACTCACCCTTCCTCTTTCTACCAGGTTGGTTATCATGATGATGATGCAGACCCTCTGCTCCCAGATCATGCGCCAATAGTCGTCAAACGTCGAGGGCAGGGGGCCCTGGGTGCCAATGTAGGCCCTAGGCTTGTTGTAACCCTGCACCGTTGTTTGCGTTCAGAGAGAGAAAACGGAAAGGGGTCCGTTACGGTACGGTTAACATTGCACCGATGTGGCACCAAGTGAGCACATCTGTCATCAATCACCCCAGCAAAACAACAGGTTCAAAGCCACATGTCAGTGAGCCTTCAGGATACAGAAAAGCTTCCTTCTTCATGTGGTGAGAAGTTAAGCTTGGTGTCACTAGAAAAGATACAGATATCAGTGCTGCCCGATTGCCACTTCTGCGGCCTCACCGCTAACTTTGACGAGGTCATTTGTAAACAATACTGCAGAACACCCAGCAACACGACATTTTCGGACACGCTTTTGCAGCTGAAATGCTGAGAAGCGTGTTATCTTTGATTCACGTTCAGATCGGTGCCAGTCGCGCGCAGCCACAGAGCAGGGAGGACAAGCTGAGACTACCGCAGTTGACCAACAAAAAACGCATAAACAACAAAATGGCGGTGCCCATAAACCGTCGCAATGTAAAGTCGCAATGTAAACAAATGTAACGTGATGCGAACTGACCAATGATCATGGTGGCGGCACGGAACAATAGGAGAAAAGAGTGCCGATACTCTGTAACCTTACCTAGTGTTTGTAATATTGTCAAATGGTGATATGTCTATTATAAGGATATTAAAGTTTGTTATTATAAGGATATTAAAGTGCAAAAACTTTTAAGTTTTCATATTATCAAGTAAAGTACGCAGCTATATCGCAGCAGAACCCACTCTGGCAAAATTTTTGTCACCAAGCTGTCTGGAACTGACACATATTTGTAATAAACAGCCCATCATAAGCTCCACTCAAATGCCCGACCATGGTTAGGGGCATTTGACAAACTGGCATTTGAACTAGTTAGGAAACAAAAGACAGCATGCTCCCGATATATTTGTGACCACCAATGACATAAAAAGGGATGCCTCACTCATGGCACGTCATAGTTCTTACGGCATTACACATCGACGCTCCTAATCAAGGTTTGATCAACGCGATTCCTTCACACTGCGCCAATCAAGAAATACACACCATAGTGCCTCACAGATACTCACATCGATGTAGTTAGCGTTGATGTAATCAGCAGATTTCTTCTGGCCAGGGGTAGGCTTAAGTATCACCCGTGTGTGGTCATCTGCAACGATTGGGAACAGAAAACAGCACACCACTCTGAGTACAACACACACTCAGGCTGCATACTGTCTGTTGAAATCAAGTAGCACTCGTAATTCACTCTACAAAAAAAGTATTTGGTCAATAAATGCCGGCTACAAGGTACAAAAAGTATGATGCTGAGAATGGTAATTGATTGATTGATCGTGGGGTTTAATGGGCCGATGCTACACAGGCGATCAGGCGCGCCTAAGTTGAGGGCTCCGGATTAATTTCGACCACCTGGGGATCTTTAATGTGTGCTGAAATCTCGAACACATGGGCGTTTTCGCTTTTCGCCTCGGCCGCCACAGCCGGGAATCAAACCCGCGTCTTATGCCGAGAATGCAAGATGACAAAATGTGTAACTATGATTTTTAAGGGAGAAAAGTTTATAAACATCGGCTTATATAAGTTTATAAACTGTATTAGGCAGTGAGATTAGTGGCTTTTATTCCATTGCTTTTAGTACGAGGGACCCTTCGTTAAATACCCTCGTATGAACAGGTTAACCTATCAGCAGCAAGCTAGGCCTTTGAGTGAGACTCACAAGCCACGATGTTCACATATCGGTTCTTCCCCTTGTTCTCCGCCATCTGTGAATAGTCTGAGGACAAATCCAAATCCGTAGCCTGCTGGAGAGACTGGAAAAAGGAGACGAAACAAGCACCATGCCACTCATTAAACTCACAAAACCGACCTTCTCGCGAGCGACACTAAACGCAGTGCAACGACAACGGCAATTCCGAACACCCCATGGGACAAACAGCGTAAAAGGAGTTGAAAGGACTGAAAGGACTGAAGGAGTAAAAGGACTGAAGTTCCAAACCTTGCTTTTAATGCACAGATGCGCAAGTAGTATTGTGCAGTGCGGGTCGGCATAGTTAAGCACACACGATGAGCCAAGGCTGTTGTTAATCCGTTCAGTGCTAGAACCACTACATTGGTGGTGTTCCGCAAGGAATGATTGTGTCACTCAGCTCCGCACTTTCAGGAAGAAATGAACAAAGTTTGGGATGTTTGGCTAGTTTGGGATGCAGATGTTCATGCAAACGTTACACATCTTCAGTGCAAATTTTACACATCTTCCGGCAAGCAGCCATCCCAGCGTTTAAAAAAAAGCGCCCAAAGGCGGTCCCTCACCTCGTACTCCCTCGAGAACCCGATATCTCCATCGGCATGAAGGTCGGCCACGTGTTTCGCCCACTGGCTCACGTGCACAGAAGCATACTCCGAGTCATCTGCAACGTGAAAGAAGAGTGAGAGAGAGCTCGTGGCGCGTTGGGCTGCACTCGTCCTATCACACTTGCCCGCCGTCGGGAACAACACATTTCACACTTTTCTCTCTAATCCTTTCCTGCCTGAAGTGATGCTCCAACAGTGAGTGCAGTGACTTCTCTTCAAAGGTGGGGCTAAATCGAGAGAAATCTGACTTCAACAAACACTTGGAAGAAATTGGGCACCGCAAACCATCTCAGGGCGTAAATAGCTTGACTCTGAGTGCAAAGGAGTAGACACGATTGACACTATTATGTCAGAGCCAGATCTAGAGTGAATGCCCATTGGGGGGCAGATTAGTGTGGTAGTTACCACGAAGCGTAGCAAGAGAGGGGTATCTCCGCTCGGAACTGCTATTTTGAGGGGCACTTGGGGAGTCCACCCCACAGGTACTCCACCCCACCCCACAAGTGGGGTGGAGTGCCTGTGGGGTGCAAGCACCCCACAGGCAGCACTTGCATGACTTTACAAAAATGTTAATACCCAGCTACACTGAGCAATGATCTAGTTGTAAAGTGCAGTAGTGGTTAAAACCGGTGGTGGTCAGTACTACAACCCACATCTGTCGGAAGAACTTTGCTGTTTCAGGTAGTTATAGTTGAAATGGAGGTCACGGTGGCACGTGAATGAGTTCGGAAGAATCTAATCACATCTGCCACTTAAACATACACCTAGGGAGGCAGGTGCCAGTAAGAGCCCTAGTCAGACTTGTCGCAAGTATGACGCCACCGTCGTTCCTAAGTACTAGCTGGGAAACATAATAGACAAATCCAGCTGAGATCAAGTTTCTTGCAGCTAGGCCTTCTTTCCTTAGGCTAGCAGAAATCAGCCAAGTCCGGCCCAGTTAAAGCCAGACTAAACTGTGGCAGGATTCAGTGCTCCGACGAGGTGCATCTTTGCACAAACTGGGGTCACCAGCCACACAGAATAGGAAACAGCAACCACGAATTAGCTCAAAAAAAATAATAATAATAAAATAAAATAACGCACAGGGCCAGAAGAAAATTTTCGCCTGAGATGGTTCACCCGAAACAGTACTTTACAAACCAAGACTTTATATTAGTCTAACAACCAAGGTCCAAGAACTTTCGGGACAGTTCTCCGGCAGAAATCCGCACCGAAGTTTGGCAAGACAACTTCACAGCAGGTGCAGCCATAAAAAAATCAATGGAAAGCAAGTGTGGGACAAAAAGTAAAAAAATAAAAAAGAAGGCAGTTTGAGCAGCACCACTCACCAAAGGTTTCAGAAAGTTGCGGCGAAGCTCTGTTTCCTGGAGGGTCGTCCAAGTAATAGTAAGCGGCCTGAAAATACTTCCTGCAACGACAGGGGTGACGGCACGTCAGCTACGAAAACCCAAGCACGACAGCAATCAAACAGGCCTTCAGTAATGAATACAGTTAACAACAACTCCCCGCAATAATTCTTGACTACAGAACCTTTCAAAACATCAGCTGCTTTTAACTTGAAATATTTTAGCTTCGTGCAAGCCTCGGTACAGCAGTGAAATAAAGTTTCTCAAAACAATATCACAAAAAAATAAAATGCCTCAGGTGTCACCCTTTCACTGAACCATAGAGCCATTATTGTCACACTGACTCACACTAATGAGATGTTATCGTAACCCAGACGGCCTTTCTCTCAATAAAAAATAACCACAACAGCCCCCCATTCCTTGGTTACCCCACAGGATCCCACCAGCTGCATACGAAGATTGCTAATTGCTAACCGTTCAGCAATTGTAAAGGGCAATAAACAACAACAACAACAACAAAAAAGAATAACGGTAGAGGCTGATTGCCCATAAAAGGGAGCAGTCCGTATAGATAACGTAAAAAGAATAGCCCAACATCAAATCTCTTTAACACGCCTGATGTTTGCCGTAGTGAGCAAAATTAAAATCACCTCGTTCACGCAACATTCACCGGTGACAGGGACCCACCCAGCACAGAAAACGAACTGTGCTAACCATTCAGCAAACAAGTTTTCAATCACACGAAAAACACCGGGAGCTACTGCTTTCCTTTCAACTTCATTACATTTGCAACGACGTCCGTTTGGCATTTTCAAGCGAGTTTCCTCAAACAATTTACGGAATCAAAACTGCAACGACTTCCTCCCCACCATGAGTGGCATCCCAAAAGCGAAGGGTGGAGCATAGGACCTCAGGAGCCTCGGCAAGTCGGCGACGTAAGCCTTGCAAAACAAACACATGTGCACTGCAAGTCGAAACAGCACTACGTCGTGGAACACCCAGCGTTTTGCAACTGTTCCAGCGCGTGCCTGTTTCCTTTCCAGGGCTAACCGATCCTCCCAGCGCCGCTTATCTCGGTGGCCCTTCACCTTATCGATATCGCGAAAAAAAAAAAAAAAAGTGTACGCACGAGCCTTGGCAGAAAGACGCTCCTACTGTAACGCACAAAGATAAGGCGACCACGGAGCGTGATCTCAAAATGGAAAGGGGCAGCGCCAGAAGTACGCTGGGGAGATAAACCGCGGCTATCGTAAAGGACGATAAAGAAACAAACAAAAAGAGAATAAAGGTAGAAGCTGTTTGCCCATAAAAGGGCGCAGTCCGTATAGATAACGAAAAAAGAAGAGACCGACGTCAGATCTCTTTAGTCACGCCTGATGTTTGCAGTGGTGAACAATGTTTTTAGACTATCCTCAGAGTTGCAACAGGCGATGCAAATGGCAAGCGCTGCCTTTATCATCAGCAGAAGTGGATGAGTCCTATCATTTGCTTTGCAATGTGCTTTCAGGAGAGAGCGCACAATCAGTCGTGAAGTGCCGACGTTTCAGACGGCTTGGCGTCATACCCACTTCCGTGCAACAATTATTTCAGACCCTACAAAGTTTTAAAATGCCAGGCTGCTGGGCTTGCAGCCTCAAGGCAAGTCACAGAAATTCAATACCACGCCAAGGAGCGGATTCACAATTGTTGCGGAATCACCATTTCAGCGGATTACGCAAAGCCGGAAATGCCATGCAGTAGCGTAGCCCATCTTTCTATCTGACACAACATTTATCGTGAGTGGTGAATGCACCGCAGAGAAAGATTCGACAGGGCTACGTGCGAAGAACTACCTCTTGAAATGAAACCCCTGTTGATGCACTCGTGCATAATGTTCGGGAACACCCGATAATGCCAACATGAAACCACATGTGTATTATATAGCCTTCATTTTTAGGGCTACAACTGGTCTGTAAAGTCCCAATGTATCATAGTTAAACAAGGGGATTTGTACATACAAGCGATACCTGCAGCTACGAAACACATTGTACCGAAGGGCTACAGATTAATCGCGGCCACCATGACCTCATTAACGCGAACAGATCTAAACGTGCGCACAAAAACAGCCGAAATGGGATTCACGAAAGCATCACCATCATCATCAGCCTATCTACACCCACTGCAGGGCAAAGGCCTCTCCCATTAATCTTTAATCACCCCGGTCCAGTGCTAACTGCGACCAATTTATCCCCGCAAACTTCTTGATCTCATCTGCCCATCTAACTTTCTGCCGCCCTCTGCCACACTTGCCTTCTTTAGGGATCCACTCTGTTACCCTTAATGACCAACGGTTATCTTGTCTTCGCATTACATGACCTGCCCACACCCATTTATTATTCTTAATTTCTACTAATATGACCTTAACACGTGTTTGTTCCCTGACCCACTCCACCCTCTTCTTGTTCCTCAAAATACACCTATCATCTTCCGTCCCATTGCTCGCCGAGTCGTCCTCAATTTAAGTTGAACCCTCTTAGTGGGCTTCCAAGTTTCTGCCCCGTAGGTGAGTACCGGCAAGATGCAGCTGTCGCACACTTTCTTCTTCAGGGACAATGGTAGGCTGCCATTCATTATCTGAGAATGCCTGCACGAAAGCTTAGCTTGTCAGAAATTGACGAAAGGTCCACTTGTGTGGATACAGCACAATTTCTTCCCGAGACTCTCTCTCCAATCATCTCAAATAAACCTATATATCTACCCAGTTCACGATTTCAAAAAAAAAAAAAAAATTCAGAAGCACCAACCGGAACTTGAGAGAGAGAGAGAGAGAGAGAGAGAGAGAGAGAGAGAGAGAGAGAGAGAGAGAGAGAGAGAGAGAGAGAGAGAGAGAGAGAGAGAGAGAGAGAGAGAGAGAGAGAGAGAGAGAGAGAGAGAGAGAGAGAGAGAGAGAGAGAGAGAGAGAGAGAGAGAGAGCATACTCACTTCCACAAAACGAAGGAAATGATGGCCAGAAACAGCGCAAATGAGACGCACACCACACCGGCCACCACGGCAGCACTCAGGCTGGGATCGGAATAGGCACCGTCGTTGAACGCTGCAAGGAATCATCCCCCCGCAGGGCGGTGCGTTAGACAAGGCAAAGATACCCAAGAACAAGGGAGAAATAATGGGACGGGGGGGGGGGGGGGGGGGAAAAAAAGAGAGAGGCACTGGCCTTGGCTGGCATTCACTGCAGCACATTACAGCAAGGCCCGCCAAAAACGGATCAGCGCTTCCCAGCATGCTTTGCTCGCAATGTCCATTCACAACGTCATGCTAGGGCCGGGGGTTTTGCTTAGCACGGTGACTGGCATTCGATGGGATGCTCAGCCAAGCAGGGTTCAAGGGATTGGCATTAGTCGTAGATCAACGCTTGGAGGTTGAAAATTTGACCTACCTGCAAGATGCAGTAGTGTAGGCTGCTATGATACAGTTTAGATAACGCGAAAAAGGGAAGGAAGGATTTCAAACTACGGAGCGAAAAGGTTCGTCTGCCTGAAAAACAACGACCTATCCTTGTACTATGTCTCACACAAGCAGCACGCTTTGTGGCTACGGAGCAAGAATATATATAGTAGGCAAAACGGCCCACTGCGGCAAGTGCGGCCAACCAACCAGATGATGTTGCAATGAAGAGCAATGCGGATAGAGAGAGGGAATACATTTCTTAAGCGTCTAAAGTGGGTCGTGTGGCTTGTTGGAAGTGGTTCCTTGTTCACTGGAACCGCTCGTGACGTCATGGCCGCCTGCGCCCTGTCGACCAGCGCAAGCTGGGTCACTAGTGAAACCTAGACATCAACATCTCCCACTGCTCTCTAAAAGAGGGGGTGGGACTTGGTACCAGTTCAGAGCAGCACTTAAAAGAGAAGTTGAGAGTTTTCCAAAGCAAACGACGTGTCCGCCTTGCACCAGTTCGGTGTCACCAAAAAAAGCGCATGCTACTGGTATTAGCTGAAGTTTGCAACGCTCGGAAGACCTCGTTTCATGGGCGCTGCTCTGTGCACCGGTGCTGCTGTACAAAGTGGCGACTTTTGACGGCAAGCGTCGTGTGATGTCTCTACGAATGGATACCCCAAGACACTTGCTGGCCGACTGCACAGACTGGCTCTCGCTACGGTCCGCACGTGAGTGTCCCATGCTTTGCGCTCGCTTCACGATGACATGGTCTTGTGAGTGTTTAAGAAGTGCTGCTTAAGGAATTCGCTCAACTGCACCGAGGACGACTTGCTGTGTGGGCGACAGACAGCCAGAAGCAGTCGTCCGACGACATTTCAGACAACATTAACGAGTAATCTGAGACGAAACAAGTTATAGCCTCAATAAAATGACATTGTGTACTGAATTCTTATTTTGCATTTTTCAGCTACAAGTTTTAAGGGGGTCGACCTATATTCCAGCTCAACCTATATTCCGCAATACACGGTAATCATTTAGGCAAACAAACTTTTGCAACAGCTTTGGGCGGTATTATGACGTTAGTATAACGTAACGATTAAACTACACCAGCTTCTGTTGAGAACTAAAACCAAGGACAGAAAGGCCTGTCAAATCGATAGCCCAGAATAACACCGTTTTAAAAGTAGCTCCCGCCCCCCCCCCCCCCCCCCCCTTCTTCTGTAAACTGTTAGTTATAAACTGACCTGATTCCAACCTAAGCATGAACCTACTAAGGTTATTAGCTAACTAACTAATACCCGGGCCAGACTTACATGAAAAATGTCATTAAGTGCTTAATGCCTTGAGTTTTAATGCCATTAATTCACTGCTACACGGAAAATTCTAATGCCGTTTGCTCTAATGTCACTTTTTGTTTAAGGAGTTCCGCACAACTCATTCGCCTTCACGAACGTCTTAAATCTGGCTACTCTCGAACGCGATGGGCCCGAAACAAAACCAACAAAACTCCCAGCACCAGAGTATTGACACAGAAACTCAGCTGAACTTTGAAATAAGACAATTTTTTTGTGTCCTCTTGGTGACGAAGTCATGTTACTTGTTGTTTTGAATATTTTGGATTTGGCTACCGCTGGCAGGCGACGGCAGCTGCTGAAGCCACTTTTAGAAGAAACGGCTCGCACCTTTTGTTTAGAAAACACTCGTTTTTTTTTTTCTTCATAAAACCATTTTTAACCCTTCTAAAAAGTTTTTCTCTGCGTTCAAGACTTCTAAAATATGAGTGCATTTCTCTTTTTGGTCATTATCACCATCACGCCTAACACATTTAATGCCTCTGCGTTTTGGTGTGTAGCACAGACCGACCAAATAATGTCATTCCTTTTCTTAAGGCCTTAGGCACTTAATGTTCTTTTTCGTGCACGTTTGGCATGGGTTTCTAACGGGACCGTTAGAAACATGGGTTACATTCCACGGTGACCGTTAACAGGAACAAGTCAAAAATCAACAGTTCGCCAGCATGCGTGACTTGCCTCACGCAACAAGGCGTCGCTCACGTTAGGCTACAAGCTGTAAACAAGCGCCAGTAGCTGGCTCGGCCAAACACAACTGACGACATGTCAGCCCAGAGCGCCACACTAACAAGCACCACAAATGGATTCCTGCAACAAAAACATACGGCAGCCACAAAATGAAGTCAATGAGAAGCGACGCAAGTGCTCACTTCAGGTTGGTATGCAAGGTTAGATTGGCACGCATCGAAATAGCATGAGAAATGCTGCATGCGGAAGAAGCAAGAAGCGTTAACAGGGACAGATGCATACAATGACATTCATGCAAGCTAGTCCGAAGCTTGTTCTCAACCTCGCGTCTACAGAACAATTAAAATATTGGGCAAACATGGTTTGAGAAATTAATGAAAAAAGGAAAACCTCATTTTCTGTTCTGTCAAAGTCTGAAGGCAAAGTTAATTCAGTTTTTTTTGGCTGATGTCAAATATCTAATTATTTTTTATATGAGTTAATTAGTTTAAAAGTTAATTAAAACTCCTCCCTGATTGTTCTTGATAACAATAGGGAAAAAAACTATTCAACAAAAAACTACCAGTAAGGCATGGATAGATACCAGAAGTTGTGGATAATGAAATTCAGGAAGCAGATTTTTTTGTTTTGCAATCACATACAAGTTTACATCAAGTATAAATTCCAGGTTTGAAGTGCTCCTGCTAACCGATTTAAAAAAATAATGCTAATTAAACAACTACTGAAACACAAAAAGGCAAAATCTGCTTCCCTTATTGGCTGGTTTAAACATTCAAGTTCACAGTGCAAAAGAAATGATCTTCCTAGCTGCTCTACATGCTGGGATGTACCTCTCAAAAATTTCCTATCACTGCGATACCAGTCGTGGCAAAGAAGTGGAGAATTATGTAAAAATTGTTATATTTTTGTTGAAGTCGGGCCCCAGTGGCTTATAAGTACCTGGTACTGTTCCAAGTACATAATTTTCGGAGGAAAAACTGTGCAAATCAAGAGAAAGTTACTCCTAAAAAATTGCTTTTTTGGGCAATTTTTCTGTCCCAAAGACCTACGTGCTCCCTTAAATGTTGGTTGTTACATATTGATTCTAAAGCTTACCTGAATGGTCTACCCAGAGCAAAATACCTCATAAGTCACTCATAAGATCAAAATTGTAAATTTCAACCCCGTATGTGCGTCTAAACTGGTATCAATGAACCGCAGCTAAAGTTTTCAAGTTCCCAAACCGCGTCTTCATAAGCGTCGCCACCTTAAGTTGTTCTTGAACTCGTATCACTCAGTTTTTTTTCGCTTTCCTGAGCGTAGTGCGAGAATCAGGCCAAAAACAGCATGCATAAGGCGCGAGCAACACGACGTAAGCGTTGACAAACCAAAGCGGTCAGGGCATGCTCTACCATCCGCATCCAACATGGCAGAGGGAACACGTCGGCTGCAACACCACATGTCCACAGGCAGGGCAAAGATCGCGGTAGCGGCCGGCATTCACCTTCAAAAGAGGCAAGAAAAGTAACAAAAAAATAGGGAGAAGCAAACGAAAAGGCGTGCCAAGGTTTCGTTGCTCAAGCGACTTGCACATGCAGAGAAGAGAAAGAGAGAGAGAGAACACCCGACGACGGAGGAGCAGGAAGAAGAAGTGTTGGTGAGAAGAAGAGTGGTTGTTGACCCAGCAACGGTGGCGGCGGCGAGGGGTGCACTTACTCTGACACTTACTCTGGAGGAGCACCTTCCGGGAATCAGAAAACTGCCCTTTGAACACGGTGGTCTGGTCAATGATACTCCGCGTCGCCCCCTGCACCTTCACCTCGTACAGCGTGTTGGCCGTCAGGTTGGGAATGAACATCTGGAAGAGGCGGGGGACGAGGATGGGGAGCAGGAGGATGTCAATGGAGGACGTCGAGGGGACGAAAAGAAGATTAGAATGCTGGTGGGCGAAAAGCAGAGAGGGGAATATTGCCTAGGACAGTTACCACCTGTAACAGGGAAAAGAAAATATTCCGGGCCTAATAAGCTTTAGTGCCTGCCCTAAGCAGCGCTAGTATTAAACCAAGAGTGTAAAACATGGTTATATTAGTCCTTTTTGGTAAGATCACATGTCATCACCCCGCTTCAAAGGGGAAACCAATAGGAATCATCAATCATCATCATCAATGCAAGTGGAGGAGAGAGAGAGAGAGAGGGATGAGAGCACTCACGACGTGATCAAGCCGGTCGGTGGCAGCCATGGCGATCTCCTCAAAGGCCCAGGCCTCCTCCGAGCGGTAGTGCACAAAATAGTAGTCCACCTTGTTGTAGTAGGTCTGCGGCCTCTCCCATTGCAGGAAGAGACTGTCCAATGACTGGCACGTCAGGTTCACGATGATCGGCGCGCTGGGGCCTGCATCACACAGAGGTCGTCAGCGGGATGAGAATGATTGAAGATGATGATGATAATGGAGGAGGAGGATGGGGTGGGATGAATTTGCAAGGAGGAGAAACAGTGCGCTGTAGCAAGCAGAGAGAGAGTGAACACACCTCATTCTGGGTTGCTTATTACCAATGCATAGCACTAATTAAGGTGGACCTAAATCGGAAATTTTCTGGTACAAAAAGCAGGCTGTCAGTGCCGTATTTTCTCGCTTGTAAGCAACCCCTGACATAGGCACAACTGACATAAAATGTTAACTTTTTTTCAACTTGCCCTTTGCTCGCTGAGCAGAGACAGGTGCCCAGAACTGGATGCACTTATACATTGAAACTTAAAAATGCAGCAAGTTGGAATGGCAGCCATAATAAATGTTTCCAGATTTTTTTAGAAAAAAAAAAAAAAGACGACTCTGTAGAAATTTATGACTGGAATTAGCTTTCAGGGTTTCATAATCTCCTTTGCTTTTTTTGGCTTAAGATGTCGTTTGTACAATTAAAACAACGTAGAAACTTACAGGTAGGAGGCACCGCATGCGATGCGGACTATTAAACTTCAATTGGTATGTCCACTTCCAAACAACTGCCTCTAGAATGCAACCGCTTGATCATAAAGCCGTCTGTCACACCTACACAAGCTAAAATCAGGCCAACTTATAGGCCACATTACTCCACAGTGGTGTAGACTTTTCGTCAAAATTTTTGAGACAACTTCACAACTAAGACAAAAAAACATATTTGCTTTCTTTCGACATAAAAGTTAAAACAAGACAAAAAAAAAACAGTCCACATAAGTGGAATTTCGGATTAGAGGAACACAACCATCCTTACATCCTACCTTGTCGACGCGCAAGTTGAAGGTATCCACATCTCAACCTGCCTCAGCGATTCTCACCCACAACTCTAGAAAAGGAGCCACGCTGCTCAGCACAAGAGCCACCATATCCACCTCCGATACTATTCCCTCCTTTCTAATCCCTCATCTAATCTAATACCTCTTATGTAATCAGATAATTAACCTTATCTAATTAACTCAATCCCTTCCCCAATCTAATTAGATTTCTACATTCTCTAATCCTAATCCCTCGTATCCTAATCCCACATCTAGTCCAATACCTCTTATCTAATTAGATAATGAAGCTTACCTAATTAACCTAATCCCTCCCCTAATCTAATCAGACTTCTAAACCCTCTAATCCTAAGCCCACATCTAATCTAATACCTCTTATCTAATTAGACATTTAACCTTATCTAATAACCGTAATCATTTATCTGATCTAACTAGATAATGAATTCAATCTAATCTAATCTAATGATTCTCTCTGCTATGAATACTATGAACGATTCTCTACAACACCACGAGGGAATCCTAAAGCTTGTACACTACAGCCAGCAAACATCGAAGGAAAACCGTGCACAAGAACCCACCTTGGACGTCGGTCTGTATATTGAGCAGGTTGCTGGATTCCCCGAGATGTTTCTGCGTGAAGGCCTTCACCCAGATGTTGTAGTGCGAGAACGGGCCTGCATACGAGCAGCAGCAAAAGCGCAAATGTTAGGCCCGGAAGAGGTAGTGTTCGACAAAGGAAAACCAAATGGGAATCACCGTAAAGGCAGGCGATTAGGCTTCCCAATGGGTAGCGCCCGCAAGACGACGAGTTAAAGGAAATAAATTCCACCACAGCATCCAGTTCGTCTCCGAAGGGTGCACCATTAAAACGACGTACGTCAGAACACAGAAAAAAAAAAAAAAAAGGCGCCAAGGTTGTTCAAACAGACTATGCATTCAACTTGGACTGTCCAATTAGCTTCTTTTACCCGTTTTATTTCCTTCGGGTTGATTCAATGCAACTGGTTTGTTCCATTGCGTCAAGTATACTTGCCTCCTCAGCATTCGAAAAACAGATTCACACCCTGCCAACTATGAAGAAAGCCTTCCTTTACAACCGGAAAGTCTACACATTACGAGGAGAGTTAAGGCCCTCCTTGCAAACAGAGGCTCCACACAAAGATGAGATAGAAAGAAACTTATTAGAAGCTAATGCTCGTGTGTATCTTTCACTTCTTTTGCCACCTTTTTTTTCTCCTAAACACGGCGTTTAAGTTGTAAACGGTACGGGCGCTGAGCAAACGATGCAAATGATGAGTAAGTTTACACTGGGGGGGAAGTGGAGTGCACTCTTCTCAAGTAAAGTGCCCTGCACTCCTCTGCTGTGAAAACAAACTCGTTTATACCTCGTGCCCCTCGCTTAGCACCAGGTTTCCTAAGCCTTACCGTCAAAGTTTCAAGAAAAAGCCAATGGGAGCAAAAATAAATGTACTAACTGAATATGTATCTGGGAAAGAAAACCAAGTTCTTCAATTTCTGGCAAGAAACCTGTCACTGATGACAAGTATTTTGTCGCACAACAAGAATTTCTGTCGTAAATTTACGACTGTGTCATTTTTAGCCATCATTAGCCGTAGGTACAAAGATTGTTGCACAAGAATGTCTGCTGTAAATTCCCAACCATTTCGTCGTTCTTAGCCATCATTAGCCAACATTAGCCGTCAACGAAAAGAATGTCGCACGCCGAGAATGTGTTGTAAGGCTGCGTTTTAATTCGCGGACAGTTTGGTAGACAGCTTACGAAGCAGTCTAATTAGACGTCTAAAGGAAGAAGAACTCGATCAGCGCAGCGCTCACCAACACAGAGGACAACTTTGTAGCAGACATGTTGAGCAACACAAGCCACAGGTTTCGTAAATAATATTACCGTCATTACTACAAACATTATGCGATTTAAAAACTAAACAAAAACATCTTCACCACTAGTAAATTATACTAAATATGTCAATAAAACAACAAGACAATTTGTCACAACATTAGTACACAGAAAGGTGGTGCTGGCGTCACTTGGTAGTTTAGAGAGGAAGATAGCCTGCATCGTTGCTGACTTCGATGCTGTTTCTTCGAAGCAGTCTCCGTTGACTGCTTTGTTCGAATTGGAACAGGGCTTAACATGGCGGACTGTGCGCGAAGACGGCAACGAAGCCATGTAAAGGGGACATTGGAATGCATGCGAAATTTACAACCCTGAGTCGTTTTTAGCCATCGTTAGCCAATATTAGCCATCAACAAAAAGGTTGTCGCACGGCAAAAATGTGTCGTAAATTTACAACCGTGAGTCATTTTAGCCACTGTTAGCCAACATTAGCCACTAGAATGCCCAGGAGAGAAGAGCACTCACGGAGGTTGGTGAGCGAGTACTCCTGGATTGGCTGCGGGTGGGAAACGGTGCGGCGCTGCTGCTGGGTGGAGCCATTGCGTGACGGCTGAAAGTAGACGTGGTATCCCTGGAGAACCCCGTTGGGTTTCTCGGGCTCCCGCCACTTCAGTCGCACTGTGTTGTCCGTCACGCCCACCGCCGTCAAGTTCACCGGCGGGCTCGGCACTGCACGTGCAGGGAGAAAGTAATGCAAGGTCTGTGGGCGCATTTTAAATGCAGAGCAACTTAGGGGCTCGCCTTGTCGTCGTGGCTCGCTCGCAGGACCCAAGTAGAGCCACACGGCGTAACTTAGAGGCTTTGAAAGCCAAGCAGTTTATATAGGCATAAGCATTCGAAACTCGTGAATTGCTGGCGCTTGTCATACATCCCCCCGTAGTTCAGTGCAAAGAAAACTGCAGATACATTTGAGGCAAAAATACGTAATTAACCGGCAGCACCCATGTTCATTTAGTTAGGTACACTCGCTGGGTTGGTTTTTACGATGGCAAGTGAAAAAAAGTGTCCATGCAACACCGGCGGGAGGAAAAGCAAGCATAAAAAGAACAGAACTCCCGCTGGTGCAGTTTCAGGCAGAGGGCGTGCGAGCACTGCGAAGGCGGGAAATTTGAATCACATTGGGTGGTAGCGGTGAGCGGATAACGGCGCTACAGCCCATTCTGACGAATCACTGCTCTGCACTTCCGACAGCTGTCACATTGAGTGGAACGGGTTTAATTTTTTACGAACGTGTGATCACCTTGTCACTCTCGCTCACAGAATCGAGCCTTGGCCTGATCCGCACGACTCACTCTGGCTTCGGGATTCCGTGACGTGGCATTTCTCGCATGCCCGCCATACACCGGACCAACAGTGCCTGGCATTCTAACCATCTCAGTGGTGACATATGCTGGCTCTAGCAGCGACACTGACTGCCTGTCGCTCCTGTTGTTCGGCCTTTTATTGCGATCATTCCCACCCTCTTTTTGACACCCTGCACTGGCTATGCACTCCGTTTTGACAACGTGTGCAAGAGGTGACGGGAGTCACGGGATCCATGGGGACACCGTGCAATTGGTGCGTCAGCAGAGGCAGGTGGTGAGCTGTGCTTTGACTTGACATCTCCTTAGCAATGTTTTTGGCAATGTAAAGGCAGCAGCACCAATGCATCAACAGCGAAAATTTTCACTGACAAGTCCCATCTATTGCACATGAAAAAAAAACAAAAAAACAATACATGCCGCGGTTTGTTAGTCCCTCCTGTTTTTTGCACACTCTTACAATACCGGCATACATACAATAAAAAACGAATTTTTGTGCCTTGCACAACATTCCCGGTGTTGCACTAAATTACTTTTAATTGCAAATGACAGAACCTAGCTGTGTGTAACAAATACCTTATGTTACAATCCACAAATACTTATTGGTTTCGTTGAGCTTGTCTTTCAGCATGACTAACGAAAAAATGTTTGATTGGGACGCTTCATCATGAAATGGAGAGTAAATGGCTCACCATACTGACCTCTCGATATGTTCGGTGCAGTTTCAATGTAAACCCCCCTCCTAAGGTTTGTAACATGCAGTGTGTTAGTGCGTATGTCTTTGGCACCACTGGTGGAACCAGACGAGGGATTCCCCCAGACACCTTAGTTTTGCATAAAATAAAGGCACAGTTTACCACCACCCCTTCAGCCCCACTAATTTTTTGCATGAGGGATTCCCCAGGGTTCTCCCCTGGATCCCCTCTTGGTTGACACAAAGCTGCCATTGTACCGTCCTCTTTGTCACCGTCTACACCAACAATGCACCAAATTACTCAAAATCACACAGAATACATGCCACTTAATCTAAAGACCTGCTATCTACGCTGACATGAGGCTTCATACAACCCAGACCTGCAGCAGACGTAGCAGGCGCATTGCAGCAGACTGCATTGCGAGCGGTCATTTTATTGCTTTTCGCCAACTACGCGCGGCAGCACAGCCAGGCTCTCAGCTGGAATAAGCCCGTAATTCAACATGGCCCTTCACGCAGACATAAGACTGCACCTGCACTGTCTGCTTCCATGAGCAGCAAGCAGACAATGTGTGGTTTCTTTTGCGTGCCCGCCCAGAGCAGTTCCTGGGTAGTGCACAACTGCTCTCATCACAGGAATTCCACGGGCCAAATAAAATACAACACTGCTTTGGGGCAGTTCTGAGCAGTCCGAAACATACAAATAAAAGAGGCCTATGGTTGTCTGCTCCCATGAGCAGCGAGCAGACGATGTGAGGCATCCTTCATTGGTCATTTTAAGCTGCTCAGAACTGCCCCAAAGCAGTGTCGTATTTTATTTGGCCCATGGTGCACTGCCCAGGAACTGCTCTGAGCGGGCACACAAAAGTGCTCAAGCCTCCTTTAACATCATTTGGACTGTTCAAAAGTTCTCTATTTAATGTTTATGCCAGGTGCAACTTTTTTAAAAATCATCATCATCACCAGCCTATCTACGCCCACTGCAGGGCAAAGGCCTCTCCCATTATTCTCCAATTACCCCGGTCCTGTGCCAATTTATCCCTGCAAACTTCTTGATCTCATCTGCCCATCTAACTTTCTGCCACCCCCTGCAACGCTTGCTTTCTCTAGGGATCCACTCTGTTACCCTTAATGACCAACGGTTATCTTGCCTTCACATTACATACGCTGCCCACATCCATTTCTTATTCGTAATTTCTGCTAATATGCCCTTAACACAGGTTTGTTCCCTGACCCACTCCGCTCTCTTTTCGTGCCTTAACGTTACACCTATCGTCTTCCGTTCCATTGCTCGCTGAGTCGTCCTCAATTTACACTGAACCCTCTTAGTGAGCCTCCAAGTTTCTGCCCTGTAGGTGAGTACCGGTAAGACACAGCCGTCGTACACGTTCTTTCTCAGGGGCAAGAAAGAAACCACTCAGTAACAGCAAACAAACAGACGATGAGGTCATCTGCTCCACAAGCCACAAGCAGATGACATGGTTGTCTGCACCCGTCAGCAGCGAGTAGACAAAGTGTCTTGAGAACACTTTTCCCGTGCACCGCCAGTGCTTCAATACAACTGGCAACTAGCCCTGCATGGGGTCACCAAAACACAGTACCCGCATAAAACCAGAAAGCACGGGGCGGCAGGTTTCGACAAAACGCAAAGACTGGACGTGATGGCGTTCTGCCTGCTCACCTCCCTCGTCGGTCATGACCGGCACGACCACGGCCGGTCCGCGTCCGGCAGGGTTGAACACTTGCAGAGACACCAGGTACTGCGTAAACGTCTCCAAGTTCCGAATGGTGTATTGCTGCATAGGGTGGCAGAAGCGAAGGAAAGAGGTTAGAGTCAGAATAGACCCCTGCAGTGTACCGTGCAGCAGCTGTAATGGTTCCATAAACGAAGACTACATTGCTCGCTTTTATCTCAACTTTCAAGCTCTGAAGAACCACTCTCAAAACAAAACTCTGGCCACGGCTGCGAGGGCAATCGAATGAATCGTTATTCCCAACATTTCGAGCAATCCCGAAGTGTCTGATACATTAAATTTAATTTACCACACGACACACATGTAGGTGGCTCGCTTGGCTAAACATTTAGAAACAGTGCAGTGTCTGAAAGACAAGGACAGCAAGGAAGAAAGTGATAAAGGTAAACCTCCAAAATAAAAAGGTATCTAGAGCACGCACTTGATGCAGCGCTATAGAACTGCAAGTTGGGCAGAGAGATGCTTAATTTGACAACAGCACTGATTCGCAAGATACAAATGCACGCCACTGGTACTATAAGACTGATTACACTTGAATTCTGCCTTTTTCACTGCCGAAAAAGAAAAATGTCGCATCAGCTGGAGTAACAGACACAACCCAAGCATCATGCAGTGTCTATACATTGGGATCTTCAACAAAAGTAAGTTCGAGTTGTTTCCATGAATATACCATTACGTATCCACTGCATGTTATTACCTTCTTTTCCTTCGAATCACAAAACTCCTCACTAAGTGTGAGGAACAGATTAAGGCACAGGATGCACACCTGTCATTTGTTTAGAATGAAATAATACTAAACAGAAAAAGTAGGAGAAAATTAATGCGCAATGTGTCGCGTCGTTTTTGATAGTGGATGCATCTCCATGGTCAGAGATGACCCACCCAATTCCTTTCCCCGTCACCTAACAAAAACAATATGCCCGGTGTATTTGCGACCATAGTTCACTACTCGCAAATGAGCAACGTACTTGGTGTGTTGTGAAAAAAGTGCCGCACTTTTCACAAGCACACTCACAGTTTTTTTTTTTTTTTTTTGCAACTGACAAGAAATTAGCGGTGGCCTCACACCCAGGTATCGAGCCGCTCTGCAGGCATTTTGCTGGTGAAAAAAAAAAATGCAAGCACTGATGTAGAAGTTACCGGTTGAAAACTGGACCGAGCAAACAATTAGGCGAGACGAAGCTCCGGACAGTCCGCACTGCTCAAAGATAAAATTTTTATAGCAGTTGGCTTGCAGTGATATCAGGCTGGCTTGTAAAGCGAAGGACTGTGAAAAATTACGGTCACTTCACTGAAAGTTCCGCGAATTTGCATTTCTTTCACACACGAAATTCAGTTAGCATTGCGCCAATTGTCGTCTGCCTGTTTAGGGACGATGATTTACTAATTTACTAAAAAATTTAATGACGAACAGCTCAATCATCCTGAGATTGCCCGCACGACAGATGTATTAGAAAAGCCGGCTTATTCGTGCCGCTGAGTAATGACCTCTAGCTGCAGTGTCCATTAGCTTAGAAGACAGACCAAACATGCAGTTAATAAGAGCTCAAACATATAAAATATGTCAGAATGCACAAACAAATACAAATCATAAGTTAAACTGAGGTCCCAAATGCCTTGCTGACGACAACAAAGCGAGAATTGACATATGAGCCGGCTGATTGGTATCGTTCCTAGCCACAACCATCCCAAGAAAAAACTACTGCGAATTCGAAAGCATGCACTGAACTTGTACAATGGGAATTCGCTACAATCGGAAATCAGATATAACGGTAATTCTAATCCAGTCAGAATGTGATCTTTCGCCTATGTAAATTCAGTGAAGCATATTTGCAGGAAGTAAATATACTATAAAAACACCTGCCTCACGCACGGTGAAAATAAACGAACAATCTTTACAGTAATCAGCCACTGTAAAGTAATCAGTAATGTTGGAACATCACAAGATCATGTTCCAACATGACAGCCAAACTGCCCTGTCGGCTCATGACTGGGAGAGGAGGAAGGAGGCATGTATGCGCAGGCAGGTTGAACATGGCGCAACATGATCGAACATGCATCAATGAAATCGCCCTGAAACCAAAGCCACACCGCAACCGCTCTCATTTTCACCAAACGCAAAGCATACTCCGTAAGAATGCATTTCTAGACATACGGCACCAGAAACTCGCGAACAAAAACCGCTAGCACTTTTCTCAGCGCCCCAACCTGTCGCCGCTTTTCCAACTTGGTGTCGTAATCCCGCAACACTGCGTCTTTAGGTCGCGAAAACGCGACCTACGCGAGGACTACGATATTTCCTACACTGCCAAACTTCTTAACTAGCTGTGCGTACTCTTCAACGTTGCTAGAACGCTCGCTCTTAGCGCTTCACGGACGGTAATTTCGGGCACCGCGCACAAACAACCACACCTTGCACTTTTCTCGCGGAACTAGTTTCAGGCGCAACTTCGCCAAAGAGTCGGGGCAGGCAGCCTCGGATCAGGAACTCCGCGCTAGTTGCGAGCGCTTCTCCGAGCAAAAATCGCGCCATCCTCCAGCGCTTACCCGTTGAGTTTGAGGACTGATCAGGCAACGGACTAGGTGAACACCGTGGCCGCGACGATTCATTCTCGATCGCGTCGAACCATGGTCGATGCGTTGCTTCTTTTCGTTGTTCTTACTTGACTCCTCCGTCTCTCTTCGACCCAAACAACCGGCGCCTGGCTTTGTCTACACGCGTCTCCCATTCATACTTTCAGCCGATTCCCGGCGACTCCGTGACGGTCGGACACCGAGGAGAGAAAACGTATCCCGGAAGAAAAAACGCGAACACTCGAAAGGGTCCAGGATCACCACCGAAAAAGAAAGGAGTGCTCTCTTGCCTTCGAAGAAAGGATGCGGACTCCGTGATCTTCGCCGTGGGAAAGGGAATAGAAGATCCTCGTGAAAGACTGATGAAATGCTGAGGGGATGCCTTTTTCTCACTTTGAAGTGGACATTTAATGCGGGTCGCCTTTTTTACGGCGAGGGGGGTCGGGCTACCACCGCTCTGACGGGCACACAACCTAGACACCGCGGCGGTGAGAGCAGCCAAGACGACCGAACAAACACACCAAAACACAAGCACGCCGAAATAAAAATGAGCCTAGCCTCGCACCCAGCGCCGACGCGAGCGCACGGCATTTAAATGACCGCTCGGCGAAAATCACGCGTGAACTCCAAGGCGAATTAAAGGAACGTTTAGTAACTGTCAAAAATGATTTAATTTATTAACCATCTCTTTCGTAGCGATGCAATTTAAGAGTGAAATAACTCGGCAAAGTGAAATCGGCTTCGCTTGTCAAACGTCCCTTGAGATGGCAGCCGAAGCGTTGAATTAACTTCTGCGCTATGAAACGAGATGGCGCGCCGGTCGCAGGCGCGTAGCAGACGATGCGCGCAGCAGACGACGGCGTTGCTGGGGGGTAAGCCAGTGGCCACAACTTTCGGTTTAATGAGTGCTTTATAATTTTATCGGGAACAAGGCGTACGAACCAATCTGGAAATTTAAAAATTACATTGGGAATACATTATTCAGCTTTATAATAACTTCGGTGTTAGCAGCCGTTCTTCCGCTAAGAAGTCCTTAAGAAGTTCCGCTAAGAAGTACCAATCGTCCTTTCCTTTCGTTTTTGCGTAGCAAAAACGAAAGGAAAGGACGATTGGTAAAACGAATGTGCGTGCTTATATGATTACCATAACGTACTAACGGCCCAGAAATTGGCAATACGAGCACAATTATAAGGTAATAAGGCGCAAATACAAGGATGATTGATAAATGAATGTACGCGCTTATATGATTAAAAATGTACTATCCACCCACAAATTGTCAATACGCACACAATTATAAGCTGATAATGTCGTAATATCGAACAATTAAAGGAGAGAGACACAGCTCTGGGGATTATGCCTAAACTTTCAACTCGACACACCGCGGAGTTGTGTGGTTTATATAATTCCTTTTCGTTCATCCTCTCAGCGGGCAAACCAACCGGTCGCTCACGAAGAGTTCGTTATTTGAAATACCGATAGTATAGTATTTGAGAGTTCGAAAGTTAGTTATTTGAAACATGGCTCCTCTCTCACTACGACGCAACACAGATATGGAGATAAAGAAGGCGCTAGAGCCACTAAGCAAATTAAGCTTTCGCGTATTTAGTGGCTCTATATATAGGAAGCACGAAGCAAAGATGTGCGCGCGCATGCGCAGTTCTCACCGTCTGCTTGCTGTCTCGCACGATGATCTCTCGGCTCTCCTCTTGGGACTTGTCTCGCGGTCGGTACGTGATGCGGTAGCCTTCGAATTCCCCATGAATGGTGTGCCTCGGGGGAGCCGTCCACTGTATACGTATGGTGGAACTGCTCGTGTTCTGGGCGTGCACGATGGTCGGCTTTCCCTCCGGCACTGCAAGAGGCGAAAAGGAATATTCGGAGACCGTAAGCACTGTTCCTTTGCCTACGGTTTTGACATCGGCTTTTGTTTCAAGTACGTGCGTGGAGTAATGCTATCAACAGCAACAAGAACAACAACAACATTACCGGCATTTGCTCCGTATATCGCGGTACCGTTAGACACTCAGAAGCATTAATCCTGATTACCAAAAAGAAGCCCCTCTTGTTTCACCGCGAAATTACACGCTAAAACGAGCCTAGTCATGGCGGAATCGCCGCAGCTGAGGACGAGAGTTGAGCGTGAAATCCCCGGTTCCACCACCCGATAACGAAATTCGTCAAACAGGGGATCGGAGTTTGAGGTGGGGCGCACGCATCGTCTATAGACTATATATACCTTCACGAAGCGTGACCATGTAGAAGGACTCCTTGCTGGGCTTGCTGGCGCCGATGGCGTTGACGGCCAGCACTCGGAACGAATACACGGTGAACGGTTTCAGACCGATGGCTTGGAAATTGGTGCTGTTGTCTGACGTCATCACCTTGTTCCTCGTGTCCCAGTCACCCTTCTCGCCGATCCTGCGCGAGAAGAGAAAGTGATCGTCAGGCGTGGTTTCAGCATGATTATCGTAGAAGAAACAGCCCCAACAGTCTCCAACAAAATGGCGCCTTGCTACGCAGAGGGCGGAAAAGGGGCGCTCGTTGACATAGTCGCTTCCTTTACTCTTGCTTTTCTTTACCTCATACCATATGTAAAATGTTGCCGTGGAGCTGCGAATGTGAAAGAGCCAAGTATGTAAAGAGAGAAAAGGGTATGCTTCGTTCTTTCCTTCTAGAGGATTTAAGAAAAGGGCCACCGTACTGTCATCACGGCTACCGTGAAACCGCGGCAGTTGAAACATATAGAAATGCTACCGCATTACAAATACAACACTAGCCAAAAATGCTGAAACATCGTCGCCGAATAGTGCACCAGACGACGGCAGTATCCCAACTACCAACGTCGACATAGTGTGAACCAGAGATTAAAGAAATTCTGCATAGCTGGCTGTAAATAAAGTGTGCTGTAAAGTAAATGTGCCCGCCGAATTTTGTATAAATGATGCGCTGAATTGAAATTTTTGTGAGAATAAAGAGCTTTGTGCGTTTTGATTGTCTCATTCGGCGGTCAACCAAGCCCAATAGGTGAACCCCTCGTATACAGTATTGAGAGAAACAGTTCTTCTGAGTGGCAACGCTGCGGGGTATAGTTGCGCGCCATTTTTGAACGCCATTCGGAATTCAAAAAGTTTTTTTCCTCTCGTGTCAGTATCTTGCTATGCCGTGTATTTGATCAAGCAACAAGTAACGCCAATTCGTTCACTTACAACCATTTATTAGTTTTTTTTACGAACAATTTTTCTTAATAACCATTCATAACTTTCTAAAAAGTTAAAAATCATGCTCGCTTCTTTTGAAGGAAGTGTCTTGCCTGCAGCCATTTAAAATTTGTCTGCATCTCACATGAATCAAGTTTGACAGAGCCGACAATAACGCTCTAACCATTACGCTGAAACGCAGCCCCCCTAAAAGCGCTGAAACAAAGAGAATTTGCCAGTAACTACTTACGAAATACGCCTTTTCAGTACCGCATCGACATCATGCGCGGAATTTTGCATAGCAAGCCGGTAGTCCTGAACCCGACGAAGAGAAAGTTATCATTGAAAATTGCTTGTTCTAGTCGTGCTTCACCCGAAAAAAAAAAAAAAAAAAACCCGGGAAATACAAAAAAAAATGGGCTGACAAGAATCGTTGCCCATAAGGCTGTTCTCCCCCCCACAGAGAGCGGTAAACTGCCAGTGAGTGAAAGCGCAATGCAAGAAGATAGGGGAATACTTTATTTAAAAAATAAAATGAAAACGATGCCTCACTAGACAATCGAGCGGGAATTCATAAAGAACGAAAAAAGACATGCGCGTGCAACACTGAGAAATAGAAGCAATCACAAACTCATCGCCCTCTATACGGTGAGGCTGTACGACTTCTATAAACGCAATGCGGATGGCAATCACATATTGTGCGTGTGTGTGTGTGTGTGTGTGTGGGAAAAAATTCACCGCGACAGCAAAGCACTTCCTGTTTCAGATAAAAAAAAAAAAAAAAGAAGGTCTTCGGGAACAATTTCAAACCGCACCGGCAGTTTCGCGGTTTAATTTAACGACGGCGGTGAAGCAAGGAATGAAGTAGAGCGGCTTCATTGAAACAGAACGAAACGCGGAAGTAGTAATAAAAAAAGCAGTTTTGGTCGAACGAGTCTTGTCTCATTACGGTGGAGTGCACACGCGACGACAGCGCCTCCCTACATTCACATGGGTCGTTTAAAAACCGCGGGCTTCCATTTGTATGGTCCAGAGTGTATGCATTATCTCGGCAATCTTTATTTCGCGATACACAAAGCTTCGCGCGCACATAAAGGAAAACGACATGGCCAGTCTGGGTCATTAATCGACGAGGCGGCCGTGCCGCCGTTGTGCTTGATAAAAAGGGAAATTCAAAAGGGGGAAAAAATGTTAAACGAGGTAGCAATTAAGGGTAGCAGCGAAAAGGGCCGAGCTTCAGTTTTTACGGCGAATCCGCTAATCGCGCGAAATCCGTTGTGTCGCGTTCGTTTCGCTTTTTCTTTTTATTACGCATAAAATTTGGCGCCAAAAGAACAAGCGCGGGGACGCGCAGCAACAAGGGGTATTCATCTTTTTTTGGAATGGAGGCAACATGCACACAGCTCCAGTTTCCGACACGCGAGGAATAAAACGGAATTGTACCATTATCGTCGCGAATACGTCGTTGCGAGGAAGGTGCACAAGCTTCCTTGTGCTTCCTCGTTTTTGGAAGCCGTCCTACGTCTGGGTAGCGGGGACTGAGTTATAAATAAAACCGAACCTATTGTTCGTCTCCTGTAATTATCTCGGGTCTCCCACGAGCGAAGGGCGAATACAACGCGGAACGAACTGAACGTACCCTTAGACGGCGATACGATGACAGCGATATAAATAAATAAATAAATAAATAAATAAATAAATAAATACACACACACACACACACACACACACACACACACACACACACACACATATATATATATATATATATATATATATATATATATATATATATATATATATATATATATATATATATATATATATATATATATATATATATATATATATATATATATATATATATATATATATATATATAACACAGAAATAAGGGTTGGCAGTCAAGAAAACCTCGGAAAGCAAAGGGTATATATATATATATATATATATATATAGAGAGAGAGAGAGAGAGAGAGAGAGCAAATCAGAAAATGGCAAATAAGGGGATCGGTGAAATAAGACAGAAAATAAGGGTTGACAGTCAAGAAAACCTCGGAAAGCAAAGGGGAGGTTGTGGTGGGTCATAGAAATAGATGAAGAATTTTTTGAGTCAGAAAGAAAGTGGTGAAAAAATGCCCGCCGGGTGGGATCCGAACGCACGACCTCCAGAATACCGGTCTGGTGATATAAAAAAGAAGCCCATATTTGATATCTGCCTGTAACGACAGTGACTTTTATGCATATAACTTGACTAAAGCCTACCGAATGAAAAAAAAAAGTGAATGGCTCTCCCGGTGCGGGACACAGTTAACCAAACTAAAGCTTTCCCGTGGCCACTTCATTTCTCACAGACTTCCCAAATAGCCCCGAACAAAATATAAAGTCAAGACTCGTTATGACTAAATCGCTTTATATGAATTCGAAATCCCTTTATGCTTCATTCAAACTTTTCTGATGGCTCGCACTCCAGTGCTTCGAAAGCAAGTTATATCCGCTTTTAGCGAAATTTCGCTTATAATGAAGTAAGTTTCTTGTACCGAGAATTTCTATATATATCGAATGTTTACTGTGTTAGATTTGACATGATGATAACCGTTTGTATGTACTTATGAGCGACGTGGTTCCGAGTCCAACGGAGTCTAGTTAGCCCCTTGTATAAGCTCACGTGCTCTTAAAGTTCAAGGAGGCGGCCACTCACTAACATATTTGCCCACAAGTGGCGTGGCTGTAGTATAGTGCTCTGCGAAGAATATTTAACGCGCTTACGGAATCAGATAACCCGTGGGTTATTCATGAATCCTAAATTATCGACCGTCTAATTTATTGCACTGATCCTCATTATCTCTTCTGATTCAAGCGTACGTCGCCCGCGCCAAAGCTTTTACGGCTCAATTAAATTCAGCTTTATTCTTCTCATTTTCGAAGAACAAAAATTGAGTTCAGAGGACTCCCGCCGTCTTCCGACAAAGGCAATACGGTCTATATAACGAACGAACGAAGCCGGGGAAATTAAGTGCACTTTTCGGCAATATAGACGAAAGAAAGAAAGAATATTTCGTGCAGCGCACAATAGACGCGAAAATGAAAAAGAGAGGCGCGAGGGGAGGGCCTTGGGGAATCTCATTAGAGCCAAAGTTCACTATGCAGAATAACTGGCGCGCGCATACACGAGCGAGGAACGGGGAATCAGGCGGGATTTAGCTTATTAGCATAAAGCTATCCACTCACGCGCTCTTTGTATTTCGGCGACGAGCTCGTGCCGAGGTCTATATCCTCATAAAGAAGCGTTTGAGTCGAACTAGCGGAGCACGGAGTGCCGAGCGCGAATATCGACGCGTAAGTGCCGTGGCCAAAGGGAAAGCAATGTGACAACGGGAAAAAAAAATGTAAGAATCCAGGACCAAAAATACGTATAGGCGCTGAAAAGCGGAGACGACTCGGAGCCGACGAGATAGGCCGAAATTTAATTTGAAACTACGGTAACGGTTGTATCTTTTGTTCATTCTTGAAATTCTTTTTCATTCCCAACCCCCTAGCCGCGACCCCCCCCCCTCCCCCCTTTTTTTTAACCCTTTTCTTTTTCTCATACCATGAAGCGCTCGCTCACAGTGTACGCTATAGCTTTTGTAGCGTTCTACACGCAATCTGCCCAGCGGAAACGGAAGAATTTCAGCAAAGCTGCGCTCTGAAGCATATACGACGTACATGTGGAATGTAGCGCAAAGCTAAATTCTCAGAAATATCGGGAACGAAAAAAAAAAAGGAGAAGGGTGGAGGTTTTTAGTTTTTTCTTCATCTGTCGAGACACGCGTTGTTGGCGTCATAAGCTAGCGGAATTGATATAGAGTTCCGGCGACGTCGTGAACCTATTGGATATCGGCGAATCGTTTTGCGTCGCTCGGCGGTCAAGCGCGACAAAATCGGGTCCCGTGGTCGAATGTCCCGACTCGAAAACGGGAGGGTATTTTGCGGAGTACTCACAGCGCATGCGTGTGACACAACGATGAACAGAAGGACACATGCGCATCGTTTGGTGTACATGTCCTTTTGATTGTTGTCACAGAATGGGTGGACTACACTAGATCGTAACGAATTCGCGTTATTGAAGTTTTCGTTTTGATTGATTGTAGAGTTTAACGCGCCGACGCAACGCAGGCGATGAGGCGCGCCATAGTGGAGGGCTCCGGATTAATTTTGACCACCTGGGGATCTTTAACGTGCGCCGAAATCTCGTACGCACGGGCGTTTTTGCGTTTCGCCTCCATCAGAAAAGCGGCCGCCGCGGCAAGAAATCGAACCCGCGTCCTCGTGCTCAGCAGCACAACGCCTTGGCCACTGAGCCACCACGGCGGGTGAAGTTTTCGTTTTACTCTAGTTTTGCAAGTCTCCACTAAAGCGCATCAAGATAAAATAATTCCACTTATAACGAAGTTCCCCTTATAACGAAGTCAGTTTCCTGTTCCCACGAATTTGGCATGACAAGAGTTTACTGCATGTGCTTTTGGAAGTGGCATACACTCAACCGACCACGTAGTAATTCATTATCTAAACTGTATACTGACCACCATTTATTACCAGTCGTCGTACGCAGGTGTCAGATGCACAATAAATATTTTGTGAGTTAATTATTTCTTGCTTCCCTGCTTGCTAATTGTAACGAGCCAAAAGCTAGATGGTTCTTACAAAGGGTGCGTTCCAATTTCCCCTTTAGACGGCTTCGTTGCCGTCTTCGCGGAGAGCCCGCCACGTTAAGCGCGTTCCAATTCGAACGAATCAGTCAACGGAGACCGCTTGACGAAGGCAGGCTACATTCCTGTCTAAACTACGAAGTGACGCCAGCGCCACCTTTTTGTGCGCTAAAGTTGTGACAGATTAACTTGTTGTTTTATTGGAATACTTAGTATAATTTACTGGTGGTGAAGATGCTTTTGTTTAGTTCTTAAATCACATAACGTTTGTAATAATAACGGTAATAGCATTTACGAAACTTGCGACTTGCGTTTCTCAACATGTCTGCTACAAAGTTGTCTGCGTTGGTGAATTAGACTGCTACGTAACTTGTCAACCAAGCTGTCCGCGAATTGGAACACAGCCAGATGGGTCTTATTCACAAAGGTAGGTGATTTGACATACATCAGGTTCGCTGCACGTTGGCTGATTTGTAAGAAAACTTTATACCACAAGTCCGGTGATAGCGTTCAGTCGGCTTTGGCCGACAGCGTCGAAGATGCAGCATGATCGAAGGAGCAACGCAAAAATAATAATTCAGAGCGACAAAAACACATGCTGCATTCCTACGGGCGCGTGCAGGTGCAGTTAATTAAAAAAAAAGCGGAATAAACGCGACCGTCTACTTGTCCACACGACCCCAAAAGTGAAGTTGTCTCTCATAACTGTATCTCATCTCTCCCCGGCCACCTCTTACGCTTTTCACATCCTGTTTCAGTCCGCACATGATAAAGATGATAAAACCAATTGAGGTTTGTTGAATCCAATTCAATTTTCCCGCATTTACACTGCTGGCGCACCATATGTTAGGATCTTTTGTTAGTGTTTGGCCTGGCGCTCAAGCCAGGCTTGAGCGCAAGCTTTTTTCTTTGTATTTTTTGGTCAAAATATTGTTTCTCGCGCGTTCTTTGTGTTTGCTATCAGAATGATTACGCCCACGTCAATTTCTAATTAAAAAAACAGTGCCCATATTAGTTCAAGGGGGCATGCAGGCAAAATACAAGTTTGTGTTATTCGAAAGATTTCGCGTTCTATAGTGCCCCCAGCGCTTGTTCTTCAGCAAGCGATGCTGTATTCACTCAGGAATTAATCGATTTAAGTTAAAATTTTGATTTTCCCGCCAAATCGTGTGTTTTTATGACGTCTGTGATGACGTCACAAGAGCAGGTCAAGCTAGTTTGGTGCTATGCTTTCTTCCCCGTTAGTCAACTTAAATGGCACCGCCATACCGTGGCGGGCCGTTTTCTACTTTTTCTTTGTTTTTGACCGCATTTGTACTTGGCTTGTTTTTGTTAAGGTAAAAAATAATCGTTTCGTGAAACATGGTGTTCGCTCGACAAATATGGTCACGTACGGTGCCGTAGCTTGCGCCAATCGGTCAGTGTCGCCAATCGGTCAGTGCCGCACTGCTGTGCAGCTAAAACAAGCATGTGCACCCAGTGCCACCAGCAGTACGCATCGGTACTTCTATGTTTACGTGCACTTTCGTAACTTCTACTGTTTGTCCCACCATTCTTACTGTTTTAAAATGAATGTGCCCTAAATTTAAGCACAATACCACGCTCGGCAAGCATACAAGCCTTGCCTAATTTGCGTTTGCTTTTGCCGAACTCAGCCAATCGCACAGCTGGGCATATTACATCATAGGTTCTGTTGCGGGAAAGGAGCTAGTGGATCGCATGGCTATTCCCTTTTTTATTAATTATGTACTTATTTGAGCGAAGTTTACGTTAAAAGTGGTGTCAGTATGATTCTAACGAGGCAATCTTTCGTATGAAGCAAACTTGTATTTTGTCTGCATGGCCGTTTAAGTATCTATGTTTTGCTTCAAATATACCTTATGCTTCCTTTTCGCTAAGCACTGTTTCCAGGTATGAAGTCTGCTACAAATGTAGTTTGGAGAAATTTTGACTGTATAAACGTCTCGTTCAAGAATTCTTTTACCTTTTTGGCTGGGAGGCTGAATCAAGGCACTGAGGTACAAACGCACAGACCAAAGTGTTCGCGTTTAAGTAGTCCAAGAAAGACTATACTAGCTGTGTTACTAATTAAAAGAACGCTGTTATTCTCGGTTATGTACTTACGTTGTTCCTCAAATATACCTGGGGTTTCCTTTACGTCCTTTGCACTGAATAATGCGCACATTTATGATCCTTGCCAGGCGCTTAGGAACAGACCCGCCAATACTACTTCGTATATTCAAACATTGTTTTACCTTGACCGGGTGGATAAATCGAGCGACAGACAGACAGGCAGACAGACCAACGCTTTTCGAGTTTAGGTGGTCCAAGAAAGACTGTCGCCTTTAAAATACCTGGCGCGTGCTTTAACAAACATCTGTAACTTGCATCCGTGTTACGCGGCCCCGGAGGTGCGGCTTCTCAGCACAACGTCTTCGTCAGCAAACAGCTTCTCCGTATGCAAATGTATGCAGTGAAGCTGCCACTCAGAAGCTTTTATGCACTGCGGGAAAGCGTCCACCGTATTTTTTAAAAAGAAAAAAGACGGATGGTGTTTCAGAATACTTTAAGCAATCACATTAAAGGAGCTAAGATCTAGCTAAAACATGCTATCAAAAAGAAAAGGTGATATGCAAATATCCAACAACGCAAAGAGAGAGAGAGAGAGAGAGAGAGAGAGAGAGAGAGAGAGAGAGAGAGAGAGAGAGAGAGAGAGAGAGAGAGAGAGAGAGAGAGAGAGAGAGAGAGAGAGAGAAGACTCAGTGCACTCACGTCCCATACTTACAGCCCTCGTGATCTTCCTCCTTCTGTCTCTTGTTAAAAAAGAAGCACAAAATCTTGGAACAAGCCGTCTAAGGCGCTAAGGACGTTAAGGACGCTAAATAAGGACGTTAAGGTATAAAGCCTTGTATTTGTGCACCGACCAGCAGAAGCGGTGAGGGAGAGGTTGAGAGCATCACATCGTATCTCCACGAGCCATAAAACTAAACGCCAGCTTATCATCGTCGAGAACAGCGATAAAGGGTTCTCTCGGCAGATGTGCGAGGTATTACACCGTTTTACGCGGCTCTATAACTGAACCGAAAAAAAAAATCTAGGTAGCACCGAAGCAGTAAGATTGGCGTTTTACGGTAAACACCGACTCAGCTCATACCATTCACTCAGGGAAAAAGAAGCAAGAAAAACTTCCAGAACAACGATACCAAAACGGGGTCACAGCTCACTCCCGTGCGGGCTCGGTTAACCTACAATGACGTGACATAAAGACCGTTGCAACGGCAGCGCCGTCAAGCAGATTTGTCGACGTCCGCTCCAATTACGGCTCACTGCTCTCCGAGCCCGGAAGGGAAAAAAGCTTCCCCAAAATGGCCGAAAGGGATTCCCAGGTCATCCCAGTGGTGCCGCGCTACCCTCCCGTCGCCGGTCATTCCAGGCACTACGGAAACATACAAAAACGGGGAAGATTGATGGCGAGAAAAAAGGGGAAAACGCGGCCCTTTCAACCGCGGAATTCCTCTTTACAAGAAGGGAACTAAGAGATAATGGACGGGGAGGCGCTCTTCCCTGAATAGGGAGAACATCTCCCCTTTCCTGTGTCCTTAGCTTCCTTGCAAGGCGCGTGTGCTTTTCCGCATCGCATGGCTGTCAGGAGGTAAAAACAACGCCAAAGGGGGAAGCAGCTTTCGGGATAGGACACTCGAGCACCGTGTCGAAGGAAGGACTGACTCCCGATTTTTGTTGCTCATTAGGGACCGCCGCGCTGGGAACTCTGGTTCCGCTGCGTAAACAAGTAAGGGAAGCTGTTTGGACAGCACTGCCGATCGGGTGGAGTTAATTTTCAGGAGTGGTTGAGTGTCCTATTTCAGTAACCCTAATTAGAGAGGACGAGTGGCTCCGAAAATCGGGGTGTTTTGCTAATAGGTCATCGCGTTTTATGTTAGAAGAGTTTCGGGTGCCAGTAAAACGCTGTAAATGAAAGTGGGTTCATACTGGTGCGAGCGAAACCACTCCGTGACCTCAATTAATTTTTCTCACTCACTCACTCACTCACTCACTCACTGAAAAGCTGACTTTGTTGAGAAGTTAAATGATTGCTTCTTTAAAATGTGTTCCCGCCTACTCGGCAAAATAATGCTTCACATGTTACAAACAGTAAGCTGACAATACAATCCCTTGCAAGTGGGAACGTTTCTGATCCTACGCAGACGTTTTTTTTTTGTTTTTTTTTTTTCGTTTCCGGCATCAGTAAATCTACCGCACGTTTAAAAAATGTAGTTGGAATTATACTCAATCTACTGGCAAGTGTCCCTGAAAACTGAGTTTCAAAACATGCGCCTTCACATTCTAAGGCCACAAAGAATCCCCAAAACAAGGTTATCTCTCCAGCAAATCTGAAATGTCTTCAGCAAGAAAGCTGCAGAAAGCATGTTTTCCTTAGTTATAGAATATTCGGTCGCACTTGAACGTTAAGCTTTCGCCTTGGATTATTTGTGGCCCGCAATTTTTCACGCGGTCTAAAAAATTTTGACAAAGATTGTACAAATTTTTTTTCGGGTGAACTTCGTGCAGCGCATATAAACGGAGTCTATCTGCGGCCGAAATAGTAAATCAGAAACTGGATTTTAATTGCATCAGCCTCCAAAGCCTTCCTCCCCCCTCCCCCCCCTCATCCCCCCCCCCGCATTCCTCCGGCTTTGCGAACTCTCGTAGACCGTGGACGTTTCCAAAACTCGACAAAAGCGCCAGAGCGGAACTGCGAAGCCGTATACGCCTGTCTCCAATCCAATCCCCCAGGCCGAATTGAAAACAAACCGGCACCACGGACAACCGGCGCACAAAACGCAACCAACCGTGAAAAGCCCGGCCGCGGCCCCGGACACGACTTCCATTCCCTCGGAGTCGCGATTTCAGGAGGGTGCGGTCAAATTTCATTTTCCGCGTTTGAGAAGACAGGGAAACGAAGTAGTACCTTGTCGAGGTCCCTGGGACGAACGCAGCGCTTGACCCAGGCTACGCCGATGGCCTCATTTGATGGTTTTTTTTTGTTTTTTTTTTTTGGGGGGGGGGGGGGGGGGCGAACACCTTAGGACCTCGCTTTGTCCGGGGCTTGGCGTCCGTGTACACAGTCACAGTGGTGTGCATGCGCGAGGAGCATTACATCATATTGGATTGGATTGGATTGGATTTGGATTTGGATTTGGATTTGGATTTGGATTGAATTGGATTTGTATTGGATTGCATTGGATTGAAATGGCTTTAATTGGATTAAATTGAATTGTATCGGATTGGATTGAATTGTAATTGTATATACTGCACACACGCGTTGTCACTCATTTGCATGCGCGAGTGGGCAATGCCGCGGGTGATTTACGGTAAGAACGATCCCCAGTGCTTCGCCCACTCGTCATGATTCACTTCGTGGAGACGCGTGATTTTTTTTTACCGCACGTACAACAGTAGCAATTTACTTCTTACATTCACGTACCCTAACTCTGCCTGCACTCTTCTTTCAATGAAAGAAACTTTCTCAGAGAAAGCCATAAAAAAACTATTCTATCTAAGTTATTCAAGAAAAGCCTCGGGTCGCTGTTTCATAAAACATCTCAGGTACATTGAATGGTTGAGTCAGTGGTACACAGGACCAGAATCAGACAGAAAGTCGGAGCGCCGGGAAAGAGAGGCAGCAGCGCCAAAGGAGGGTTATAAGGAAGGGCGTCGGACTATATAACGTTCTGGACGACGTCGCTTCATTCCGCATCGTATATGGGCGGAGGTTCACCAGGCTATGGAGGAAGGACGCCACTGCGAATGAGGCTAGATTATCAGATCAGCACGAACTTCATCAAAAAGTTCAACATCAGATCAACACAAGTTCAACTAGGCTTCAACCGTGACATATTTAGAAAGTCCTAAGCATCTTAAACAATTCTCAAGTGTTTTTTTTACCCGTAGTCATTCACATTCCCTCATCACTTCGATTAGACCCACCTAAAATCCAGCAGGCACAAAGACATGCTGCTCAACCACCGCCCACTAGAAAGGCGACAGAATGGAAAAAATGCCCGGCCATTCGGGCGATCTTCCCAAAATAGGGAGCGAACTTTCCCTTTCCGCCACTAAATCTGGCGCGGCGCTGTCATCGGCAGCGCTGTTTTCCCCTCCCCCCGCCATCTTTTGCATCCGCCCCTTCCGACTGCCGCAGTGCCCTATTGATTCCCGAGGGCGCTGGTGCCGAAGAAAGGGGGGAGAGCGCGAGGGGACGTTGACGAGGGAAAAACGGGATGAGGAGAGGTTTTCGGGGATAAAAATGGAGGAAAGAGGGCGTCGTCATGGAAACACCCTTGCGTTGTCCTCGAAGGCTGCGGCGCTCTGCCGCTCGCTTCTTCGATAGGGAAGGAGAGAAAAAAAAGATTCAAAGGGAGCATTTGGAGCAGAAGACAAAAACAACGCGCCTGGGGGAGAAAGGTCGCCGGTGCTTTCGGGGGCGAGAAAAAAAAGGGGGGAATGCGTCCGGGAGAGGGTGAAGGATGTAGCGGAAGATGCTGGGCAGGAATGGAGAACAATGGGCAAAAAGGGCGGCGACTTCTATCCCCGTTTTATCATACTTTTTATCTCTTCTGCCCCTTTCCCTATCCCCGCTTTTAGGGATATTATTTGACTGGCGAAGGTTCCCTATCGAGTTTATACGTTGAGGGAAGGCGGTCGAGGGCTCGCGACAGTAGAGGGCGAAGCTTGTTATACCTATACACGTCCTCGTTTTATGGCTTTCCGAACGGCCGAGATGTCCTTCTCTTCCGGTTGCTCCATCCCTCTCCCGACCATCCTCTTCCACATCTTTTCTCTTCCTTCCGCGATGGAGGGAACATGGGGAGGCCGAACGGGACGAAAGGGCCGACGCGGAAGTAGAAAGGTGGAACTCGAAACTAGGTCAGAGCGTGAAAGGATGGCCGAAGGCCACACGTGTACGCTGGGACGTTAAATGAGGAGGATGCATCCGACCGTTGGTTTGGGGGGAAGAGGACGGGAAAAAGGGATGGTTGGAGAGAGGTGGCAAGGAAATCATACGAAGCTTATCTATCGGTGAGCGCACGTTTAAGTCTGCGTCCCGGCTTTGTTTCGGTGCACTGAGTAACCAAAGGTTGTGTTTACGTTGGCCCCTTTTGCCATCGGAATATCTTTCCCGTGTTGCTTAATTAAAATTTTCGATTACCAGCATTTTGAGCATGCTTACGGTGCTCTTCTAATAGAAGAACAGCATCAGTCAGTTACAGATGCAGTGAGGAAAAGATATACACAGTAAATTCCCGTTAAGACGAACTCGAAGGGACCGTAGTAAAGATTTGTTCGAATTATCAGAAATTCGTGTTAAGCGGAGGTTTTTTGCATTGTGGACGTTACAAGAGAGCAAAAGTGTTGTTCGTCTTAACGAACGATGTTCGTTTTAACCGACGTTTACGGTATATATATATATATATATATATATATATATATATATATATATATATATATATATATATATATATATATATATATATATATATATACATATATATATATATTTATATATAAGGTTAGTAGAGACAGAGATAAACGAGAAAGACGTAGAAAATAGAAATAAGTTTACTGACGTATCAGGGAGAGGACTCCCTTTCTTCAGAAAGGGAGTCCTCTCTGAAGAAAGGGAGTCCTCTCCCTGATACGTAAGTAAACTTATTTCTATTTTCTACGTCTTTCTCGTTTATCTCTGTCTCTACTAACCTTATTTTTTCGCGCTCTGTGTGAGTTTTTATCTTTTCAGACTATATATATATATATATATATATATATATATATATATATATATATATGTGTGTGTGTGTGTGGGTATGTGTGTGTGTGTGCGTGCGTGTGTGTGTGTGTGTGTGTGTGTGTGTGTGTGTGTGTGTGTGTGTGTGTGTGTGTGTGTGTGTGTGTGTGTGTGTGTGTGTGTGTCGCTATATTTGTATCGCTCTGTCTAAGTGTTCGTTGCACGTTGTATTCGCCCTTCGCTCGTGGGAGATCCGAGACCAACAATAGCTTCGGTTTTATTTATACCTAAGGTTTTTCCAAGCTTCCCACACGTAGAATCGCTCCCCAAAACAAGGAAGCACAAGGATGCTCATGCACCTTCCTCGCAACGACGTATTCGCGACGATAATGGTACGATTCCGTTTTATTCCTCGCGTATGGGAAACTCGGGGCATAGTCGAATCGGGGGCATAGTTTTGTTCGATGCTTCTTTTTATTCCCAACGCTGGTATACAAAAGCATCAACTAGCATAGCTGGTTTGATTTTTTCCCTGGGAGAGTATTCGCATCCCGTCTCCTCTTTCCCTTCGTCTCTCCCCCTCTTTCGATCTGATTTCTACTTCAGACACGAACTTCTGTAGTCAGCATTGCTCTGGAAAGCCACACGCTCGCGTAGAGTGCTGCTCCTCGTAACCGAAAACCCGTGTCTCAGCGTATACGTCGTCTCCCGCGCTCTTCTCTCGGTCGGTCGCTGCCCCGGAACACCCGGGAACTTTCCCATCCATTTCGAAGGAAAACTGGGCAGCGCCTTCTTTTTTTCCTTTTTGAATCTCGCGCGCTTTTTCGGAAGAGGTCCGCGGCCGTGCGTACTCGGCAGACTTCGATCAACGTAAAGGGCAGAATAGATCTCCGGTCCGGCGACGAGAAGCAGCAGCCATCCCTTAGAGAAGCCGCCGGATCCCCAGGGCGCCGCCGGGGACCGCGGAACTATGTACCGAGGGGTTCGGGCTTTCTCTCGAGCTTGCACCCGGGGCTATTTACATAGAGCGATCAATGAGCGCCTAGACGGCGTATTGAAGGGCTTTCGCCGGCGAGAGCCTTACGGGTTATGAAGTATGTATACCTCTCGCTGTGGCGGCAACCCTTTCCTATAGCGACAGAGAAAGCGAAGATCGCGGTATGAGAATAAAAGAAGAACAAGTCGTTCGCGCAGGTACTGAGTGCTATGAGTGAGTGGAGACGTGAATATATTCCGGGTGGATTATGTTCCTTAACTGTTTCTTTTATTGTGTTAGACGTACTGCTTACAACCGCTGGCTGTTATCTCTGCTAGCTTTGTTTGGATATATCGGACGGGAGGCGTCGATATCGGCCGCGCCTGCTTCGATTGGCGGCTCTGGTGTAGAACGACGATCGCCCTCCAAGTGTCCTTCGAAAGGAGGAGCTCCCTGGGACGACGCCACGCCCAAGCAGGCCCGGGACGGTTGGTGGCGAGCCCGAGGAAAGGTGAGTTCGCGCCGGGCAAATCAGTGCAGGGATGAATCCTGTGACATGCCCCGTGCGTTGTCGCCGCAGAAACGGCGCCATGATTGATGTGCACGTCGGTGGAGACTGCAGGCGACGTCAGTTCGCGATAAAGGCTTCCCTTGGCATCTTCACTTTTGATCCACAATGCTCGGTGCGCGCCATGGTTCATTGTTATCAATTTATTGTGTGTGCCAGGCTGCAGGCAGACTCTCTGCTCGTATGCTCGTACCAATGTTCGTGTGCCATTACATCTGTATGACTTCTGTAATAATAATAATAATAATAATAATAATAACAATAATCGTGTTTTTCCTTCTTTTCCATAATAGTAATCTCCATCATAATCGTCGCCATCATCACCTTCTTCTTCATCGTCGTCGTCATCTTCTTTGTCACCATCATCATCGTCATCGTCATCGCCAAATTAAGCAGCAGCAGCATCGTCATCGTCGTCATTGATTGATTGATTGATTGATTGATTGATTGATTGATTGATTGATTGATTGATTGACTGATTGATTGATTGATTGATTGATTGATTGATTGATTGTAGGGTTTAACGCGCCGACGCAACGCAGGTGATGAAGCGCGCCGTAGTGGAGGGCTCCGGATTAATTTTGGCCACCTAATTTTGGCCATCTTTAACGTGCGCCGATATCTCGTACACACGGGCGTTTTTGCTTTTCGCCTCCATCCATCGTCAGCACCATCATCCCCATCCCAGCAATACTAACGGCATCATCGTCAACAACAACGTCCCGACATCCCGATCACTATCATCAACAGCACCAGCAACGTCACGACATCCCAATCACCATCACCACCATCATAATCGTTTGTGGGGAGCTCCATCGCAACCCCGCGTACCATAGAAGGTACAAGTGCAAATGACAATGCAATAATAATAATAAAAAAACTGCACGCTGCCGCCCCTCTTGGGGGACTGGGATGAGTGATACTCCCCATGAATGATTAGCCGGGTCCTCTCCTTTACGGGGACAACATTTACTGGGCGCTGACCAACTCTGCGTCGACTTAAGTTTCTCTGTATACCTAAAAAAGCTCTGAGGCAATTGAAGATAGAAACAAAAAAAAGTTGATAAAAAATACCTAACCAATAATTAATATTCTAAGGTTATTTATTGATTACGTCATTGCAAACAACCTAATGAATATACGTGAAGCAGTAATGCTTTACGTACATTCATTAGGTTGTTCCTATTTATATTAGATTGTTCATATTCATTGGGTATATTCATTAGGTTGGTGATATATTGATTCCTTACTTAAAACCTTATTAATAAGCAGTTATTGGGATTCGGAACTGCAGCGTATTGTCTTAAGCTGCAAGAATCACATGAGGGCAATTCATTCCGATGCACATAATTAAATACCCCCAAATGTAATAGTGAACAAGTTTGATCTTAAAAAATCCAATTCTGGGCGGACCGCTCCGAAGCAACACTTGACATACTAGGCGCCATAGCTCGGCGCCTAGTAGCTCAGGTGTTGAGAAGCGCATGCGCGTAGCGTAGGTGTAGCGTAATCAGTTGCCTTTCCTGCAGTGTGTTTTCGATGCGACATCCGCCATTTGTGAGACAGGCGCGCAGTGGTAACGTCACCGGCTTACAACGGCCGGTGCCGAAACCTGTTACGCATGAACGCGTATTCCCATTTCGCCTCATAAAGTTCCGTCACCCCGAACCTACAATTCGCCGCAGCGGCGACAGACTTGGCGCGGCAACCGCATCAATTAAGGGCCGATTAGACTCCCAGCCTCATTTAAGTTCCCGATATCCGCGGAGTTTCAAATAACCATCTGGTTACTGGGGCTTTCGAGACTCCTACCACGTGCGATTTCGTGCTAAATTGTGTGCCTAACACGTGATAGCCACCGTATAGCAATAACCTCGTTTTCAGGGGCGAACCGAAAATGAACCGGTTCGAAAAAAAACAAAAGAATAAGTCGATGTGAAATCGTAGAAATGTGGGGATGTAATGGCAGACGAAATGGAAGCGTAGGCCGGAGGCGGAAAATAAGGTTTATAGTTAAGTGTCGGGAGGACGGGATGGCGATATACGGGTGTGGCCGCCGGAAACGGCCGCGCGAGTCGTATAACGGCTCTTCCTAACGACAACACCGGTAACGACCTACGGAAATCCCCGAGCGGCGTTAAAACCAAGCAGAATCAAGAAGAGAGAGAAAAAAAAAAGAACTATAGGATGGCCGCGAGCAATAAAAAGTGCGCGAGAACAACGACGTGCTCGGAAAATCTATTATGCAGGTGGTGTTAAGCTCGCTGAATGCCCTCGAGTCGGGGTGTCCTTTTTTGTTGTTTTGTTCTTCCCGTTAATCATCCTCCACGCCGCACCACTTTTTTATAGGGTGACATTTTCTACTGCAGTCTACTTTGACGTGACGGTATGAGAGAACGCTTCATGGTATGAGTCGGTAAAATGGGAACTATACTTCCCAGAATTCTGACGCTAAATATACATGATTGGACTTGCGCAAAACAAACGGGCAAGAGGAAGGAACGACAAGGACAAGCGCACAACGGCAACACCGGAAGGTGCCTGAATATAAGATTAAGAGAGCATGCTTCAAGTTTAAAAGGAAGGCCTTACACACACTTGGCCACGCATTGTAAAAATGTAAAAGAAGTGATTGCGCACCTATCTTAGAGGAAACTTCGGTGTTGTTTTCGCATCCTAAACAAAATTCAAGAGAGATTGTGGAAGCGTTTTTAATCTCACAGCACAAAGACAAGTGCATCAGCCACCCTTCTGTGGCCTTGTTAGATAAGGAATTGACGCTGCTGTCGCCTTTTTTGTAGACGCTGATCTACTTATGTGATGTGTGTGCGCTGTAAAGCTTTTACTGAGATGTTGTACGCAGGTCTGTGGGGTATATATGTCTTTCTTCCAAGAAATTAAACCAGTTGTTAGAAAAAAAAGTGCGCTCGTCCTTGTCGTTCCTTCCTCGTCCCCGTTTGTTTTGCGCAAGTCCAACCATGAATCGTTTCCAACTAGGCCGGCTTGCTGTGATGCTAAATATACAAAATGATTCGATTGAAAAAATGGCTTGTGAAAATGTAGAACTGTCGACTGGATGATGTGCGCTCTATGATTGATTCCCTTTTCTCTTCTTTCCCTTCACGTCTGTGCGCCAGCACGGCTTCCCGTCCGTCCGCCCGTCCGTCCGTCCGTCCGCCCGCCCGCCCGCCCGCCCGCCCGCCCGCCCGTCCGTCCGTCCGTCCAACCGACTGACGGACAAACTGACTGAAAGACGAAATAGATAGCCGACCGATCGAGCAAATAAAACATTACACGCAAGCTTACTAGGGGAATTGGCCAAGAAGTAATGAAACGCGCACGCACAGTGCTAAAGTAAAAAGGTATGCGTTCGCTTGCTCCCTCCCATCCCCGCTTGGTGTCCTGCTCGGCCGGAAGTTTACTTCTGCGTTTCAAGCCCTGTCTTGGACGATTATCCCAAGTAAAAAAGTCCAACTGCATTTTTTTTTTACTTTCTGCGAACCCGTACCGCACTAGCTTGGTATGAGTAGCGCTGTTCTTTGGCTAGAGGCAAGCGAATGAAACAAGGAACCACTTTATTCACCAGCTTACGAATTAAGTATTGAGTACAGCCTACGTAAACAAGAAAAAAAAACCTGCCGACAAACATCAATCAATAGACAGACTTTAAGAACCGAGCCCACAATAATATAGTATACGGACTTGGACACACACACACACAGAGAGAGAGAGAGAGAGAGAGAGAGAGAGAGAGAGAGAGAGAGAGAGAGAGAGAGAGAGAGAGAGAGAGAGAGAGAGAGAGAGAGAGAGAGAGAGAGAGAGAGAGAGAGAGAGAGAGAAGGAAACCGGCCGCAAAAGGATCTACTCGAGATGCGCAGATCCGACTACCTGACCAGAAGGCCTTACTAGTGAACCACGATTCGGAGGCGACTCTGCCTATGCGAACAGGCGAAGCAAAAGCACGCGCCCGTTACTCTGCTGAGGACAATACCAGGCCTGCCTAGCCAATCACAATGCGTGAAAAAAATTAACCAGGCACCAGTTACAGAACCAGCGCTTTTATCAAAGTCGTGTTTTAGGGTGGACTGGGGGGCAGGAAACGAAACAGGCGGCCCAGGAAAGCGCGCGAAAGGGAGCGGGAATTAAACAGGGAACGAAGTTCGCAATTAGGCGCCGAACGAATCGGGCGGCCCGCAGGACTGCGCGGCGAAACGGGCGGGGCCGCCTCGAATGGAGGACATAGAATTTGGAGATAAAACGGGGCTGGGGGGAAGACTTAACGACTTTTCGCTGTAATTAATAGATGCGAGCGGGAAGAGAGGCCGCTTTTAAATATGAATCGAGGTAAATATGGAAGGGAGTCTCTTGAATGGGGTCAGTGGCCATTATTTTGAGGATATCGTAGCTGCCCCAGAAAAGCGACGAAGCCGCAAGAAAGGAAATTTTAAAGGACGTATCCGGTGAACGAGGAAGGTACATGAGGACGAGAAGAATATGGCCTGAGTAGAAAAGGCAAGAAATAGTCCAAAGAGATGATAATGATGATGAAGATGATGATGCTTACGGGGTCGAAGACGAAGATGTTGGTTGTGGCGAAGACGATTTTGATGATGATTGCGACGGTAATGGAGCTGTTGTGATGATGTTTACGAGTATCGACGGCGGCGTTGGTAGTACATTGATTGCTACGGCGGTGATGATGATGACGACGACGGCGACGATGGTGGTGGTGGTGGTGATGGTGTCTACGGTGACGATGATGATGATAATCATGATCTGGACGAGAAGGAGTCCAGATGAATTTCGTACCCGCCGCGGTGGCTCAGTGGCTATGGCGTTGCGCTGCTGAGCACGAGGACGCGGGTTCGATTCCAGGCCGCGGCGGCCGCTTTTCTGATGGAGGCGAAAAGCAAGAACGCCCGTGTGTACGAGATTGCGGCGCACGTTAAAGATCCCCAGGTGGTCAAAATTAATCCAGAGCCCTCCAATACGGCGAGCCTCATCGCCTGCGTTGCGTCGGCGTGTTAAACCCTACAATCAATCAATGAAATCAGATGAATTCCGTTCTAAATAGATAGGCGCTTCCCACAGCGTTTTTCATGAATGACTCTGTGTTTGCTTTGGGCCTCGTGCAATGATACAGGCGCGTTGCTTCAGCAAGGCCTTCCGTACCCGCATTCTGTGCACTCAGGACAGTCCTATGGTTCAGCTTCCCGACAATCCACCCTGTACACCCATTAATTCAGCCAACAATAAAATTTCGGCGAATGACGACGCTGAGCCTGTACGATCGGACTCAGAACTTCGGCCCACGCTGTGATATCACTCCGTGCAAACATCGGATAGTGTCACATGTCACGGATCACATTTTTGAGCAAAGTGGTATGCACGATTCTGTCATTCGTCAAACTCGCTTCGTTGGCGACATGAATTGGTCTCACTAGTGCATTACGGCGAAGCCGAACCACGGGATTGCCTTCCAGTGTACCTTTGTTCATTGTGCGCGATTATACGTACCCGCCGTCGTCATCATCACGGCGGTTTGGTTCAACCCGCTTAACACGCCAGGCCATTCACAAGATTTCCTTTACTCGCCTTATTTATGCCCCTGAGGAATAAAAGAAAGCAAAGACCGCTAGCTGAGCCTCGGACTTCATCAAAACGCTCGACAAAAAAAAAAAAAAAAAAAAAAAAAAAGGACAGGAAGAAATCAAGGAGGGGGAAGCGTGGTGCAGAGCCCCCAAGGACGCGTCCTGGAGAGTCCAGGCGTAATTGCAGTGCCCATTAGGCCAGTGCGGGAACCCGTGCAAGTATGTGCCGAAGGAAGGACAATTAGGCGAAAGCAATTAGCACGCCGGCTGATATATGTGTGCGCGCGCAGTGTACGCGCGCGTGAAATATCCGCCAAGGAGAAGCGCGACAACCGCGAGCGAATCTTGGCCGGCCGCGGCGCCTCCGGGGTAATTGTGAACGCTTCTCCTCTTCTGGAAGAACGCGCTGAGCGCAGATCCGTACCACCGCCTTTGTGCCTCCGGGCGTAATTCAGTGGGAGTAACCCGAGCTGGTATCGTCGGAAATAACCGGCGGCCGAGAGTAACGGTGTGTGAGGCGCTCCGCTTCCAGCTGTAGCGTCGTTGCTCGTAGCCAAAGTGACCGCATGGTTCAGATTGGATCGGCGAAATCGTAGAGATTTGGGAATCTCTTCGTTGCCACAGCCTTTAAGTTCGTTACCATTTAGTATATGTGGACTAGAACGAGGAAACACGTCTGTCCGTCTGTCACACTTGATGCTACGGATATAGTGCTACGAAGAAAAGGCGCGCGACTTGATATTTTCACGTAAGGCCGCTTAAAGGGAGCTTAACAATGTCTTTCTAGCAGTGCAATTAAGCTAAGTTGTGAAGCCAGCTTTGGAGGGGCTTGGTTTACATCGCCTAATGGGGATACATGGCATTTAAAGTCCCCGGTGTTGTTTTCAAAGTTTGATACGACTGCTTATACGTACCCTGAAAATGTCTTTCTAGCAGGGCATGTTTGTGTAGTAGTGAAGCCTACTATAGACCATTTTATTGTCTTCGTCCTGGGGGCTTCCATTTTATCAGTGGGCTGTGCTAGCGGCCCTACAGTTGGTGCAGTCGACAGGAAGATGTAACTGCGCATGCACAACACAGCCCAGAACATGCTCTGGGGCCCTATTCTCGACTGCACAAATTGCCGGCATTTCGCCCATGTTTTTTTGCGTAAGCACGACGTAAGCAATCAGTGACGTGCTGCACCTATAGCTATGACGACATGCAGTGTAATTTGACGAGTCACTCATAAAGATCGCTACCAAGGTATCAAATATTGTGCAAGAAAGATATAAAAATACTTGGCATGTACCATAAAAAATTAAGACGGGAGCTGAGGCTGACAAGAAAAACACATTTCTGGAGGTCAAATTTGGCGCCAACACCACAAGGCGATCGAGTAACGTTGATCCAAAAGCGAGCGAAAGGCGGATGTCGAGCTAAAGAACATCACACAATTTTTTTACCACATCTATTTATTTCTTTCAATCGCTTTTATTAACATAGCTGGGCTCTCTGCTTCAATGCAAGCTTTGTTGCGTTATCACCTTCCCTTCCGCCACCACCGCCACGCCATCGTCTGCTGTTATGTTACAAGTTTATGGCGTTATCACAGAAAAAGATGGCCGCGACCATCGCTTCTATGACACATAAGAGCAGCGAAGCGCTACGCCTGATAACCGCGGAGCGCACCGATGTCGCCGATTCACTCATTCGTCAAGCTCGACTGCAATCAGCGCTGTAATGAACTAAATAGTCACTTTTCATTGTTATTTTTCTCTTGAGTTGAAACATGTGACCCAACAGCTTAGTAGGACAAGTATGGACAAATGCCATGCATAGGGTTCTCTTTGTCATGGAGTTGCTTGTACTGCCCTCTTATGTTGCGGTTACGCCAAACAAATAATTTTTATTTCATTGCCAAACATAAAAGCAAAATACTGTATGTTATTTGTATGTTCCATGATCGCTGACTTGGAAGCAGTTGAAACTATAATTTGTTTCGGTAGGAAACATGCTTTAAACAGCGCGCATGCGAAACTGCGCCTGCTGCAAATTGCCGCACATTTCGCGGTGCCGTAAGCCGGGGCAATATTGTGCCCTATTTTGCTTGTATTTTGCGACAAAAACAGCCGCCATTTTCAAGCTGTCACGTAGCATTACGTCACTTTTACGCAGGCTGAAGTTGCCAATGCATGACGTAATCGTTCCCGCCAACTGTTTAAATTACGTCATGCCTTCTCAGCCAATCACAGAGGGGGTGTGTATTACAAGCAGTATTGTTGTTGAATAGGAAAGACAGGCTTACGTTGTCATGTCCGCTGCATTTAGTCTGGTTTTTCATTGCCGGCCAAGAATTATGCGCCTTTAGTAACGAGAAATAAGGCAAACTTTAGAACTGGTGTCCGTAGACGACATGAAACGTCAAAATGACGACAGCACACACAACCGCTTTGTCAACCGGAAGCACGTGACCAAAATTGAAAGCCAATCAGAAAAGACTTCCGGAAAATTGCCTGAATTGCCGGCAATTTGTGCAGTCGAGAATAGGGCCCCTGATCTTATTTAAGATTAAGAGATGAAAAGGCCAATAGAGATAACATGTAAGCGGCAAAGGCTTCCATGTTATCCTGCATTATTCATGTATGTTATTCGTGTGATCCTGTTATCCTTATCATTATCATAACCATTATCATTGTCATCATTTTGTTATCCTTCCACATTATCTATGTTATTCTGTTATTCGACTTCAGAGTTTCTGCAACTTTTTTCGTGTCCGTCAGCAGAACGTGCCTTGCGGCAAAGCCAACTTTAGAACACTAACGCTCTGCGGCTCTCAATGTAATGTAGATACGCTGGGAAAAAAATCCTACTGCAACTGGCCGCCAAGACGACTGTGTCACTAGCCCGAGTTTACTTTTCTCGGCGTCATTAGTACACCGTGAAGCCGTAAAAGTTCCGGAATTCCAGTCTGCAGTCAATACACGGGCTCTTACGGGAGAAGTACGGCGACAGAAAACGACTGTAGCTCTTGTTTTAAAGCGAAGCTTTCAATGTCTCACTGATGGCGTCTGTAGTCCACCTAAAAACCTGCGGCAGGAAAGCCAACTTTCTCTAACGATGATAATGATCGTGAGTGAACTCAAAAAAGAAAAGAAAAGAAAACGATTCCTGTGGTCGGAATTGAACCTTGAAAGTTTGGATTTTGAGAGGGCTGCGTGGACTCGCAGAATTAGACAAACGTATCATGCCCCACTCCGTCTAACGTTGTGCGAAATGAAATGACCAAGGGGAAAAGTCAAAGCCGCAGCGACAAAAAAAAAAAAGTCGGAACTGCGCGCGAGCGAAAGTCACAGCTCAACGAGCCAAAGTCCAAACCACCGCCGAGTCAAAGTCGAAACTCAGACGACAACAAAGGAATCCCTCACGGGAAAGCTTCGCGTTCAACCATCGCCGTCGTTAGACGCTGCAGGGATGCATCATTTTATTATCGAAACTATGTCCCGAACCAATTGATACGGCGTTTTTGTAGCGTAAGCTACACTGGCCGAGGTTGAGCGGTTTCGCGTGGACCCTGAAGGGCCGTGCTGCGCGAGCGCGAGGAGCATTAAATTGGATTGAATTGGATTGGATTGGATTGCATTGGATTGGAAATCCGATCCAATTGGAGTATGGGTGTGTAGGGAATTGGGTCTGCACATTCGCCGGTCTGCGCATTCCAGAGGAGTGAAGTCATAGCCACGGCAGACGCACTGGCGCCGGCGCGTGCCCAGCTGTGCGCCTCCGTTGCGCAGTAGCCAAATCTGACGCTGCGCCGGAGCCGCTTGATAGCCGTTTAGCGTGGCTCCTGGAGAGCCGTGCTGCGCATGCGCGAGGAGCAGTGACTGGACTGGACTGGACTGGACTGGATTGGATTGAAATCGTTTTAGTTGAGGCAAGCACGGTAATCAGCTAATCCTAGACAACCAGAAAACCTAAGAATAACCAGCTGAACCTTAGCTCACGCTACGTATATCCTGGCATAGCCCAGCTAAGCCACTGCTATTTTTTTTTCTCTCAGACGACTACACAACCATGGGAGAGGAAGTAGGTCTCAGCCGGCGTGAAGTGGTCACATCACTCACCTGATGTGGATGATGTAGTGGAGGATCGGGCTGTTGTGCGTGTTGACGCTTGAAGTCCAGGACAGGTTTACGGAACGGGAGGTGAAGCCCACCACGATGGGGATTCCCGGGGGGTCGGGAACGTCTGCGAGAAGAAGAATGAAAACAAAATGGTTATGATACGCTATCGATTGATTGATTGATTGATTGATTGATTGATTGATTGATTGATTGATTGATTGATTGATTGATTGATTGATTGATTGATTGATTGATTGATTGATTGATTGAAGGGTTTAACGTGCCGACGCAACGCAGGCGATGAGGCGCACCGTAGTGGAGGGCTCCGGATTAATTTTGACCGCCTGGGGATCTTTAACGTGCGCCTAAATCTCGTACACACGGGCGTTTTTGCTTTTCGCCTTCATCAGAAAATCGGCCACCGCCGGGAATCGAACCCGCGACCTCGTGCTCAGCAGCACAATGCCTTAGCCACTGAGCCACGGCGGCGGGTTATGATACGTTATCAGTGACGTTTCTGCGTTTCTCCTCTAGTACCCCAAAACCACCGACAAATTTTATAACCGCTGCGTTAATCACGGAACTTGTTGAAAGCAAGAAATCACCTTTTTGTGTACTACTTATAGAAGATATGTACTAATCGATAAGTGTGCTTTCAGCAACATCGAATAAGTATGAGAAATCTCCGGACATGAAGATAAGTAGCGTTACAAGGCTTATTAGCAACGTGTGCTGTGTCATAAGTAGCTCAAGCACAAACTACATCCACGCTTACGGTATGTTACGGTATGGTGTGACAAAACAATTTCGTCCGGAGTCACCCGTGTTTTAATCTCTCACGAAAGTAAAGCCCTATAAAAATAAGGTTAATTCGTGTTTAGCTGCATCGTGGACAGCTGTTTTGATGACGGCCGAGCAAATACGGCGTCACTCTCAAATAACGGGACAGTGAAGCAAGTGGAAATGCGTTTAGTTTATGGCGAACGTAGCAGTATACTCCGGTTCTAAGCTCCTTACTTAGACCCTTCCCATTTTTCTACCACTTCCTTCACACCTTTCCTGAGAAAGTGAAGGCTCTCATAGGAGGTCGTCGTCATCATCACCACCATCACAACAACCATCATCATCATCATCATCATCATCATCATCATAATGTATTTTTATTTTTATTGTGTTCACTGCAGGAATGCCTCTCCCAAAAATGTCCAGCCACGTCTATTGAGGGCTATTTTCGGGAACAAGTTAAAAACGGCAATAGCTCATGTACGGTATCACTCCGCCACAGCGACGTACCCGGATGTCAACGGGCGCGCGCGTTTCGAAAGGAGGTCGCTATGAATGCGTGATATCGCCTGCATTTCCTCACGTAATTTGTTTGTCGTCGCTGCAGTAGTTTATTATATATAGCACACTAAGTCCAAAAAATCACAAAGACGGCTCGTACCATGTTCAAAATATTCCCAATAACCCACTACTTGCGCCGCGCGGAGTAACATCCCGCTGCGGTGATGAGGCACAGCGGCAACTTCCCTTGCCGTTCTAAACTTGTAACCGAATATAGCTGAGTTCATCCTCTCCCCCTAAATATGCGTAGCTTATCCCTCCATCGAGTCCTTGGTCGACCCCTAATGCGTTTACGGTCTATTAAAGGTAGACCGTAAAGGTAGATGGTAGCAGCTCGTAGAAGGTATCAGCAATAGAACGCGCTTAAACTGGGCGTTCACTCCAGCTATACGGGTAATGAACTGTCTGGACCGTCGGACAGACGGTCCTAAAATATGCACCTTGCTTTACATATTCCGCTTTTTATACGTCGATTTCCCTTTTCTGCAGCCTGCTTGCTGGAAACAGGACTGGAAAGAAAGAAACTGCCTCTCTCAGAATCGCCGCTAGCGACGAGATCAGTCGTCGAAGACTTCGCCAACAGAGTTCCCTACTTGCGTATTCGGCTGCTCACTCCCCGCGCCGTGCGGGAAAGACGACTTCGTCTTACGGCGCAACAGCGAGGCGGCAACGAAAGTTGTATTACAATCCAAGGGGGCTTCCGACGCGCACGCTTCCAGCTCAGCCGTCTGCCAATATTGGGCGGAGCGAGAGAAACAGTGGCGCCGGTCGCGTTTCGAAGGAGAATCGGGCTTCGTCTGAGGACGCTAGCTCCAGATCCGTGCGCGAAGGAGGCAAGTGAAAATAGAACAGGCGGACCGAAAGGAAGAACCGTGACGGTGAACGGTGGACGATTAGATTACACGGCAAGAACCAACAAATTCACCACCCCTTTCTAAACAGACTTGAAAAGAGCGCGAAATTTAAAAGTGCGTTCAACCTTCACTGAAGGTGCGTCCAATCGATTCTCAAGCCTTTAAAGACCTATACATCGCCAACGGAGAACGAACGCATGCGACGATTTTTCGCGCACTAAGTAAACACACCTACGAGCGATCAAAATGTATACCGACACGTGGTTTATGAGTTAACGGTCGTTGTACTCTTTTTTTCATGATCGGTGCGTGAATTGTCTCATCTAGAACCGTTCCTTTTTCGCGATTTTCGAGTAGCCGTTTTGACACAATGTATGGGCGGTTTTACGTACGCGCCGCGTGTCCAGAGATCTTATCAGAGCTGCTTTTCGGTCGACCAACCGGTCTATAGAGAGATACATTAGTTTTATGACAAGACGCCGTCGCGGTCCCACTAAGAAAGCATCCGCTTTAAAACGGAAGACATTATTCATTCGTTTGCAAGCGGAGATATGCCAACCCTCTGCTACGTTTGTGATGATAAGGCGGATTCACTCTCCGAGGTTCTGTAGATCACTTTTTGTCTTGAAGGGGGTCGTGAAGACCAAATTCAAATTTGGTTCATTAAAAAGACTGGTTTGAACCAATAACGATGATACCAAGTTCATCGCAAACTTCGAACAAATAGCCGTGATATCAAGAAAAAGAAAAATGAACTGGCGACTACGATACTCCCTAATGCGTTATTTGGGCGCAGCAGCAGTGCGCTGAGGCAGCACTCACTCGTGGGTTCTCTCGAGGGCAGCGAATCGATGATGAGCCTCTGCGTCGGCGGTGCAAAGTTGCTAAGGGACCGCAAACTGCGTCTTAAGCGAACGCTCATCATAGTCATACGCACGCCCCCCTCACGTTTTCGCCAAGCGTCGCGCCGTCGAGCGCCTCGTGCGCGCACAGCATATTGCCCCCTCCCCCACCGCACACTTTCGGAGAGTGCTGGCTCGCGCCGCCACGGCGAACTGCCCTCCCCTCCCAATTTCGCGACACTCTCCTCCTTTGCTTTCTTTCGTCGTTCGCTTTTTCTTTCACTCGTCGGTCTTGCCATCGTTCTGTCGGTAACGACGATGGCGACGCGGCTCAGCCCAGAGACGGCCGCCAAGTGGCTGCGCCCTAAAACAGACGAAGCAGTGGGGACTCCCTAGCCACATTTCGGTTACGTCTCTATGACGCCACAGAATCTTGCTTGCGCGATTGGCGGCAGCCGAACCAATTAGCACCCGCCAGGAAACATGTGTGGGTGATTGGGGAGGAGCCTCTAGTTTCAGTTTGATTGTATCCCTTGAATGATATCCTTTAGTTGAACCACTGATCAATAGTTTTTTAGTGCGGGCCCATATTACGTAGCTCTAGCGCCAAATTTGAATGTTTTTCAATGTCTTGCGTGTTCCCGTTTAAAAAAAAAAAAACGTCTTTCGTGATTAAAATGGAGCTGAGCGACTTGCCAAGGACTAGCTCTTTCAATCTGATCAAGGTTGTATTTGGTTTTCATTGCCTCTTCAATGTTTTTTTATTCTACAATTCGGTGAAAAATTCGAGTGTCTGTGCGGACGGTGTTTGTTGAGCTGCCCCTGAAATCATTGCACCCCGAATTTAGATGCACATATGCATTGGTACATCGCTTCGTTAAATAACCGGTGAATAAAGTGGACAACGGGTGACGCAGATTTTGCGTTGTTTTTCGGAAAAACGAAAGAAAAGGTGCGAAGGAGAAAGAAGGAGAAAACGATTTTCTTGCGGGATTACTTTTTTTTTCGCATGTATTACCAGTTCTTTGTTCCTCCCTGTCTTCAATTCTACCTTCAATACGCTCTCTAACCACTCTAAATTTCCTGTATGCAGGGCCCCGCAATATTTACTTTGGCAACCACTGATGATCGGCCGATTGCCTGATTGGTTATGTATCACACACAGAGAATGATGATGGCCATCATCATCGCCATCGTCATCATCCCACCAGCGTTGCACGCGCCAAGCTCTAGAAGGACAAATTCATCTGCTGCTTAACCCAACTATCAGGCACAGGAATATATTCCAGTGCGCTATAGCACAACTGATCGTCAAGCTTTACATACACTGCTTCGGGAGTTCCCAGGCAACGCACTCTCACTGACAATCAGTCAGCCTCTCAACCAGATACAGGTGTCACGCGCAGCTCCGAGCCGCTTCCGGCACTTCGATCAACTCAACCGACCTCCGAAAGGGAAGTTGCGCCTCATTTCATCCAATACCAGCTTCTCGCCACGGAAAAAAAAAAAATCGATCTTTCCTCGTACAACCTCACGTGAAAATGTAAAAGAAAAAAAAAAAAAGGAATCCCTCAACGAGCGCAGAGACCGAAATTCCGCGCAGGCGCGCCTGCGGCAGCACCCGGGTGTCGACAAGATAATAGATGGATTAAAACCCCATTTGTGCGTCCCGCTTGACGATGCGAGTCTTGCGTGCGAATAAGGTCGTCGCGTGCAGCCACGGAGCACGCGGCTTTGCGACCTCCGCGATGCCGTTTTGACGGAACGCGAATGCGATAAACATGTAGGCGGCAGGGCGGTAGGCGGAACTGCGCAAAACAAAGTGGTGGGGGGATATAAATGTACAGAAGGCAGAGAGGGAAAAGAGTGTGTGTTTCGCCGATGTCAGTGCCCGAAACTAGCGGGTGGCTGTTGTGTTGTCGTTGGAGGCAGTGAAGAGCAGAGCACTTTCAGCTAAGTAAAAACTCGTTATAACAAAATAGCCTTATTCTGAATCTTTCTTTATTAGATGTGTTTAATGGTCCCCACTGAAGCTCGTAGTGAAGAAGCCCTATCCTTTTTTAACAAATTGTCGCATATAGTGAAGCAACTAATAAAACAACCTTGTACACACACACATATATATATATAGAGAGCAATAAAACTTCGAACAAGGTAGAAACCACTATTGTTGCCAACGTTTCAGCAAAGAGACTTGCCTTCGTCACGGGGCAACCCCTCGCCTGGCTGGCAGCTTTCTCAATTCCACTTCCTTCTCTCCTCTCACCTGGGTACCTACCCCTATATACAAAGTGCTAGCCAGGCCAAGGGCTGCTCTGACAAAAGCAAGTCTCTTTGCTGAAACGTTGGCAATAATCGTGACACCAATCGTGGTTTCTACGTTCTTCGAAGGCTACTTATATATATATATATATATATATATATATATATATATATATATATATATATATATATATATATATATATATATATATATATATATATATATATATATATATAGAGAGAGAGAGAGAGAGAGAGAGAGAGAGAGAGAAAGAGAGAGAGAGCGTTCAAGTGTTGAATGAACCGCTACGGCTACGCCTGGAAATAATCCCTTTTCTTGCGAGGAGGCCTTATGGCGTACCTTACGAAATTGGCAAAAACAACCTACAGCCTCGAAACTACAAAAAACGTAAAATAAAAAAAAAACGGCCATAATATTACAGTTATCAGAGGAAAGAGACGTGCGTAGCTGTAGGCTGCAGGCTCACGAAAAAAAAAAAGAAACGAAAATCTCCCCCCCCCCCCCCCCCCCAGGCGAAGAGCGCGTATGATCTCAAAAACGCGCCAGAAAAACAAGTTTGTAAAACAAAAACTTGCAACCACCGAAGGCGCAATGGGAAGCCAAGAGGGAAGATGCAGGTGATGTGTTTCCAACTAAACGGTCGCGTTGATGCGAGGAGCAGCATTTTTCTCAGGAGTTGGCGAAGGAGACGCCAGAGCAACACCTGCCCCCTTCGAACATCCATTCTTTTTTTTTTTTTTTTGCTACATCTTCGCTGTTTCTTGTCCTCTACTCCGTCCTTACATGGCACAATTTCCTCCCCCGGTTCGTTGCTCAGCGCGTATACGCACTCCGGTCGTCGCCTCGAACCGATCGCTTTGCCTTTTTGGCCGGCAAAACAAACAAAAACAAGCGCGTAAGATAAATCGGGGTAAGGCTGGCGAAAGCAATAAACGGCCGCGTGTAGAGGAGGGGGCCCGGGGTGCTGCACCAGGCGTGGAATTATACCACAGATAAACCAGCCATGCCGCAAAGCTGGTTCTCGACCACCTCTCCTTCTCTCCTTTCGCGCGCGTCGCTGGGGAAAACATCTGCTCCTTGAGATTGCGGTGCTGCCGCCGCCGCCGAAACGGAACCACTTGGCGCGCGAGCTTCGAAACCGCTGTTTATGCCGAGCGCGCTCGCGAGCCGGTGGGAGCGCAAAGGCGCCCCGCAAGGGAGGGGAAGTGCAACTGTAGGCACCAGATTCGCTGCTCCGTGAAATCGATCGATTGATCTATCGATCGATCGATCCATTGATCCACAGTAAAAGTTAGCGCAGATTTACAGACGAAACGCAAGAGAGACTGGCGCCTTCCATCGGTCTCTCTTGTGTTTTGTCTGTAAACCTGGGCCAACTTTTATTGCGAATGAACCAACTAGCCCAGCAGAAAGTTTTATTTGGAGATCTATTGATCGAAATGTTCTCTAACTCATCGTTTGGATTCAGTCAACCCTGGCTAGTCCGTGCAGTATCTGCGGGCAGAGAAACCTCGCAAATAAGCATGCACAGTCTTATTCAAAAGTTTCTAGACCGTATAGGGCACAAAGAATACGATGTATAAGCTTACCCTACGCATGACGCTGAAATATTTAATGCCGAAGAGCTTCCGAAAGCGCTTCCGTTCCTTACTGACAAAATATTTCTGCCATCCTATAGAAGAACATTGGGCTATGGCTTCGAATTTTTGCGGCTTAGAAAACTTCGACTCCTTTTTGTTGTTAAGCGCTCTGCGCTTCCTGGGCTCCATTCACTCTTTTTTTTTACTTTACTTTATTTAGTTTTTTCCTTGCATTTCATTGCGTGCCATTTTTTATTTAACTTTTGTTTTCTCTCTAACTGTCGGCTTCCCAATCTCTCACATTCACTTCACTGCATTGTAATCACCCCCATCTGGCATAGCAAACACTGCCGCTAGCAGAGCTGACCTCTTGGCTGCTGGGCATCCCGCAAGGGGTTCAACAGAATAAAAGCTCTCTCTCTCTCTCTCTCTCTCTCTCTCTCTCTCTCTCTCTCTACAGCCCACATTAAAGAGTTCTCTCTCTCTTTTTTGACAAACACTGTCGCACTAACACTAATGGAATCGCGCACCTTCAAATAGGCTACAACGGAGCCTTCTTGAGTAAATCCCCGTAAATGTTGTTTGCTTGACTGTAGGGACACTCAAGACTTGGAGATTCAAAAAAAAAAAAAAAAAAAGGACGACAAAAGTGAAGCGAGGGCCATAAAAGAAACCACGCACCCCGCACGCGAAAAACCGATCCAGAAAGCCGGTTCAACTGCGGACCGTCACAGAGGCGCATGACGAAAAAAACACTAGGCGCACGCAACTCCCGGAATGCGTAATGCGGGAGACGATAAAATAAAGGCATTGATTTTTATGAGCGCAGAGATCACGTCGCATGCCGTTGCACTTACGTTCGGAATGAGCCCGTAAGCGCACTTAACTTTGATTAGTCAATGAAACTGTTAGCTGAGAATAGACAGGTCATTTCTCGCGCATCTAATGGTCTCAGTGCGTCGAAAGTTGCTGGAAGAAATGAACGGAGCGCGTTCAGTGAGCGACAATTTCCGGAGATCGCGTGACTGCAGCCCACGCCTCACTACCATTTACTTGTGACCGTACGTAAAGCGTCGCGAGTGCATACCGAAGCTGTCGAACAAGACAAATATTATGAGGAAACAAAACTTGCGGAGTCGTGCTGCGCACAGGACATTTAGGACACGTGTTTTGTTCGTAGTGCGCGATGGTTGACTGAAAAATAATGGATGAGGCGAATAATCACAACTGAACGAAGGGCTTACATAAAAATCACGCGAATCCTAACCAATTTTGGATCTTTGAGAGCAAGTCGGGCCAACAAAGCCGCAGTTTAGGCTTTTCACGAATTGCAGGAAGGGTTGGCACAAGATGCACAAGCAAGCCTGCTACGTATTTAGTTTACTCCTTACGAAACAAAAACAAAGTGCTCAGGTTCATACTTTCGCTTTCACGTTAAATTTTGTCAGGACCGTATACTACTTATTTAAAAGTTGTCTCTTGATAGTATCAACATTCGATCCATGCGAAAATAACAAAATCAATTCCAGAATAATTGGACACGTGTAACGGGAAGAATACACGACGGCGGTCCCTCACGACGTTCCGGGTCAACAAACGGCGCAGCTGGGCTGGTATAGTGTTCTTCGTTGCTTGCTCTAACTCTCTCGTGGCTAAGAGAAACATGACAGGTTAAGCCAGTACGCAAACATCGAAGCATACAAGATTGAAAAGCGTTAGAGATCTTAACGTTCGGTAGAGTACTGTCAGCATGCCGTCGCGGGTTCTAAGGCAGTGGCTTTCTCCCGGCAGTAATGTCCTGTTTGGAAGACGGTTCTCCATACTTTGCGGCGTATTTGTATTATGCATCGTCTGCCCACAGAGAACCGCCATTGAGCGCAGCAGATGCACCAAGATATGTTACAATGTTATTCCGCAGCGTTCGCACCCAAGTCGTCTGCTCATTCGGAGGCAGACGACGTGCTTTGGGACTACTTTCTTCAGCGCGCAGTTGTCAGCGCAAAATATGCGACGCAGTATGGCGACGTTCACTGGCATCATGGGCTCGACGGTTTATGCTATCTTCTTCGGCTGAGCCTGTCACGTTGCCCCTGTGTTCATCTATCGGAAGATTTCGCGCTGACAACTGCGCGCGGAAGAAAGTAGTCCCAATGCAGATCGTCTGCTCATGCGAAACCAGACGACGAACGCTGCGGAATAACATTGCAATATATCTCAGTGCATCTGCGGCGCCAAATAGCGGTTGTCCTTAAGAATAAAGTAGTTCCAATGCACGTCGTCTGCTCATGCGAAAGCAGACGACGAACGCTGCGGAATAACATTGTAATATATCTCGGTGCATCTGCGGCGCTAAATAGCGGTTGACTCTGAGGGCAGACGATGCAAACGAAGCGGAGACAATACAATTGCGTCGCGAAGTATGGTAAAGTTTCGAGGTAAAACATTGCTGCCAAGAGAAAGCAACTCCCGACATGTTTTTTTCCGGTTAATATACAACCGAAGCACCCTTAATTCCGTCTCGTAGACATCAGCGCAAGTACTCGCTTCCCAAATCCAGTCCCATCGCGAGCTCGACATCCCAACGTGCAAGGCATTACCGTCACGGGATCATTCGTCGTGGATGGGTCGCGCTTCCACGCTCGACGCAGACACATGCCCGCGAAATTAATGCCCGCGGAGACAGTCCACGCCGACACAACGTCAGAATGATGTTCCCCGCGCAGAAATAACCCCGGCACAAACGTGACGGCACATCTGCTCCTCCTGCCCGCGCCAGCACATACCGCAATCGTTCGGAGAGATAATTACGCCACCGCCGTGTTTTTTACGCTTTCTTTTAAGGCGGGCGTGGCTGCGCTGTAAACGAAACTACAGGCAACCAAAATCGCGCCGGAAAGTGGAAAGCAGAAGAGAAATTGGCGAGCGCGAGTCCTTCGGAGGGAAACGGGGGGTGAGGAGGTCAGAGTCAGAGGAGAGGGAGGCCCGGAGTGCGGTTTCAGCCTATATAGGTCGTAATTGCGGTCTGTTCCCGCCCGAAAAACAACAAAAACAGACGAGAGAGGAGCTCGAAGTCGCCCATGCATGATTGTGGTGGCGAGCGAGCCGGTGGGTGGGTGGTTGGGTGAACTGCTGGGGCTAATTATCCTGGTGTGTACCGTTTTGTGGCGTCACCTAGCGGCCGATGGAGGAGAAGGAGGAGGGTGGGGGGGAAATGGCGGAGGGAGGGCACACGGCCGGGGTCCGGGTCGTAAACTGTGCTGCACGTTCTTGCGTCGGGGCGATGCTGCGCCCGACCGCGTGCAACGTGACGCGAGCACGCAGTTGAGGTCGTGAACTTTTGCAGGCGCCATTTTTTTTTTCTTCTTCTGCGCGGGGCGTTCAAAGTGCGGAGAGAGGGGATGTTAAAAAGGTCGATAGGTGAACTGGTTTAAGCGCGAATGAGTTCCGTTTTTGTGGAAGTGGAAAGAGCGTTGAGTGTTTTTTTTTTGTTTGTTTGTTACATAAATGTTAGCGTGGGCTGGAACACGTGATTCGTAGCGGGAAAAAGAAAATAGGTCGACGGGATCTGCCGTGAGGGGGGCGAAACGGGGAGGCAGGGGAGCGGAGATGAATATTTCGGGCTCCGAGAGCTTTTGGTTAATTGAAAACGTTTCCCGGTGCTGAAAGGGCAATGTTTCTTCATTTCCGGGAGCAGGCGCAACTGGGATGGCAATTTAAAAGCGCGTTCTGCGTTCTGGACGGAGGTTCGATTCCAGAGAGCACAGGAGTGGGGACGCTGGGGGGAACGTAAAGACAAGAAAAACTGCGGGTTTTTTTTTTTTTATCTGTCTTAAACATGTTTTCGCTCAGCATAAAAATAAATAAATACACGCCTCTTTTTGTTCCTTCCAGAATATTTCACGGACAAGTTAACTTCATTGGGACAGTATGTGGAGTGGCGTTCTACTTCGCATGTCCTGGAAATGTGCGAGAATGTATACGAATAACCCAGAAGCCACTGTACGTAGGTATGTATGCCTGGTCCCTCGCTGGGAGCCCTCAAGAAGTGCACAGGAAGTCTACGGGTAAATGTGTTTACCTTACATAAACCTTCCTATCGTATTGTTAGACGTGCAGAACATCATGCATTTTACTCAATAACTGAATCACTGATTGAATAATTTACTCATTGATTGATTGATTGATTGATTGATTGATTGATTGATTGATTGATTGATTGATTGATTGATTGATTGATTGACTTACTCCTTAACTGATTGATTGAAGCAAAATGAAAAAGTAGCCCTTTCATTGCATATAGGTGGTATTCAATGAAAAGTTTAGCGGGCGATTTCTCCGCCTGGCAACACTGAAAACCGCCATGTCGGTGGCCACCGTGCCAGCGCATGCGCTTTGCGCCCTCATCTCGAAGAAGAAGAAAAAAACACCAGCGTACATCGTCTGCTGCGTTTCAGCCCAATTATCGGTAGTGGCATCAACAGATATAATATTAATCCCACTCACATTAAGTGGTGGCGCTCTACCTACCCTCGAGCACTTCGAATCCACGGAGGATGAAACCGCGACTGTGAACGGTGCCTAAGTCCGACGCTGGAGTTGGCTGCCGCCGCGGGATGTCGGCGCAAGTGCGCCCGCACCGCATCCACGACTTTGGTAAATGCCCTCTAATACTCGGTTGAGTACAAAACCGGAATAATTTCTTTGTAGAAATGGTTCACGCGTACACCGATTTACGCGCTGGCTTTCTCGTGCGCTAAATGTTTCCCACTCAGCAAAAACAACTCACGTCTGACGTTAGGCCGCGGCGGCTGGCAATCAGCTGATCTGCGGCGGCTTCTTCATACGCGCGTGGCGATAGGTAGATCGTGCTGTGCTGCACTCAACAGCACTTGGCGTCGAGGTATTACTTTGCGTTGAATGGGCAACAGTTTGGAAATGATGCAGTTCCTGCTGTCAAACGGACCACTGCGCTCACGTTCAAACCTTTGCGCCACTACCGACTCGCACTCACTCGTAGGTGTGCGCGGAGGTTGGGGTTGAATTGCAGATAAGGTTGTCACACTCCTCAGCGGAATCATTACTTTTCGCGTAACCAACGCTATCGCGGTACAACCGACTATCTAATCACTCGCACACGCCTTGCACGGAACCACAAGGTAACGTCGCGGCCCGCGGCCTGCCTGGCCGCCATGAAGGCTTGGAGGGGAAGAGGGGCGCCTGATCTGGGGCCGTGCGCACAACGTCGCCTTGGCAACAGACGCTTGGCCACAGATATGGCGGCACACTCGCATGGTTGCCTGCATGCATTCCACGCCATTGAATACCGGCTATACCCGCAGGTTCATATTTTGTGCGTGCGCGCATGCAAGAATAAAATTCGCACCCTCTGAAAATCACGTCGCCCATTGCTTAAGCCTAACTTCCTGGCTTGTAGGGTTAACAACCTCGAACGTTCTTCACCAACAAGACAGCGAGCATGCTTTTCGAACCGTTTTAAAATGACGCGAAGAAACCCTGTCAGAACAAACATTTATTCATCTTTCGGAAGTGCGCCAATAACGTGAAAAAAAAAAAAAAAAAACTCGATCTCCCCGGCACGGCGGAAGCATATTTTCAGCGGATGTAATGTTAGTGTGCGGGCCCTCTATTCTCCCGTTTCCCAAGAAATAACACGCCCCCGGGTTGTTTTTCTCTATTATAGGCCGTTCGAACTACGACCAAAGGCTAATATCGGTATTTTCCTTCTATGCGCAGGCTTTGATATGCGTATGAAAACGCTGTCACGACGGCCGCTAAAGTCACGGCCCTGTGTCGACAGGGCCTTTGGAACAACGTTGTCTAGCAGACGATAACTGTTTCTTTTCGGAAGCAGACGACGCGATAGAGGGCGCTGTCTGCGCTAAAGTGACACAAACAACGCCGTCGGACCGAGGAAGTTGAGGGCGTATCGGTTCTAGCGGTCATAAAAGGAAGGAAACAAGTTTCTTCCAAAGCCAAGGCGAGAGCTGGGGCGTGACGTAATCAAGATTTACGATCCGACGTGTCCTAGCACACGGCGGAGCGTTTATAACCGCCGCCATCTTTGCCGCCGCCGCAGGGGAAGAAGCAAAGATGTTCGACGAGTTGGTGAAAGCTCCGATGCTTTATGTGCTTGCGTGGTTTCCTTTTTGTTGTCTTCGTTTTTTGTGAACGCAGGAACAACAAGAACGAACAGAATGCACTGCTATATGGGGCCTGTACGGGTCGGTAGACTGCGAGATATGACGTTTTTGGTATTTTTTATTTGTTATTCTGTCTATTTCGAAGACGAGCCAAGCCAAGTCGATATCCCACACACGCTGCGCGCGAGGTTTGTAGCCCCGGGGTATGGAGAGCATTGCACCGAAACGGAACAGGGAAATGCTTTTTTTTTTTTTTTTTTTTTTGCTCGTCTGCCGCGTACAACCGAAATCGAAGATCGAAGATCGAAGAGTATGGATGCCGTCGAACGGCGTTTCGTGGGAGTTACGGAGTTCTGCCAGGTACAACGACAAAGGTTTGAGCGGCCTTTTATTCTTAGCTATTTCTTTGGGAATTTTTTTTCCCGTCTTCATCCAGTATCTAGAGCTGACAAAAGAAATAGAACAGCTTGAAAAAAAACTTGTAGAAACTGTCTGTTTAAGTCCAGCGGTCTGACATTTACGTAGCACGAGCTACAGTATTATGAGGTGGCATAACAAATTCACTAGAAGTCATTTGTCGCGGCCGCATACAACAACAAAATGAGAGCTAGTTTTATATAATATCACGAAATGCTCAAACATTTATATAGCCACCCCACGGGTATTGTCTGTGTGCTTACAATGACATCATCGTTCGAGCAGACGATCAAGCGGTAACGCAAATTCGTCTGAACGTCTTCTGCCCCCGACATCCTCGGGGATACTTCTTCAGGAAGAAACGAAGTTCCGCGCAAAAATAAAAATTAAAGCCGTACCACTCAACGTGAAAGCTGTCGGGAGTGCAGAGCAGTGATTCGCCATAATGGGCTGTAGCGCCGTTATCCGCTCACTGCTACCACCAAATGCAATTCAAATTACCCGCCTCCGCAGTACTCACGCGCCCCCTGCCTGAAACTGCGCCAGGGGGAGTTCTGTTCTTTTTGTGCTTGCTTTTCCTCCCACACGTGCCGGCGTTGCACTGCCACGTTTTTTTTTTTTTTTTGCTTACTATCTTAAAAACCAACCCAACGAGCGTTCCTAACTAAATGAACGTGGGCGCTACCGGTTAATTATGTATATTTGGCCTGAAATGAACTTACAGTTTTCTTTGCGCTAAACAACGGGGAGATGTATGACAAGCGCCAGCGGTTCACGAGTTTCTACCGCTTATCACTATATAAACCACTTGACTTTTGAAGCCTCTGGGTTATGAGCGACGACAGCCGCTACGACGGAACGCCGTGGGGCTCTACTTGGGTCCAGCGGGCGAGCTACGACGACACGGCGAGCCCCTAAAATGCTCTGCACTTAAAAAAGCGTAACGCTAACTTGCGCCTTAGCGGACCTCGAAGCACTGCTCAAGCACTACAATGTCAAGTGTAAGTGCATGTCCGCTCTTTGATCTTTTACTTCGTGCCATAGATCGTGGCTTAATACCAGTCGTGCCAAAGCTGTACTCCCGTGGGGATAGCAGGCCATCCACTCCCTTCAAGCCCGACTAAAAAGCACTTTCCCGCCGCGGTCGACTTTGTGAATGCGGTTCTCCATTGTGACAGGACCAGTGAATAAGTGTATGCAAAGCAAAGCGAACGTCGTTCGCAGAGTGAAGGGATTAAAAACTCCGCCGCTGGCGGTGGCAGTGTCGTCGTTATAAATGACGTCGGGAACGGGACACGGACTAGCTGTTAACCCCCTCCTCCTCGAAAAAATAAAAATAAAAAACGGCAGAAATGAAGGAAAAGTGAAAAATGCGGGGCCGGGGCTGTCCCATTATAAATTAATCCGTGGCGTGCAATGTCACACTCTAAAGGAACCGCGGTTCTCTGAAATTTACCAAGTAGTTCGCGTTTATATTTTCGCTTCTGTGTTTCTTCGCGTTGGGGTATATGATTTTTTTTTCTTTCCCGCTTCCTACATCAAGGCGGGGTCGTTGGCCGTAAGAGTAATGGCGCCGTGGGATTCGGATGAGGCCGCGGGGAGTCATTTATCTCGGTCAAGTTGTCGTTTGATCAATATTATATCGCGTGTACGCCTCGAAAATGCCTACCGCAAGGTCCGAAGGTGGGAAGAACGGAGGGGTCATAGTGCCCTGATCCCTCCTATACCCCGCGCCCACACGCCGCTGAAGCACAATGTTCGCTGACGCACGGCTTCGAAAGACCCCTCTGGTCCGAGAGTATAGCACATGCTTCGTGATCACGGTATACCGTACACCTGTTTCGCAAGGTACACCCCGGCATACAACCACGGACACCTACTGAAATGGACACCGAGTTTAGGTTTAACAACTATGATGTTTTAGTCCACTTTTGCAGAGTCGTAATTTAGGCCTACTTACGGGCGGAAAGTTGGGATAGTCGGTTGCATGATACTGCAGACATTGTTAGACGGGGCACAGGATAGGAACATACAGGACGCTAACACTCGTCCCGTGTATTCCTGTCCTTTGTCCCGTCTTTCAGGGCTAACAAAGTCTGCACTATAATATTGTAAACTACGTTTCGTATACATACGGCGCCCTGTATGTTATCCAAGGAACCCTGTATGTTATCCACCATAAAACGTCTAGTACTATAGCCAACAGCCACGTACACCTCCACAAATGGACACCTAGTTTCGGTTGAACGTTTGCTTTGTTGTAGTCCACTTTCGCAGTGTGTAATCAACGTTTGGTACACATGGAGTTGTGTATGTATCGCAAGGTGTGTACAGTCAAACATAAAACGCCGCGTACTCGTTGAAACCCGCGTTCAAGTACGAAAATGAACGCCCGCAGTTTCGATTGTACTGCTACGAAGTTTTAGATTGCGTTCGGAGTATGCTTTGGACGGAGTCAATTCAAAAACTTTTTAGGTTTAACAAGGTTCAGAGCACACGACTTTTCAGTGCTTGGTCCCGATCCCTCGGAGAAGACCATCGTATTCGCCTAAATATGGCCCAGCGACGTGGTTCAGAGGTAATGTATGTCACGCGCACCGATCGATACTAAAAGAGAAGCAAATAGCGGGTCGTTGTCCTATTGAACGATTGCATCTGCGAAAGACCAATAGGGGTCGCTTTCGGGCGCTTTTGAAGTACGCTTATCCGCGAGCCGGTACAGGAAGAACTATGCGCAGGCTGCGGAAATGAGCCAGAAACCATGCGACATATTGTAACGGAGTGCAAAAGTATCCGTCCAGTCCTCAGTGATGGAGCCATCCAGCTTCCGGAAGCCCTTGGCTTTAAGGTTAGCGGAAAAGTGAACTGGACAGCAGTAGAGGTTAGTAAAAGAAGGCTAGAATGTCGGTGGGAAAAGAGCAGAGAACAATCTGGGAAGACATGCGAACAAAGAAGTCAGACTAGCACAATAATTTCGTAGAAGTATTTGCTTTTTACTTTGACATTATTTTTTATTTATTTTGTTTGTATTTTTTTTTTGGCGAGGTGATTGTACAATGGCGTTGCGACTAAGGCCGCTGCGCAACGCCACCCCGTTACAAAAGGGAAGCCACTAAGCATCGTCATCATCGAAGCTGGGAAAGTTCAAGCGAGCGCTATTAACGTATAGAAAATATCCGGTGTCTTCAGACGAACGCCTTACCCATGAGTTGATGGGGGTGAAAGAGTATATTATCACCCCTTTCACGAATGATTAGCCAACTATCACAGTCAAGACTACAGTACGTCCCATGCAACCACTATCCTGGTGATAACAGATCTCCCTCTCCCTTTCCCTTCCGCTTTGCTCGTCCAGAAAAGTCAGTCGTCTGGATACGCCTCTCACTACAAATGCATCGAATCGCCGCTCTCGTGTTGTTGTTGTAGTTTTTTTTTTTTTTTTGCAAGAGAGATAAACACAAGAGGGATAAATTACATAAAAATAAAGGCTTAAATCCCTCGACGTCATTGCAGCAGGAACTACCGCCCTACTGTCAGTCTCCCCCTCCCCCTTCACACTTGCCCACGAACGTTTGCTCAGTCGCTCAAAAGAAACACGCACACAAAAAGAAGAAATCAAAACGTACGCGGAGTTCCAATTACGCACTAATCTAAAGCTGGACTTGCAACCGGTTCAGCCCTTCGTGCGTTCATTAGGTACAGTAAAAAGGTACTACGACTCCTTTGTCCAGCCCCAAACAAACGAACAAAGTGAGACACGCCGAACAACAGATGTCGCGAAAGGGCACTACGTGCTTCCAATCCCGTTATAGATAACCACCCGCTGTCGCTGACAAGTCTGGCGTGGTGCGGCACGTGGCGACATCTGTTCACGCTATCGGCTCCTTTCCCTTTTTCCCCCCGCACGTGTCCCTATAATTTAGCGTCGCATGGAGGCAGAAAAGGCGGCTCGTATTTCTTTCCCGGAGGCTGATACCGTTCATGTTCTAGGGAAGAAAATGGGGAAATAGGGAAACACAAAATAAGGGAGACTCGGTCGACAGCGATTGGGGTGGACGGCTTGTCGAAAGCAATGCGAATTAATCTCGACGATGGTGTGAGCTGCTCCCTAAGAGTGCATGACGGGGAACACTCTACAGTATCTAAATTGATCTATCTTTATTTATTTATCTAAACGTATCTAAATTTATGAACGCCGAAATAATTTACGAGGGCAAAAAAGGCGACACGCTTCTGGAGATCTTTATAAGAGTGCACTGCAGGAAAGCATCATTTTTGAGATTTCACCGATGCTGACGTCTGCGAAGACTCAATGGGCAGAGCTCTGTTGCGCCCTGGGAAGAAAAATACGCACAAATGGGGTCGGATTTTATGGCTTCTATTCTGCGCGCTCTCTCAAAACGTGCTGGAAGAATAGGTGGATTGCTCAGAAGGAAATTACCCGTTAATTCAGAATATATTCGAGTGAGTCTGAAAAAGGGAGGCAACAGTCAACAGCGTCAACTGGATAAATAGCAGGGAAAAAAGAAATGGAGAAAGATTAGCCCTCCGTGTAGGGTCCGAACCCGCATCCTTGAGCGCACCTTTGTCCATTTTGTTGCGTTCCGAACATTCCGGAAATCCTATTTTCACGCACACACACACACAAAGAAAACGAAGTCCTTCTCCTAAGCATTTGTTGGCGCTCTTGACTGTAGAGTTTTTTATATGCATGCACACATACAGTGCCCTTTAAATTCATCTTTAAGCTTCCTCTGAATGTGAATATACATATACCCACTAATTATCGCTTTCATAAATAGGCGCTCAGAACACTCTAATTGGCGCATTCTAATTCACCGAATGCTGTACAACAGAAACTCGCTGTTGTCGACTTTGTTTGCATTAAAGTAGGGGTGACCTTTCTGCGCACAGACGAAAATGGGGGACGGAGTAGAAGGTAAGTTTCAGTGGAGTAAGCTTTTTTCTTGGGGGGCCGGGGGCATTACACAGCCCTTCTATAATTTGCAGCATTTTCTAGTTGTCGCGAGTTGAATCATTAAGTTTGCCTATTGGGAATGCATTATTTAGCAAGAGGACAATCCACGCTATCGTTCTGCCGGGGAAAAGACGAACCATAAGCCGCTCGTCTGCCGCCTAGATGAAAAAAATTCATAAGTTTTGCGTTTTTTAATGAACCAAAAATTTATGCGTAAAGCAACGTGAGCAAGGTGGATTAGGAGAACGACAGCTCGGAATGAACTAATGCGACGATTTTTCATCAGCATATAAAAACAAAAAGAAATGAAAGCAAAGTAAACACGACAAAATCGACAGGGCGAAGTACGCAACTGCGGCTGTCCTCAGCTCAGATGACATTTCCGTCCGAAAATTTTGCTTTCAAATCGGAGGCTCGGTCGCCTGTCTAATTCTCGCCGTGCCACTTTTTCGTTTGAAGGTATAAATACAAAGAAAAGGAGGGCTGCGTGCGAGGACCCAACTTTTCAAAAGGCCTGGCATTAGCGAGCAAACATAACCGTCAGCGGGCATTAGCAGACGACAGCGTTAATTCGCATCTGACATGTCGTCTGCGTGTGTCATCTGCTCGCGGAAAACCGGCAGCCATAACTCGGGGGCAGATGGTCGGGACCCTTCTAGATACGTTTCCTTTATAGTTGTAGCTGCTGTGATGCAGATTAAGAAATAAATAGAGGTAATTTAAATCTTACTTCTTTCATCATTGTATTGTCGTGTCTGTAAGTAACAAGTCCACACAACTCGCTGATCGTGTAGGAATGGCTGCGAAGGAGTCGATCTAAAAGCGAGCGTCCGGGGCATTGCCCGATGAAAGGAGGGATTAAGTTTTCTGGGACTCAAGTTCGAGCTCCCGCATTATTGTGCGTCTTCGGAGAACGACGGCGTTTCGTGCTCCTTTTAAGCTGCTACTCATTTCGTGAAAGGAGTTTCGAAAACACCGAAAGAAAAAAAAAAGCATCCAGAAAATGCAGTGACAGTGTCATTCAAACATGGGTAATATCCTATCAAATGCGCACTCGTAGTTTTCTTTTTTTTTTTTTTTGCGAGTAACCAAACGTCACAAAGCAGCCAATTTAATTTTGAACGCGCTTCGCTGCGTAAGTGGAAAGTGGCGCCATGAAAACCACTCTCGCGTTTCTTTGGCGCAAGCTCTTAGCCCGTTGTCGGGATAGAAAAGTTGCTTCCAACAGGCGGAAAAGAATAAAAGAATTCGACGCACCCTGCGTCCACGTCACGTGGTGTTGACAGCACGGCACGTGCACGGGCTGAGCGACGCGATAGAAAGCGACGTCGCATCACGGATAACCAGGGGCGACGTATTCTATTTATTATCCTCGGATCTGCACCGGGTGCGCTCAGCGCACGCGTATCTAAATAAATGGGTCCCGAAGTGCGCGACAAGAGCGCGCGCACACGACAAACCCATACCCCGGGGGGTAGTTATCGGGCTACCGCTTATACGGTGGTGTATGTATGCGTGGGGAGGGTGGGGGGAATTGAACGCGCTGTTCTCGTTTCTATATACGCGACGCTCGCACGCACACTGATGAGATGAAACACTTGGAGTCACGCTCGTTTCAAATCAGTACCCAATGCCACCGCACCGCATCCCGATCCATCCCCTCCCCTTTCCCCGCTCCGCCCACCTCCACTTTTCGCTTCCAATCCACCCCCCCCCCCCCAACCCCCCTGTCGCCCCCCGAACAGCACCGGAGGGAACGTGTGTGCTAGATGAATAGCATTTTTTTCGGTCCTCATTTATTTATATTTTTATAGGGAACAACGAGAGCCTATGGAAATTACAAGATTTAAAAAGAAGAGGAGCCAGAGAAAACCCTTGTGGAACGCCGGGGCTCAGAGATTAGGGGAGAAAAAACGGGGAAGGCGAGGAACAGTGGGAAAAGTGAAAATAGATCCCGCTCGGTTGGGCGGGTTCGTTATAACGGTACAGTCACTCCGACCTATAGACGCTAGAGCGCATTGGGGATGATGACGAGCGGAGAAGGGAGGAGCGGAGAAGGTGGAAGAGGACTCTGGGATAGAGGGGGAGACGACGTCGTCAGCAGTCGCGGCGTTTTGGGTTTCGTTACGCTGACGGAGGGAGGGAAGACGCGCTGGTGGCAACAAGAGAAGACAACTGCAGATTGCTCCTTCTGGGCTTGAAATGGGTGGGAGCGTAATGCGCGCAACGCGGACCCCGAGTTCGGCCCGCTGCCGAATCGAGTTTCGCCGTAATGCACCTCGTCTGCACGTCTTTTCATGTTACTCTGTTTCCGGCGAGATTAATTTGGACCTCGTATAGGCTGGATGTATCGTTTTTCGTTGCTAATAAGTTTCTTCCTGGAATACGTCCTATCTGCTTCCGGCGAGATTCATTTGGACCCTGTATAAGCGGGATGTATCGTTTTCCGTTGCTAATAAGTTTGTTCCTGGGATGCACGATGGAGAACGGAGCCCAAGAGAAAAAATTAAGTAGGTTTTACGAGTACGGATTTGTGTATAGGCCATGCCTATAGCTAGGGGGATGCAGAGAAGAAAAAAATTCCTGCGAATTTCACTCCGAAGACTCGGGTTACGCGCAATACTGCTGAACACGTCTAGCCTGCGCCTTTTCTCGGTCTTTTTTCAAGTCGTGCCCGGCATTTGCTGCCGCGTGCCCCTGACAGGAGATGCACACGTGATAGGCAACTGGCTGTCCACGTGTCCACGGAGTGCTCTTGAACATGCAGTCTGCAGTAGTTCACGTGGGATTCTACCGGGAGGAAAGCGGAAGGGCGCGTTGCTTCGCGTTTATTTTTTTTTGTTTGTTTCTCCTGGCTCAACCCAGCCAAGCTGCGTTTAGGTTTGGCCGGTTTGGTCGGAACCCGTATGAACAACGTTTGGACCCCAGTTTGGGCTACGTTCACAAAGTTGATATTCCCATGTGCAGAACTAACTCGTTTTCCTAGTCTTTCACGCCACGTACGTCGAAAGAATAGAATTACCTTCCAAACTCGACAGCCTCGATTCAAGACCTGAATCATTTCAAGAACGCCCAGCTAACATTGTATACTAACTAGAAATATGCTTACTGTACAAGTATTTAATGACTGTTCATTACAACCACTCCCCTCTGTAACGTATTTTCACCTTGAGTGTAAATAGATATATAATAAATAAATAAAGTCGCCGCTGCTTGCATGACGTACACAAATAGCCCTTAAAGGCCAACTGAACTCAAATTTTCGACAACGTAAAAATAATGTCACCTAATAGTACACATAAAAAGGGTGCGAAATTCAAAATACTGCGTTTTAAAGATCAATGCGGGCGACGCAAACGGCTCGCGAAATTGGCGTTTTCGGAACCGAAACTGAATAGAAAAGGCGGCCATTGCCGGCGGCCGGACGTGACGTACGTGAGGGAACGGAAGCGGCCGCGCTAGCACCGGCGGCCGCTCAGAGCCGCCTTCAAATGCGCGTGGTAGCGTCGCGTTTGGCACTGTTATTTCCACAGAAGAACTTCCACTAACGTTTGCCCATGATAATGCAGTTATGCACAATTCCGGCATAGCATCGAGATGAAGTAGACCGTCCGACAGTAATTTTTTTCCATCAGAATAACTGCAGGAGTGGCGATTCTTGGCATTGCGAGTAAAAAAGTGGACCCTGATTTACAAAGCTACTTGCTCCTACGATATCGAAAAGTAGCTTTCGTTAGCCGGCGCCTCGGAAATCACATCGATCACTTTGAAGGGAACAAACTGCAAGCGGGCGGAGGTCAATCACTATTTCTACAATACATTAGGTACAAACAACTTCGTGAATATCGGCCCAGTATTTTTCACCTTGCTGCACATCGAGAATTGAATGAAAAAAGTGGTCTGAAACTATAAGCCAGCTTCCACAGCTAAATGATGCACTAAAACACGAAAAATTTTCCTATATGTAACGCTGTTTTCTACTTTTACCAGAGGCATGAGCTGTTGAAAACACTTTACTTTCAAGTGAACTAAATCTAACGCTCTTCCACAAGTAAACACTTCACTTGAGAATTGAACAAAAAATATAGTTTATTGTTTAGGAGAGGAGCAGTTTTGTTAGCTTTCGCACTTCGCGAAGACGACGGCCGATATCTGTGCGGATGTGTTTGTAACTACAAGAAAGGCTGATTTTGGTTCACTTAGCGAGTGAGGCAAAAGACGCACAGATGTTTATACCTGCGTGTACACCAACTCTAGTTAGGTCGTGAAACTTTTGGAAAAGTCTAAAAGATGGAGGTGGCGTTGGGCCAGCCCAAATATGGCCAATATTGGACGCGGAAGTGCAAGTGGTCAAGAATTTATAAAGTAGCTTTCTGTGGTAGGTGCAATAGAAGTGACAAATGTAGGGTAAGTGCTCGTATCGCGCTTTTTTTTCCTTGAGTGAAAATATTTTCAAGTAGAAAAAGTTTTGCTAACTCCGAAACGTTCGCAAGCGCGTGAATAGTTTGTAGGCTTCTAAGCTCTTTTATTGCATTGAAAAAAAAAAAAATACCCGCCGCGGTGGCTCAGTGGCTAAGGCGTTGCGCTGCTGAGCACGAGGTCGCGGGTTCGATTCCCGGCCGCGGCGGCCGTTTTTCTGATGGAGGCGAAAAGCAAAAACGCCCGTGTGTGCGAGATTTCGGCGCACGCTAAAGATCCCCAGGTGGTCAAAATTAATCCGGAGCCCTCCACTACGGCGCGCCTCATCGCCTGCGTTGCGTCGGCGCGTTAAACCCCACAATCAATCAATCAATCAAATCAAATCAATCAATCGAAAAAAAAAATCGCGGATATTTCTACCTATGCGGTTAGTTTTAAACATGTGATGATGACGGCGGTACAGCGTGCTGGTGTAGCAGAGAAATCCCGGCCGAACGCATCCCTGCAACCGGCGCAGCGCCATGCAAGTCGCCGGAGAAACGCGAGCTTCATGGGACAGGTTCCCCAACCTCCGTCACAGGCCGCTCGGAACTGGTTTCGGCGACTCTCCGCCAGGTGCATACGTCGTCTGCTCGGGGGTGCTTTGAACGAAGGTACCTGGCGTGCTCTGTGATACTGAAGCTAAGGATTTCGCCATGGTGATTTTAAGAGCATAGACTACTTATTTGGATCAAATCTGGACAAGCAAAAATTTGAGTGCAGTTGGCCTTTAACGAATACCCCAAACCGGGTTGTCTCTGCAATCCTCACATGTTACCTGGACTCACCTGCTAATATTCCTACGGTACTTACGACTTCACGGCCGACGTGTTTAAAAACAATCTAGCACCAACACGAAAAGTTTTACAAGTACATTGACATGTGCACAACGGCCTGATTTGCTTATTTTAGATATATGTCACTTCTGTACTGAAACAATAAAAAATAAACCCTCGCATGGAAGACCTCTAGTGCCATCTAATGAAAACTAGATAAACTGAAATGTATTTCTTGTTTTTTATTTTTTATTTCAGTAAGGATGCACTATATTTTTTAAAGCAGCAAACAAGTCCGTTAAGAACATTTCGATGGGTTTGTAAAGCTTTTCGTGTTGGCGCACGACGCTTTTTAAGGCCGTAGGTAATGAATTGTTAAATCCCATAGGAATGCGGTCAGGTGAGACCCCTTAATATTTCTGCGAAATACAGTAAACCCCGATATAACGGTACTCCACGTGCTCCACGTTTCACTATATCGATACTAGAAAATGTATATAACTTCACGTGTACAAACACAGCCGCGGATGCCTGCACAAAATAACTGGGGCGGAGTTGATAAGATACTTCGAAATGGTTGAGCAATTTATTGGGTAATGAGTCCACTACAGCCCATAGTTATTTTTAAAAAACTAGATTGCGTAGTGCACGCACGGAGTAAAATACTTGAAGGAATGTTGTCTATTTCCCAATTTCCGCTTTGAAAAACTGGATAACAATTTACTTTTCCAGCCGATACTTTTGCTTGTACGCAAAACGTCGCGGCGTAGAAAAGGCATGAAAAACTCATTCCGCATCCCAAGCATAAAAATAAACGCCATAAAACCTTCCATTTCATTACAATAACGTATCTGAGAGGGACATATGCAAAAAGACTGCGTGTCAACCATAGCGGCAAATCCGACAGCTTACTTTAATGCATCGTGCTGAATTCAACACTTCTTTAGACATCAGCATCTTTGGAAAGCTGCGAAGGTATTTTTTCGCACCCACAAAAGAAGCAATAAAGAATAAAACACCTACACGCATCGCTGTCAGCGCATTTGAGTTTGCTTCGCCTCAAGGCTTAGAGGAAAGCGGCAAAGCCGTCGACACGTCGCGCGGTGAAAGCGTTTCGGTTTTGCGCGGGAAAGCAGTCTCCATGGTCGCCCCGATGTGTGCTTCGCGCGTGAACGCCTTGCAAGATTACAGGGAAGCAATAAGTGCATTCTTTTCCCGCCAAAAAAAAAGCGAATTTTTTGGCGGGAAAAGTGCGGATTCGAGAATCAGTAAGCCCCTTCCTTGGTGGCAACGTTTCCCGGTTCGGGGGATTCGGTGCTGGGTAATAATATATGCCATGGCAGAGAACACGCCCCCCCCCCCCCCCCCCCCCCCCCCCACACTTTATGCGAGAACTATGCAACGCCTTCAAATAGACTTACAATAGCGCATGCGTTTTCATGGCTGAGGAAAACATGTCGCTGTGGCTAGCAACTAGATTTCGACGCGGCTTCAACCGCTAACATCTTTCTCGTGTCAATAATGTAGGAGATAAACCATACAGCAGAAAAACACGGTTTATTTCGTTTCTCGCATCGTCGTCGCGACGGCCTCAAACTCAGACGTCTATCGATCCGTACGTGAGAGGCTTGAAGCCAGGTGCGATAGAAGAATCCAATACGGTCAGGCACTGACACGGTCTTCATCGCAAGTACTCTGGATTTAAAGAAGCTTCTTCGCCGCTGCTTTGTGCAAATACCCGGGTTTCGGCAAATGCATACCCGGCAGTTGTAAACCTTGATTGATTGTAGGGTTTAACGCGCCGATGCAACGCAGGCGATGAGGCGCGCCGTAGTGGAGGGCTCCGGATTAATTTTGACCACCTGGGGATCTTTAATGAGTCGTAAACCTGCTTGCAAGCGAAAAAAAAAAAAAAAACACGTCCTGCGTAGGGTTCGCAACGCGATCGTCATGATGGGCATGTCGTAAGAAAGGCTGTATTGATAACGATTTTCATTATGATGATGACTATGATAGTGGTGGTGTGATGATGATTGCGACGGTAACGACGATGGTGAGGTATCGATTGTGACGGGGACGATGATGGCGGTGACTGTAATGGCGATGATGACTACGCTGACGACGATGATGATGATTATGAGGATGGCGGTGGTAGGGATGATTGTAGGTCGTGACGTATGAGCGCACAGATAAATGTTTGCGTGGGGCCAGGTAATATTTAGCAAAAAAAAAAAAAAAAACGACCGCTTGTGCTGCTGAGCCCAAGGACGCGGGTTCCAACCGCGGCCGCGGCCACCGCTTTTCCGATGGAGGCGAAAAGCGAAAACGCCCGTGTGTCCGAGATTTCGGCGCACGACAAAGATCCCCACGTGGTCAAAATTAATCCGGAGCCCTCCAATACCGCGCGCCTAAACGCCTGTGTGGCGTCGGCGCGTTAAACCACGTAATCAAAAAATGATCGCGGAAGTTCACTATCAAGGGCGTCATAAATGGCTCGGCTCTGCCTTTTCCATAAAATCTTTTATCATGATAGCCTTCACGACTTTGTTATAATCTCCCGCCGTCATCTTCACGTCTTGACCACTCCGACAAAGTAGGCCAAATTTAATGCCATACAACAACTTTTTCCAAATCATTCATCCCGTCAACGTAAAAAGACTGGAACAACCTTCCCCGTGATATTGCTGCAATCGTTCATTCCGAGTTATTTATGCTGCTGTTCATAATACCCTTGCGTAACCTTATTTTTAATAACGCGGCGTGCCTTGGATAAACACCTTTGATGTTACTATCGTATGTACGTGCATTTTGAGCCACTGTACAATGTATATTGTTGCATATTTTGTATTTACGCTGCCACGTTTTGTTGTTGTTGTATTTCGTACCCCACTCCCCTCTTCAATGTATTCACACTAAGAGTATTTACAAATAAAAAGATAATAAAGGGCCCTTGACGCTTGTCAGGGCACCCCATAACAGCGCACTAACAAACATTAATGCGGGCCGCGGTGAACCTCGACACGCACAACCTGAAACAAATCCGCCGCTCAACAAAGTAGTAACAATTCCTCCGTCGCGATTAAGAGCCGCCACTTTCGTATCATGAGATCCCTTCGGTCGTTCCCCGGCGGTTACCGACCCTGCATGAGGCCGCCGCGGCAGCAAAAAAGAGGAGCGCGGCTCCCTGGCAATAAACAGGCTCGCGGCGCATGCGCCGAGCGCAGACTAATCACGAGCCTGTACAGCGCGTTCTGCGGGCTAATGGTTAGGGGACGTCTCGGCTATCGATCGGCGCTTAAGAGACGTACGACCGGCGGACACGTGTTTACCGCGGGAGGTCTATAATAAGGGCAGCAGCGAGAGCTGGAAATTAATGGACACACTCGGCTGTACGTCTATATACTGTAACTAAGCCTAACGAACACTTCGCTGACTACCGGGGACGAGAGAGCCAGATGAGGACGTGACGGAACTACCGAAGACGAGCCTAACCGTCCGCTGACCGCTGTGTTTTTTTTTTTTTGTTCTTTTTCGCCCTGGATTTTTGTTCCTGTGAACATCCATCCAGGAGCAATGTTCCGAATGCCTCAGATACGAAGCGCGCATCGCGGAAAGCTTGCGGATGCAGACCAAAAGCACGCGTTGTCGCACCACTGTGTTTAGCACTAAAATGTCATCCGAGAGTGAACGAACGAGTGAACGAGTGAATGAGTAAATGAGTGAGTGAGTGAGTGAGTGAACGAGTGAGTGAGTGAGTGAGTGAGTGAGTGAGTGAGTGAGTGAGTGAGTGAGTGAGTGAGTGAGTGAGTGAGTGAGTGAGGCACCCACCCGCAAGGAAAACTCAGCTCAAGAAATCAAACTTAACAGCATGAAATAGGGCGTGACGACGTCAGCGTACTGCCCTGGCTAAAGACAGCGCGTGTATCGTTCAGTTTAGCGTTCGCTTTCGCTTGCAGGCGGTCCAAACTTTGGCATAACCGCATGCTAATGAGAACGAAGTCCAAATTTAAACCCGGTACACCAAACTCGAATTGCGAGGGAAATCAACCAGGCCCGATCGAGGAGAATTCGAAGATCCCTAGATTGCGAAGAAAGCTTGCGCCAGCGGAGTCTTTAGGGCGCCGCCGGCAGACGATCCGAGCCCGCCTGCAGTCCCTACCGCTCTGAGCCGGCTTGATCGGATGTTTCTCAATTTAGCCGCGTGCTACAAATTAATTACAACCCGGCGGCGCGCTTAGCTGTCCTTCCCCTTCCGGTCTTCCCTCTTGTTTGTCTTTCTTTATCGCACGGCACGTGGCTATTCTCCTGCCATATTTCACGCATCTGATTTTAGGTTGTCCACTTTTTTCCTTCACGTGTTGTTTGCTTCATATAAGGAGGGAGCAGTGCATGTCGTGTATCGCGCTAGAAGATAACGCCCAACTAACGCACAACGAAACCTCACTCTCCGAGCTCCAGTCTCCCGACTCCCAGCTTCGGCTGGTGGAGAGGGAAGTTGCAGCGGGAGAGTCTCCAATGGAGTCTTGAGCTGAGTATAAAGTTCATTTTCTCTCTCTCTCTCTCCCTCTCTCTCTCTCTCTCTCTCTCTCTCTCTATTTCTCCAGCGCATGCGCCGGATGGCCTCAAGAGTCGCTTCTCATTTTTAACGCCGTTTCCCTCCTTGTTTCTTCTATTCTCATTTTAATTCTGTCTCCCTCCTCTTTCTTTTTCGTGTTTCCCGAAACCGCGCGCGTTGATTAATCTCGCGCCCGCCACGCCAGCGCCGATCTTGATGGAAGAGCGAGGAAGCCGGGCGCTTCGCGCGGCGATCAATTTCGAAGCAACCAACTCGGCGTGCTAATTGCTGCGCTTGCGCTGTTCACGTCGATGCCTGCTCACGTCGAGTTGGACGTACAAGTGTTGCTGCTGCGCGCGGTAGGTGTGTAGCGAGTAACAGGCCGTCGACTACGCCCTTCCGCGACAACCGCGTCTGGTAACGAGCTACACGCCTGAGCGGGAACGAATCCTAGTCTTGCGAAAGAGCGGGCCAGATTTGGTATTTAGGCGCGTCGTATGCGGTAGCACCAGTGTGATTGAGGTGAGGGCCCTGTATTTAAAACCAGCCAAACAAATCTGTTTGCGCATGCACGTCCCTAAGACTCGGCACTCTATGGAATCGTTTCTTTTTCGCCACTATACCCTTTTAGCGCACATAGTGAGCCCACCAGGGAAGCAGCCCACTCTTCAAAGAAATGCCGCATCTGGACACGGAGGGAAGAGTCGCAAGAGCTTGAAACATAGAGTCCATACGGTGCTGTTTGGTGTTTATACTGAAACACTAACGCGCAGTTTTGTACTAATAGTGTTTTTTGAGAAGCCTTTTGACCTACAGTGTCGCAGATATATATATATATATATATATATATATATATATATATATATATATATATATATATATATATATATATATATAGAGAGAGAGAGAGAGAGAGAGAGAGAGGGGTCTTTAATGGCACTGGTGAGGTTAGCCTGGCAAAGCTTTCTACACTAGACGTAGAAGAAATGAAAAGAAACTGATGGAGTGATGATCATGACTATGATGACGATAATGCGCTCGCTGATGAAGCCTTGTTTAAAGAGTCTGATCAAGTCCTGTACTTCGCAGGAAAGTTAATAGAGCTTTTGTCGCTCGGGATGCTCGTTTAGGGTTAGGCCAGGGGTATAATACGTCACTTAGCGTTAGTCCAGAAAGTAATTTGCCCAGGGTCACTACAGGGGACGTCCTAGATACTGTATACCGCGCTCACCACGGGTAGTCCGAGAATTCCCCGCGCCATCGGAATATATTTCAAAAACTAGCTTCTCGGCGAGTACGCGGCGAGACTGAAATAATCGAAGAGCAATTGAGCCCCATGTGACGTCACTTCTGACGCCGTGTAGCGCAAAATTCGGAATTCTTTCGGCGTTCTTTATGTTTGTTTGTTTTTTGTTACAAAAAAAAAAGATCTTTTCGAGGATGGAGCTGAGTAATCAAAGGCCAGTTTTTTTGTTTTTTTTTTTAACGAAGTTGTGTTTGCTCTCCATGGCTCCTTTGAAACCCACCGCGGCGACTCCACGGCCAAGGCGACCCGACGCTATGGAACACAAAGTCGTGGATCGATTCTTTACAGCGGCGACTGCGTTTCAATAAACTGGAAATAAAAAAAAAATTGCTCAGTGTAATCTTCATCCAATCAGTTATTAATCCATAGCGGCATGACCTAATCCAGAGACTTCCCTCATTACGAGCCGCCTCATCGTCCGCGCGTTCTTTCCGAGCTTCGAACCGGCAAAATTTGCATTTATTTATAAGCACCCGCCAGGAGATGCTGCGGGACAAAAATGTCAGAAATGCACGAATGAAAATTCCGGTCTCCACTGCGAGCGAAGCTCTCGGAACAACAGCAGGTCCACGGCATCGGCGTGGATGTCACGGCCGCTTTGACCACGGCAGGCTCCCCGGCTCTGCTGACCTTAATCCAGGCTTAATCAGGAAGGCGGCGGGTGGGGGGCATCGGCGTTGCCCGGATCGCCGCGTGCCGGGGATAATCCGGAAGGACGGGGGAGGGGAAAAAGGGAAGATAAAATAAAGGAAAAGAGTTGGCACAAAGTTCCTCTCTCGGTTTCACGCGGGATTGGGTACGCCCCCTCCCGGCGGCTGACTTGGCAGCGGAAGTTCCTGCAACTTAAGGAGGAAGCGTTCGTTAGCACGTCGGCTCCATTGGCTTGACCCGGCACCTTGGGCATCCCCCCTCTTTTCCATCCGACCGGGCGGAAGGGAGTATATATATCCCGGATTAGAGTTAGTCACCAAAACGGAATGCTGCGGCGGCGTTCGTGGACAGTAGTAAAAGCCCCGGGGCTATAGGACGCCGTTGTAAAGTAACGGGCATGAACTCACTGCCAGTCCGTGGGGAGGCTTCATTGAAGTCGGCCTATCCTGTCCTCGCCGAAAGGGTGACCATGTCCCCCCGCCCTACACAAATCAACCGCCCGGTCCGAACCCCTTCGGTTTAGCAGTGACCCCCTGCGCTGCCGACTGGCTGATTTCCTTTTCGGGGTCACGCGTCAGGGTTATTCCCTTCTTGCTTGTGGAGGCGAGTCGATCGTGTGCGGGGACAGTTAGCACTTAGCTCCGTGTGATTGGCCCTTGGCGTAAACTGATTGGTCGGAATCCCCCGGGGCTGAGGTTTTCGGGCAGCACGGGAAAAGGAAGGCGTTCCCGGTACTATACCGTTTCCGGGATCCTAATTGCTACGTGTCTGCTGCCCCACGATCGGGTTTCAAAGGCGCTTCACGCGGACTTCCTTCAGCTTAAGCCTAACAACTCCCAGGGAAACGCCATGGGGCGTCGGAGGATTGTACTGCGTCGGGGAGACACCTGCAACGAAGCAGGGGGCTCACGTCATCGTCTATAACGAACGCTGGGGTTCTTAGGGTCTATACCGCAATTTGCGCTGCGAGCTATGAGCTGATTTGAAGGGGGGGGGGAAATACGGGGGTACCTACGCCTTGTCTTATGATGTGAGAAGAGGTAATTAAGTTGTTCCAAGAAATGATTACGTACGCTCTGAGCTGACGCAGAAAAAAAAAATAGCAGTGGCTTAGTTCGGCTATGCCAGGATATACGTAGCGTGAGTTAAGGTTCAGTTGGTTATTCTTAGCTTTCCTGGTTGTCCAGGATTAGCTTGATTATCATGCTTGCTGCTGCTTCAATGACACACACACGGAATACGCATTATGTGACACATGTATATTTCGCAAGCGGCTCCGGCGCAGCGTCACCAATGGCCCCAGAGCTAAGCTGGTTCCACAGGCGCACGCCGGTGTTGTTGCGATGCACGAGCCGCCGGTTCCACACCCGGCCACCCCTCGCATGATCATTCCCCCACTTACCTCCTTCCCCCCGAAGGGCTTCGTGCCTTCTTTAAATAAACCATATTCATTCATTCAAGTGGGCCGGGCCGCCACGTGCTGAGCAATTGCTCTTCAGGAGCCACGCAAAACTGCTCAACCTCGGCCAGTGTAGCTCACGATGCAATAAATATGAACACACGTGAGCACTTTTTATGAGTTTTGAATGCGAAACCATGAATATTCAGCTGAACGCCTGAGTCGCTTTGTTTCACCTTGGATTGTCGAAGGGCTGTGCAATCTTGCACTGCAGACGCTTTGCTCTGCGACCTGCCTTACAGATTTCGAGCGCTCGTGCTGAGTTAAGTTACTGAGTTTAGTGTCGTCGAGTTTTTTTACTGCTAGGCTTATTATAGCTGAAACGCCACTGAATTTTTTCTTTATAAGTAGGAGACTGGGGTCAGCCAGCTTTAGAAAAGCAAGCTTTGCGCTGGTGTTTTTCTTTAAGTCACCTTCACCACTTCACACAAACGCATCGCTGGAAAGACGTTTTCAGGGTACAATATAAGTTCAATATGATGTTTTATTTTTAAAAACATTAACGTTTTTCTGATTCTCCCGCCCGGCGGAATTTTGCCGATACGATCTGGCTACATTATTACATTTTCGGATTTGGATACGCCGCCTTTTTCGCCAACTGAGCAAAGAAACGCGTGGTGCTCACGTAGAGTTTCATACTAATATATACCAGAGGAAAATCTGTCGCTGCAGTCGCAGGCCGCCGTTGGCGGCGCCATTGCCGCTAGAGACATTCCTCGCCTACTTGGATTAGCTAGCCACATGGCTTCTTTCTTGTCTCTAAGCCAAAATCAGCAAAAAAAAGGGTAACATTTTTTTCTTGTTCATCGTGCATCAAGCTTCTACATGATCACTGACAAATTAATCTTTTTGGAGGTTCAATTTTATAACAAAACAAATTTGATGAACATTCTACAGTGATATCGCTGATTTTTTGCAGCCAGAGCCAACTTTTCAGCCTATTCATGAGCCATGCCAAGGACAAGTGGAACGTGCCTGCCTGCTACATGACGGAACGCTCGCCGAAGCGGGGCTCCCCTAGACAGTGGCGCCATATTTCCCTCAAGTGTATATCAGTATGCAACTCTATGGGTTCTCACGCCTTAAGAACGCAAAATAAATTGAAAGAAAGTGGCAATAGAGGTAAGTGCTTCCGCTGTGAGGTGGTGGGAGTCCTATCTGGGTAAAGCTCGTCGCATTGGTCGTCATCGCTTGCGTAGCAACTCGTCCGAACCTGATCTTCCGGACAAAGAAATTTTTTCATCTGACTGCTCCGGAAACGTTGTGAATAGCGCACCCAAGAGGCAAGGCAAATATCCGGCTCTTATCTTACCGGCGCCTCCTTAGGAATGCCTCAGAATTTCACAGGCCGCAATCGTGAGTTTTCTGCTGAGAGCGTTCCTGAAACGATCCTTCGTCGGGTTTTCTTCCGTTCTTGAACGCGTCACACCATGTGTTAATATTGGTGCGATCATGGGGCCATTCGGAAGAACACTGCGGAGGCCGATGACTCCCGCGGAAGAAAAAAAAATATGAAAAAAAATGAAGCAGTTCCACTCAACGTGAAAGCTGTCAAGTGCAAAGAAGTGATTCGTTAAAAGGGGGTGTGGCGTCCTCTCTTGACCAGTTTCGGTATCAGCCTGGCGTTGATACCCAGAGAGTCTGAAAACGTCCGTAAAGAGACTCTAGATTGAGTTTTCAATAATTCTGCGGGATTAATGCGTTAATTCATGATTTATTTTCTTATTTAAATTATTGTGAAGTTTTCGGCCTTGCAACGGCAACCTCCGTGGCAGCGGCGCAGCGCAGACATCACCCCAAACACTTAGCATACGATCATAGAGTTTCATACTAATATATGCTAGAGGGAAATCTGTCACTGCAGTCGCTGGCCGCCGTGGGTGGCGCCATTGCCGCTAGCAACGTTCCTCGCCAACTTGGCTTAGCTAGCCATATGGCTTTTTTTTTGTCTCGAAGCCAAAATTAACCAAAAATGGTAACATTTTTTTCTTGTTCATCGTGCATGAACCTTCCACATAATCACTGACAAATTAACCTTTTTGGAGTTTCAATTTTATAATGACGAAACAAATTTCATGAACCTTCCACAGTAATATTGCTGCTTTTTTGCAGGCAGAGCGTGCCAACGTTTAAGCCTTTTCATGAGCCATACCAAGGACAAGTGGAACGTGCCTGCCCGGTACATGACGGAACGTTCGCCAAAGCGCGGCTCCCCTAGGCAGTGGCGCCAGATTTCCCTCTAGTATATGTTAGTATGAAACTCTATGTCTAAAGTGCTCCGTACTTATAAATTACTCAGAAACTTCAGCCTGCTTACGGGCTTTGAAGGCAAAAGGATAGCCTGTGCTTTCGGCGACTATGCGGTGATTATCAAACACTTCTTCAGTGTTGCACCGTGTTCGCGCCTATTTCTTCACTTTCGTTTCGTCGTGTTTAGGCGCGAAGTACTAGGACCGGCAGACTGGCCCCAATTCACGCGGCAGCGACCCCGCAGTCAGAGCTCTCCTCTGCTTGCACCAGTTCTACGCACGTGCCGTCACGTGCATCTTTCACGGTGCACGCGTCACGCTAGTTCTTCTTCCACTCTGCCAAGGTGCCGTGTTGGCGCACCTCGGCTGCTGCTCTGGAGACCCGGCCTCAAATCGCCACACGAACCCATTTCATTTTCTCTTTCACAGCGGCGGCCATTTTAGTACAACTCGTGTTGTCATCAGCGGTGACGACTGCACTGTGAGATGATTTACACCCTTTTTTGTTTATAGCTAGCACCTGGGAACCTATTTTCCCTCTCACAGTCATCTCACCTCACCTCACCTCACCCTTACACCCTATCAAAAACAAAGCAAAACACCTTTGAAAGGGTGTATAGTGACGATAAAACACCCGCTAAAAGGGTTTATTGTCTTTTTACAAGCTTTAAAAGGGTATATTCTCGTGTTTTTCTTGTATCGTGTGTTTTTCTTGTGCATTCTTGTTATTTGTGTCTCACACCCATAAAAAGGGTGTGTTCTTGTGTTTTTGCTAGGGTGTAAGGGGATAGTAAACGACAAAGCATCCTAAATAGCGATTTCCTTTGTTCTTTATCATAGGGTGTAACGGTGTTAGTTTACGCAGTGAATGACCGCTCGTCACCGGCTGGGCCGTCTGCGCGTGTGCTTCAGCGCAAGCGAACCACGTGACCAGGAGAGTGTTTAACGGCTGCTTCGCCGGCGCTAAATTTCTCAGTCTCGCCACCGATGGCGTGCCGGCTGCGCTGCCTGTTTGTTAAGGGTGTAAATCGGACACTTTTCGCGTTTGATGAGACATCTAAGGCTTTCGCCTTAATACGACGCTGCGTGCGAATACGATAGTTACACGCAGCCTGCCCGGACCGGGGAACAGCGCACTAGATCCTCCGAGCCTCGCGGAAGAGTCAGTGGGTCATCTCCGCCGAGGCGCGACCACTGTTCTCCTCCTCCCGCTTATCTCGCTCTCCGCACGGATGCTCGCGCAGCATCCGGGATCTGACGCCGGCGTCGGCAATGCCGGCACACGCCCCGGCTCAGGGGGGACTCACTGCAGTCGTGAGTTGTAGCCCGGGAGGGCGAGGATTAGCGCGGTGGTCTATCAGATTACACCGGCCGCTGCGCTGCGTTGCGCGTTCAGGGGTATACGTGTTTACTCGCGCGTGCAGTGCGGCTCAAGGTAAGAAGGCATTTGAGTCTGCTCGAAGTGCGTTTTGCGATAGGGGAACGAGCGCCCGGATTGATTGGTATATAACGTGAGGGGAGGGATCCTGCTTCTCCGGGAACCTTAGCGAGGAGCTGGATAGCTGCGCAGTGGAGCTGCGGACGCGTTCGAGTAACGCGTCGCCATGGCGCATGTGAAGGCGCGAATATTTGAAAACTGCACCTGGCCGGGGTGTGATGCGATGGAATGAACAGACGAATGGCACGAAACTGTAAATTAGGAGCAAAAATCTGCACGGAACTTCGCTCGCGCGAAATACTCGTAAAACCGTAAACACACGCACACACACACATACGCACATACGAACACACACACACACACACACACACACACACACGCACAATTGCGTTATTGTTTTTCGACGGAGCGCCATATATTGATTGATTGTAGGGTTTAACGCGCTGACGCAACTCAGGCGACAAGGCACGCCGTAGTGGAGGGCTCCGGATTAATTTTGGCCACCTGGGGATCTTTAACGTGCGCCGAAATCTCGAACACACGGGCGTTTTAGGTGCGGAGTACCTTAGGACCGCACAATGTCCGTCCGCGTCCGTGGCCATAGCATTTACAACCGCAAAAAATCACACAGGCACCGGCAGGATTCGAGCCTGTGTCTGGTAGACCAGACAGAGTTAGTGTTAGCCGTCTTACCCATTGGGCTACGACCGTGAGTTAGTACCCGAGGGTCAAACGGCTTACTCCCTCGCCTGTAACGGTGCGGAGTACCTTAGGACTTCCCAATGTCCGTCCGCGTCCATCCGTGCGCACACCACCATTCGGCGAAAATCAAGCGAAATTCGATTTGAGCCGTGAGTTGCAGTTTCATTTAGGGAATAATCAAGGCGCAACTCACGGCTCAAACCGAATGACTGTCGGGGCGCAAATCGGATGTCACGCGGGGCGCAACTTGGATGTCATTTCGAGTCCCCGTACTCCGCTCACCCGCCATCATCCACGGAGTGGAGAATCTGCCATTTTTTTGCTTTTCGCCTCTATCAGAAAAGCGGCCGCCGCGGCCTGGAAGCGAACCCGCGTCCTCGTGCTCAGCAGCACAACGCCTTAACCACCGAGCCACCGCGGCGGATGACGGGGCGCCATCGGTTCCACGAAGAAAGCTTTTGTTTTAATACCTTTCGTATACTTCCTTCAGGCAAGAGGGAAATGGAGAAATCATTTGCAAGCACAGCCGCGGGGCCGCTTTAACGTAAGTTGGCACGACGGCAAGCCTAAAGCGTGGTGTTAACGTTTCGTAGTGAAAGGAAGGTTGTATACGGCGGTAGTCGACGAGCCTCAAACACGCCGATCGTCGTTCCAAATGCGCAGGCTTCCGAGCGTCGAACACGCGTGACGGACGCCGACGACCCACGCTTTGACCCGCATACGTAAGGAGGCCTCGAGGAGAAACACGCACTTACACTAAACGCGGTGGCTGCCGTAGACGAGAAGCGCGGAACAAAGAAGCCGTTGCATCACGGCGCTTAACCCAATCGGAGTCAAGGATGCGCTTCCTCGTCCGCGCACGGCGGCGCATCGCAGCTGCGATCGAAGGCCGCAATTTCGCGGACGTACGTATGCGTCTCTCTGTCCGAGTGCTTGCGGCGCAGCGCATCCCGTATTTTTTGATAAGTGGCCGAAGGTGCTCCGGTCTGACCGCACGACGATACCCGAATGATGAAAGTGAGGGTGGTTCCGCGTTTTATCTAGGTCTCCCTAATTTACGACCTCCGTAAAGACTGAACATAAGTTAGGGTATATCAAAATGAGTTTTGTCCCGATAGCAATGTTTCCAAATTTATTGGAACGTTGGAATAAATAATTCAGATATTAAGGAAAACAGATGAAGCAGTAGCGACAGCCCAGCCACTTTTGACCAACGTTACTTTTGACGACGTCTCTATGACGTCACAGAATCTATGACATCACAGAAGAAACATGGCTGTGCCTCTAGTTCAGTTTGATCCTCTCACTTGAATGCTAGCGAGCAGCTAGCGAGCAGTTAACTCATAACCATGTCTCTAGTTCTGACCTATCTTACGTCCCTCCCGCCCTTAATACGTCACTGTAGCGCGAAATTTGAAAATTTTTAAAAATATTTTGCGCCTTTGTTTGGTTATAAGAACATCTTTTGTGGCCTGCGGGAAGCTGAGTGAGTTACCAAAAGCTAGATCTTTCTAACTGAACAGTGTTATTTTGTCTTCACGGCTTCTTCAACCCAATCGGAGTCAAGGATGCGTTGCTCTCTCGTCTGCTTCCTCCTCGTCTGCGTGCGACGACGCGCCGTAGCGGCCATCGAAGGCCGCAATTTCGCGAACTCTCCGGATGCCGGAGTAGTTGCGGCGTACGGCACATCCGATATTCATCGATAAGTGACCGAAGCCGGTCGGGCTTGCATAAGAACGGGCGGTGATTCTCGCATGGTGAAAGTTAAGAGTGCTGCCACGTCATATGTAACCCTGCGTAATTCGCATGCGCTTACCTGCGTTTTGAAAGCGATTGACGGCTGCTCACCAACCAAAGCCATTGCCGAGAAACGTAATTGCGCGATTGTAGCGGGGCCTCTAGATCGGTTTGATAGTATAACTTGAATGTTAACGAGCAGTCAACAACAGATAACAATGCTTTTAGTGCTGGCCTATATCACGCCACTTGTGCGCATATTACGTCACTGTGCCGCAAAATTTGAAACTTTTTCAATTGATTGACTGTAGGGTTTAACGCGCCGACGCAACGCAGGCGATGAGGCACGCCGTAGTGGAGGGCTCCGGATTAATTTTGACCACCTGGGGATCTTTAACGTGCGCCGAAATCTCGTACACACGGGCGTTTTTGCTTTTCGCCTCCATCAGAAAAGCGGCCGCCACGGCCGGGAATCGAGCCCGCGACCTCGTGCTCAGCAGCGCAACAGCTTAGCCACTGAGCCACCACGGCGGGTGAAACTTTTTCAATATTTTTTACCTTTTTTCATTTGGAAAAAAAAAATATTTCGTGGCTGGAATGAAGCTCAGTGGGTTACCAGCTCTGCCAAATTAAACGAAGTTGTATTTTGTCGTCATGGCCCTTTGATAGGCCCCGTCAGTGCCACTCATTCCGCGAGCTGAGGAACAGCGGAAGGCTCGTCGAGGTCTTCTCTTCCCTCCAATTTTCTCCGCGTCGAGTGAGACGAGGACTCACCGGGGAGCCTCCGCCGCCTCTCCTCGTCATTGCGAAGTCGTTGCGCGACACCGCGCGCTGCTGTCGTCGTAGTCGCCCTCGTTGTGGGCGCAGCCGCACAAAAGCGCGGCCGAACCTCTTCTCCCAATTAAAATAACGAGCGCCTCGTCCTGTCGAGCGCGTCGTTGTGTCGCCGCGTCGCCTTGGATTTGAAACTTAAGGAGGTCGGGCGCTGACAGGAGTGGACGTGCGCGCCTTCCTCACAACAGCTTTCTTACGGGATCTGCGGATTATTGTTTCTGCCCAAGAAAGAGACGAAGGAGGAATGTCTTTAGGCAGCAGTCAGCGCTGGGAAGAAGTTCTTGTTTCAGGAGCCCCTGAGACCACCGGCTTCTTGGGCTCTTTGCACCAGCTGACGCTCGCCGTCAGGGGCTGAGAGTAAGCCGGTAGCACGGGAACCGAAAAAAAAATTGTTTGTGAGTGCACATGTGCAGTTGTCCCACGCTGCGCACTGAGGCTTCTTGCAGTGAACCTCAACTGAGGGGAGGATCCAGAGTAATCACTGGAGCGTGTGTGTGCATGTATGTGTATGTGTGTGTGCGTACGTGTATGTGCGTACGTGTATGTGCGTGCATGTGTGTATGTATGTGTATGTGTGCGTATGTGTGTGTATGTGTATGTGTGTATGTATGTGTGTATATATGTGTATGTGTATGTGTGTATGTATGTGTGTATATATGTGTATGTGTACGTGTGTACGCGGGCGTGTGTGTGTATGTGATGTGTGTAGCGGGGGTTACGAGGGAGTACGGAGAGGAGGGGAAACGGGAATGGCAGAGGCTTCAGACATAGTAAAAGTACTGTTATTCAAGCCTACGACTGTAAACACGGAAAGCTGAAGACAGAGCTCGAAAAAAGCTTGAGCGAAGCGCCTGAAGAACCAGAGGCATGGCATACCAACCTGCCCCAGCCCAAGCTTTTCTTTGTGCTATGCTCACCCAACTCCCCGAATCCGCTGCTGTCCTCTAGTGCATTCTGCATTAAAAAGGGCGCAATCAGTTACGCGAGCTTTGTTTGAAATCGCACGCCTTCTACGTCCTTCGTCGAGTTCAAACAACGCGGCTGGTTTTCGGATACACGGAGCGATTTCCCGGCGACGCTTTCCCTCGTAGCCTCTAAACATCGGTCCCAGGCAGCCAGGGGGGCGCGAAGAAGAACCGCGCCGACACCGAGCGAAAGCGGACCGTGGGCGTACGGCGACGGCTCAAGCGCGAAACGCCTCTCGTGCGCGATGTGAGCGAGGAGCAGGCGTTTCCGAGGTCGTTCGCACCATTCGGAGCGTCTACACGCGCATCCACAAAACTCTGGCGGGGTCTCGAAGCCAGCGGGCATTGATGCGGCGGCAATTGTTGCAGCCCGCCGCGGGCCCTTGCAGTAGTGCCTCATGCACTCTACTCGGCGGCGGCGACACAAGCCGGCAAATTGGCGTAGACGAGCTGATGCGCGCGCCAGCGGGCTTGCGACTTAAACGAGGTCGCTCTGACCGCCCTCGCCCCCACGACAGTCCGCGCCGTCCAAGCGCGGTGTCTCGCCGCAACAGAGTGGCCGACTAGTCTTCTGCCGACAGCGATTCGCGGGAACGCGTGTCGGGCTTTCGTAAGAGGGGCTGGAAAGTGTGCAGCGCGCGTTTGTTCTGGTCGTATACGCGCTGCGCTTTCAAAACTCTGCACTTCGAGAGGGCGTTTTCGAGTTTAATTTGACGCGGCGGCACCTTGCACGGCGTTTGGAGCGCTGGAAAGTTGCAGGAAGCTGGTAAAGGCATTGCGAAGCTGCAGCAGTGCATGTTGTATATTTATTTCACATCCAGTAGAACCCCGTTACAACGAAGTCGTGAGAACAGGCTTCGTTATAAGCGCTGTGTCGTTAAAAGCAAGGATGATTTGCCCTGTACGCGCACCTGCAGCTCTCTCTCTCTCTCTCTCTCTCTCTCTCTCTCTCTCTCTCTCTCTCTCTCTCTCTCTCTCTCTCTCTCTCTCTCTCTCTCTCTCTCTCTCTCTAAGGTTTTAAGGTATTTTCACGTAAGTTAATTTTTACACGTGAAGTATATGTTAATGAACCTTTAAACAGAGTTTCCAGCACCGTTGGCGCGACTCATACATTCCAACATTGCTTAGAGCAGATGAAACCTTAGGCCTATTTGAGACAAAACGTGTCCATCACCGGAAGAAGAAGCGTCCTTTCATTAACAATACACTACGTATTGGTTCTTACAACGACGAATAAATAAAAGCGGGTTGAAAACGGGAGACGAAACGAGGCGATATAAATAGCATAGCAACCACAACAACAACAACAACAAAAAAAGAAACGTGAAGAAAAAGACGTTGCCTCACGCTGTCGGCTTGAGCGGCTCCAGTAACTACGTTCTGATGGTTTAAACTGCACAGTTCGGGTCAACTCCTCCGGTAAACGTTTAATTGAAAACAAAAAAAATCACGCCATATCCACGGAATGAATGATGATAAGTGGGGCGAAGCTCGAAAGGGGGAGATCATCGGTAACCGTAACTCTCCCGTGAAAGTTCGCCCATTACATCATTTAGAAAGACGCAAGACTGTGTGCGTACATTGTACAAATCAACTTTTATTTTCGGAGTCAATGCTCCCAGGCCCAGACCTGGTGAAAGACCCCGCGCCATCGAGGACTACCCCGCAATTCCACCACAATTTGTCACGTAGGATGGGACACAACGGTAAAGAAAGAACTTTTATTTAGGGCGAACTTGTGCCCGAACAAGACGAGAGGAAACGAGCAAAGGTCCTTGCGTCTCGTTCGATCTCCGAGAACGACTGCCTGCGTTCGTGGCGTGATCTCTTGCGTGATCTCCCCCTCGCAGTGCACGTGCGCTCGCGCCTCCGTTGGCGAACACAGACAAGCTCGCGCTCCCGGTGCCGAGTTTGCGCTGCCGGTTGCAGCCGGTTCTTGCGCGTGCAACGCGGCCCACTTTGCGACATCTCCGAAAGCATGCGGCGGTCACGTACCACGAGACACAAGGGATGGACAGACCCATGGCTTTAGGAGCTTCGCCCCTAAAACTGCCTCGTGCTGCTGCTTCCCGCATTAGCCACGTGACCCATGCGCTGCTGCAAGTGGTGACGTCACACAGTTGGAGGCATGGGTAGCTACTGTCGTTCACCTGCTTCAGCTGTATCCTAGTTGCCTGTGTGTCCTCATTCGCTAAGATCGAAGATGCGCCGACATAATTTCGGATCGTGGAAATACAAACATATTAGACGTATCATGCAGACTAAGTTTATACTAAACGAAACGAAATGTCACTCGCGGCGAAAGTATTCGCGCGATCAATTGATTATGTGCTTCGTCAGTTTCATTTTCTAGATCTATTCTATTTGTCAATGCATTGCTTGACGCAAAAGTCCCCCGTCCCCAAACATTTGGCCTACATTTCCGCCTCTCTCTCGTCCCTTCGGCAATCTATCACTGTACGGAGCCGGCCACCCGCATTATTAACGATCTTCCCTGAAAGAGGGGGCCCTCTTATCCGTTTCTCAAATTCGTACCTAATCCGTATAACCGAATCGCGCGCACCCCAAAATTCAAAGCTCAATACGACCAACCCGCCTCAATCATCAAACAAGTTTCTGAAATGCACGACACAGTACGAAGAAAAAGTTGGGAAAGGATCGATGCCGCGTTTTCTGATTTGTAGTAAACAAAAGAACGCAGAGATTAAGAGCGAATGCGAAACAAATTTAAGGAGAGGAAAAAGAGAAGAGATTAGAGCAAGGATCGCTGTAAAGAGCCAAATTCCGCCCTATAACCGGCGCCCGTGTGGGGCTCCCGGCGTGGAATATATTCCGAGCGTATCATTAAAAGGTCGTCCATCAGGCTTAAAGGAGATGGCGTGCGCACAGGCGGTGTGTTTATATACGTCCATGAAGAAACATGCGGCCGGTGGACGCACGCAAACCGGCCCCCGGACCCGGTACGGAACGCAAGAGAGCGTCAACCGGCGCTGGGTGTGTAATAAAACGTCGAAAACTTCTGGGCTATCCACCAGATATCCGCAACGCACGCACACACGCACACACAAAAAGCATTCGCTGGACGGAGATGACAGCAAGTATTCAAGGGCCACATGGGGGCAGAGGCTTATGCTTCCTTCGATATTTGATGGGAAAGCAATAACCACCGGACGGGGGGGGGGGGGGGTTCCGCAGGGTCGCGTGGTAGTGCCACTGCTGTTTATATTAAAGTTTATTTCTGCATATATACACTCTCCTCGCCCACTCTTTTTCTGGGTTTCTGGATATCTAATCGTGAGATGCTGCTCACGTTTTCATTTTTTTTTCTTATTCACGATTCTTAAAGGTCGCTACTGCACATTCCAGCTGCGTCTGCGTTAGTGCGTTCATGCGGGTGCGTCTGTCTAAGCGCTTATGCGTGGTGTTTTCGATGCGTTTGTGTGTTCGCGTTTGTTTGTGTTTCTGAGCCCTGCTTTCTCCTTTGGTTTTGTTTTGCTTCTGGCGCCGATCCACTCCCCTCCCCAACCGTGCGCGGCTAATCTCACTGCGTCGGCCAGCCCTCCTTTTAAACCCATAATCGGATTATCCGCCCATGCAGATTATATTCCAGACTTCGCCTCCCCTCTTTATCACCATGCTCCTCTCCTCCCCGCGTTTTTTATTCTTTTCGAAAGCGCTTTACACCCCCTCCCCACTTTATTCTGTACCGCCATTCCTATAGTAAGACCGAGAACAGCACTCAAGGCCTTTCTCGACTTTGCTAAGCCCTTTTCATTGGTCTTCGCATTTAACAAAGCTCGCGTTATAATTTGACGACGGCTTTATCTGGTCATCGATTTGTTTAAATTCCTACAGCAGGTTTGCATATTTTGTTCCCAATTTGCGTTACCCACGTGACGCTGGCTGTGTTATCTTAATATAAGCGACCAGCATTGTAATGATACTTCTATTTATAATAATAATATAATAATACACTCGAGCCCCGTTACATATTTTCGTGTTTATTTTACAGTGAGTTTTTCGAATCTATAGTAAGGAGATCTATAGGATCTCCTTATAAGGAGAAATATAACATGAATTTCTCGAGCTGCGAACTTTTCGAGACAGATTAGGTTTGTTTCATGATCAGGTATTTGGGGACTAAGCAAAAAATACATGAGAATGCGTAAGCAATGATGCTTACTAAATTTCGCGAGCAAGCCTGGATTGATATAAACCTGAAAAACTCGAAACCCGGGTGTTTTCGTTTTTCGCCACCACCCCGCGGTCAGGATCGAACTCGCGTATTCGGTATCAGCAATCCAACTACCTTAACCCTAAGCCACCGCAGAGTTTTTTTTTTCTTCCTTTTCAAAGCTATCAGCATACTAACAACACAATTCCGCAGTTCACGCCAAATACCGATATTTCCGTACCCCTGCTTACTTTCGTGGTTGCAATCCTGAGAGTTTCGTGGTTGCGATCCCGTGGTTGCGTGGTTGCGATCCTTCCCTTCCCATTCTCGTACGCTAGCTTCCAGTGAGACCTTATTAGTGTTACTCGGCGTGACATATCTGAACTTTGCAATAAAAGGAAACCTTGTTCCACACCTTGGGGCGTGACCAAATTGACGGGAGCACATTGTGCGATGCCTCAATAACTTTCACCGCAAACGTCAGTAACCATGTCTCAGTAATAGAACTGCACTTTCACGAAGCTAACCTTCCGTATTGTTTTTGCCGGTGCTATGAGAAGTAATAAAAAGTTGAACGACGAAACCCCCTCAGGCATCTTATATAGCTGTCCTCAAGAAGTTGGCTGCTTGCGGCCCTGAGGTAAAAGCGTTCATTTTGCTCTAAACTCTGTCCGTCCGTCCGTCCGTCCGTCCGTCCGTCCGTCCGTCCGTCCGTCCGTCTGTCTGTCTGTCTGTCTGTCTGTCTGTCTGTCTGTCTGTCTGTCTGTCTGTCTGTCTGTCTGTCCGTCCGTCCGTCCGTCCGTCCGTCCGTCTGTCTGTCTGTCTGTCTGTCTGTCTGTCTGTCTGTCTGTCTGTCTGTCTGTCTGTCTGTCCGTCCGTCCGTCCGTCCGTCCGTCCGTCCGTCTGTCTGTCTGTCTGTCTGTCTGTCTGTCTGTCTGTCTGTCTGTCTGTGCATTGTTGCACGCACAACGTGCGGAATGAGCATTCTTCTTGCCCCTGAAACGCGTTCATCAGCTCGAATGTCTGTCGCCCCAAAACAGAAGGGAATATTTCGACACAACTATACAGGCTGATGATTCCCTCGTATTGATGTATCGGTTTCGTGGGGCCCGTGCAACACGACCGTAACAACCTCGCGCATTATTCAGTCGCCGATTATGTCGCGCCCCCTTCGTCGACAATGAAAGAATGCCTCCCTCACGGACAAAGTGAAAAAAAAAAAGAAAGCCGGCGCACTAAATACGAGGGATCGAGAAGAGAAAGCGGGGCAGCGGAAACAGGTGTACGTCACTCGGCGTCCAAAAAAGGAAGGCAGACGTGTCGCGCGATCATTATCGCCTTCAACCGGCGCTCAGGGGTCGCAACCTCCATCAATATGGACCCGGCCCGTGAAAGCAATGGAGAGCCATCGACGTCATCATTAACAGTACAATCGACGCAGCACGCGTAGAGTACGGCACCAGGCTGTGCCGCCAGACGGCGCCGCCGGTCGCCGGTGCAGAAAGAAAGGTGGCAGACGCGTGGAGGGGGAAGGTTGGCCGACCCCTACCGACGACTGTGGCAGCCGAGAGTGCCACAGAAAAATATGGGGGCAATGACGTCAGAGCGAACTTCGCCGCGAGCTGTTTGGTGCGAGTTTCTCTTAACAAAGGCTGGCGGAGGTGAGTGCTTTAGATGCACGCAGCGGGGTGCCTATTCGAGTGAAAAAGGTAGGTGGGGAGTGCTAAAGGTGGAAAGGGGAGGGGGGGGGGGGGGAGGGTTGTCGTGAGGGGAGTGACACGAGACTAAAAGGACACGCGCGGGCCATAAAGGTGTCAAAAGAGTCCATTACGCTGCCGGGCGGACTGTCTCGTCGCCGGCGGCAAAGGCATCAATACATCGGGACCCGTAACGACCAGCGTAGAGCAAAGGACGCGGCAAGGGTCTAGGAGAAGTGCGGCGTAATTTTGCTTTTTATTCCGCTCGTGCGTCGGTGCATTGGGAATATTTTGACAAAAGAAATTGTTGGAGAGAGGGGACTGCGGGACCAACTACAGGAGACCGAAAAAAAAAAGAATATGAACAAAATGGGTGCAAGGAGACGGCGTTTGAGAGACCGACCTGTAAAAACGGCAGGTGGTGCAGTATTGGTGTTGTTGCGGACTTGTTAAAAAAGAACACCGCTTGAAATATGGCAGTATACGCTCGCCGTCGACGTAGTTCTTGTTTTGTTTCGCGCGCACGGCGTCTCCTATGCGGCCCAAGGTTGTTCCGCGACATTGAAAGGCAACATATGTTTTACAACTGTACACGAACGACCTTCGTCTTCTGTACCGGTCATTGACACGTAGTTTGTTTTACGTTTCATGGGTGGACCAATATACTTCGGTGCAATCAGATTTCCCACTTACCTGAGTAGTTCCGCTTCGCGTATAAGAATTCGATACTAGCAGCGCTGGTTTAATTTGTAAAAAAAAAACAAAAAAAAAACACCGCGCCAATTCCGCAGCGACGCGCGACAATCCCACTACGACCTAACACGCTTAAAACCGGGCTGTAGCAACAGAATCCATAAAAAAAGTGAACTAACCAGCTCAGTCACAGCCCACTCTTTATTCAGTTAAGCCTAACGAACGACAATCCGCATTTCAATGTACCGCGCGCACAAACGTTGCACCCGAAACACAATGAGTTTTCGGCGTAATGCAATTCAAGGTACAAGGCACTCTCAATCGTGCTTGGGCGTTAACACGCCGCACCCTTCGCGTTCGCGGAGGCTTCTTTGCATTTCAAGTGCAGACGTTGAACCGGACCCCGCATATAATGCCAAAGCGTTGTCTGTACTCTGTTGCTGCACGAGTGCTTATTTTTGTTCGCTGTGCTCTCCCGTGGAAGGGGGTGTTCAGGTTTTGCAGTGCTCCTTCCTATTCAGCGTAGTGCGACCTTGGGTCGTATGCGGCCTCTGGGGAACGCGCGGTATACAAGCGGGCTGTTGTATGGAAAGCAAACGGCTTTTTAAGCCCCCCTTCAGAGCCGGGTATGGGATTGATCTAATTTATGGCCCAGCCGACGGGGTCTCCCGTCGAGAGTGCTGAGTACGAAATAAAAGCGACTGTAGCCCAGGAGAGGACACTTAGCATGGGGGAGAAGAAAAAAAAGGTAAATGACGAGATCGAGAGAGGAGGAAAATAAAAAATGGGGAGTAGTAAACTGAAAGTTGCAAAAAAAAAAAAAAAAAAAACGAAGGCTTCCTGGACTAAGGAGGCCTCCCACAACGGAGCTCATGCAGTTGAATAAATGTTTATACCTCCTGTCATTGAAATGTGATTGGAAGCTTCCCAGGTCATTTTTATTTGACTTACGCTTTTACCACGGATTTTGATACAGCCTGATTGAAAATTGAAGAGTGTGCACGACAAAGATGAAACATTGTTTTGCTGCCTTCAGGGCAAAGAGAAAAGTGTGAACTAATTATCTGAGTTCATTTAAATGCAAGGCAGTTGAAACATGCAGTGCACTATTAATTTGTCCAGAAATACTGTTTCTTAGCTGTATTGGGGGTAGCGAGGCCTCGCCAGAATCTTTCAATTTGTTGTCCTGACTTGCCCCTTCCAACGTGAGTATACAACGGAGTCTTGCTTAAGTCTTGAGTCTTCTAGAGCGCGCGCGTGTGCGTGTTTGTGTGTGTGTGCGCGCACACACACATACACGCACTCCTTTTCCTCATATATATATATATATATATACATATATATATATATATATATATATATATATATATATATATATATATATATATATATATATATATATATAGCGCGCGAGAGAGAAAAAGAGAAGGTTGGGAGAGGAGAGAGGAGAGGGGAGGGTAGAATAAAAGTTAAAACTTACAGAAAAAAAAAACAACTGCCGCCTTTGTGCACAACACCTACAGTCGTTATACACTTCGCCCTGCGGTTGCGTTGTTTATGCCTTAACGACGCCGCCGGAAACGAGGACAAAGCCGCGAACGCCTCCTTTTACTGAGCACCGCTCGAGCCTACAGCGCGCTTTCCAAAGCGGCCTGCACATATATAGGCTATATCTATATATGTTGTTCTGCGTTTCCGCACGTCGTCTGGTCTCCGAAGGAACCCGCATATGAGACTGCAGCGACGGCGTAAACGATGATGACCCTTCAACCGCCTCCCGTCTCTGACGAGAATTCCTTCCATTGGTCGGCCGTTTTGGCTTCCACCGCGAGAAGATTGCCAAAATAAAAATCGCGCCCGCGCAAGAAACGTGGACTTCCGCGCTAACAGAGCCGTCCGTCCGTGCCCCTTTGTATTCTGGGGCGGGTTAAAAAGAAGTAGCCAAAAAAAGTAGCCAGAAAAGTCGGGAGGCGATGAGGCAAATGGAAGTCCGCACATGGCGAGAGCTGTGGTGGCTCGAGTGTTCCTTCCCGCAGCCATGTCTGGCAGCAGCGGCTGTGGCGAGAGACGGTATGAAGAGGGCCATGTGGTCTTTGCGAACGAGATCACGCTTCGAGCCGTCTGCGGATGCACGCACACTCCTCCCGCACACACATAAATGCGCTTGGAGGCACGGGTATATGTGGGGCAGAATCACATATTCCACCCCACATATGTGGGGCGGAAACTACGGGGCACAAACTTGGAGGCTCACTAAGAGGGTTCAGCGTAAATTGAGGACGACTCAGCGAGCAACGGAAAGGAAGATTATAGGTGTAACATTTAGGGACAAGAAGAGAGCGGAGCGGCTCAGGGAACAAACGCGTGTTAAGGACATATTAGTAGAAATTAAGAAGAAGAAATGGTTCTCGGCAGGGCATGTAATGCGAAGGCAAGATAACCGTTGGTCAATAAGGGTAACAGAGTGGATCCCTAGAGAAGGCAAGCGTGGCAGGGAGTGGCACAAAGTCAGGTGGGCGGATGAGATCAAGAAGTTTGAGGGGATAAATTGGTCGCAGTTAACACAGGACCTGGATAATTGCAGATTAATGGGCGAGGCCTTTTTCCTGCAGTGAGCGTAGATAGGCTGGTGATGATGATGATGATGATGATGACGACGACGATGATGATGATGATGATAATGTGGGGCGGAATATAATTTCGGCCCGCATAATTTCGCCCCAGGGATTATGTAATTCCGTTTTTTATAATTAACTCATGTAATGCCGCTAACCGACAACCAGTTGGCCACAAGGGTGATGCAGCAGCTACCGAGAGACGCAACTATAATAGATGGGGCATTTTTTTGTCTGAACTAGTGCAGATTAGTGCAGTGCCGTGCAGACCGGTGCATAGTGCTACTGGGGGTATCAATTAGTTAAAATAATGAACATATGCTGCACTGCTTGCACTGGTGAAGCCAGTTTAGGTATAAAAAATGTCCCTAGAAGTGTAGGAGAAAACCGATGATTCGATGGAGGGATGAGAGAAGGAAATTTGGTGGCGAAGAGTGGATTTTGGAAGCCAGGATAGGAGCACGAGTAATGGGAGTTGCCTTCGGGCTAGAGTGGACATTATGATGAGGATGACGCTGATGATAGTGGAGACGACGACGATGATGATCCTAGCAATCCCAACCTGCTAATTGTCACGGGCGAGTCTCAAATAACAAGGAGAGATCTAGGTTCAGTATGCACAGCTATGTGAGGGAATATGTGAGGTTAATAAGCGCGCATGTGAAGTGGATGGAAACTGTCGAAGAAGCGTGGCTGCTATCCTCGCTTTCCTCATTATCCTTCAAAAGAGGGAGATGTTTTTTTTTACATCGAAGCTGTTTAAGTTTGAGTTTGGTCCAGTGGCGTTAGCAAAAATAGAAATAAAAAAACAGTGCCGCCTGTAAAGGGTGCACCCCCGCAGATAGGGTATTATAACAGTGAAGCCGGCTTGCGCATCTTCTCGAGTGTGATCACAAGAGGCATATGCGTATGCGCACCCTATACTATACCATTTAAAAAGTGATAGTCTTCCTTGGGCTACTAAAGCGCAAAAAAAAAGGCGCAGCTTTCACTGGGGTATACAACGATGGTGAAACAGTAGAGCGAGCTGGGGGTCGACCCATCTTCTTCCCCCCTGAGATCCGCTGTCAGTGTGGAAGACCGAATTGAATGGCGTGGTAAAATCCGGCTAAACTTGGCCTCGACCCTCAACACTTCGCCTAGCCTAGCGAGAACATTGCAAAACCAAACAAAACTTAGCAAAACCCAAAGAAGTTGGGTCGACCCTCAGCTCCACTGTTTCTCCAGCCTTGCACCACTAATGCAACCTGCGCCGTTTTAGGTGCGCAGTACCTTAGGACCGCACAATGTCCGTCCGCGTCCGTGCGCATAACATTTACAATCGCAAAAAATCACACAGACAACGGCAGGATTCGAGCCTGTGTCTGGTAGTGCGGAGCACCTTAGGACTTCCCAATACCCGTCCGCGTCCATCCGTGCACACACCATCATCAAGCGAAAACCAAGTGAAATTCGATTTGAGCCGTGAGTTTCAGTTTCATTTAGGGAATCATCAAGGTGCAACTCACGGCTCACATCGAATGACGATCGGGGCGCAAATCGGATGTCACTCGGGGCGCAACTTGGGTGTCATTTCTAGTTCCCGTACTCCGCACAATCGCCATCATCCACAGACTGGAGGTGCTGCCATTTTTTTTTTTTGTGTCCTTCTTCTGTTATTTCCTCCGGACTGTCTTCTGACGTTCCCGCTTTCTCTCGGAACGTGTCCTTTCGTGCGCCGCGAGACAAAATCACGAAGGAAGAAAGCAGTGTGACATTATTGCGGGTATGTTCGAATTTCCGAACAATCGAATAAAGACAGCCTCTTCGATCGCAGACTGAGTATGTAGTACGGTCGCAGTTTTGCAGCTTCGATCTAACTTCCTTCCATAAGATATATTATACGAGGAGTCGTGCAATCTGTCGTCAATTCTAGGCACATTCCGCAGCCGTCGAGACCGTGCCCACAAAAATACAGCCTTTTCACAATTCAGGGCTAAAGCAGTAAGGGCAGAAGGTACCGGGTACTTAACAATTCTTAAGTCGTTAGTTGTTGAAAACGACAGCTTTTCTTGGGCTACTTATACGCAGAAATTTAGGTCTGTCTGTATGTATGTTTGTCTGCCTGTCTCACTGTGACTCGATTCAGCCAGCCGGCCAAAGTGAAACAGGAGCTGCGCAATAGTCTTATATATACCCACAGCCAAATCTAAACGTCTAATTCCGGAGTCAATGTTCATACTTGTCAACACTGTTGAAAAAGAACAAGACTATGAAAATATAAGGCATGAAGTCAATACATCAGTGATATTTGCATTGTTCGTTTATTAAAAAATTCATGGATGCTTGCATGTTCTTGCGATAGCAAATGAAATACAATATCCACTGCAGAAAACCGTCGCCTGCTGTTGCCAGCGCTACTATAGCTCCTCGAGGCGTTTAAGAAATCACATGGCAAACGCAACGAAAGGTTTCACTAGATAGGCTCCACGTTATGCTTGGCACGCTCGCGGAGTAGGGCAACGTGCTTCTATAAACGTTGTAGTAGGGTGCCTCAATTCACGCGCGTCTTCGCCGTACGGCAGCGCTGACATCGAAGCACCCGACTTGGAGCAGTGAAACGCGGTAAATGTAAATTGACGTGAGCAAACCTTTACCGTGTTATCTTGGGAGTAACGGCGCGGGAGAGGAACAGCACGAGAGGTGAGCGGGAAAGAGCAGGGAGGCATTTAAATGGCAGGGGTGCCAGTCGACTATCGTCTTTCGTCGACATTTGCAACGAAAGGAGCGGATACGCTGCCAATTTTTTTTTTCTGTTAGATCTGTTAGCTCCTCTAGTTTTTCTAGTTAGTTCCTGCTAGTTCTTCATCTTAGTTGTTTTCTGTGCTTCATTAAAAAAAAACCTATATAAAAAAAAGAGTGAAGCGTGCAAACAAGTCCTCCTTCGGATGTAAAAGATGCAGTGAGGATACGTGCCTGCTCTTTTCACCATTGTCCGCCTCCTCATCACCGTCGAAATGAGGGGTGGGTGCTTAAAACAACCTTCAGTTATACGTGGTTTAAACTTTCAACGACTTCGTTTCCACGTGTGCAACATTACCAGCGCACAGCATTGCGTACGCTCTGCAAGCGTACACGGCTGCGATGCCGGCAGTGACAACGGTAACGCAGCGATGGACACTGCACGGCCCGTTCCGCTCGCACCTCGAAATGTCCTTTTTGCAACGACTCCGTTTCCCTCGAGCCGCCGTTTCGCACTCGCCCGCCGCGGCACCATTACGACGCGGAGCGCAGAATCTTTTCTCGAGCCACCACCCGCTGTTTTTCTTATTGCATTTTTTTTCTCGTTCCAGAAATACTCCGGAGTTTGAAGTCGTTACGGCGTCTGCAAATGTTTCGCGGCGCCCGAAGAAAAGGACGAAACGGGCTGAGAGGACGGGGGACGCGAAATGAGCGAGCCGTTCGTTCACGGTAGACAAACTCGAGAAAATTTTCTTTTGAGAAACAAAACCTGCCGTCCCATTTAAGTCGGGGCGCACCAAACGGCGCAAGCAGGAGTTAACGTGTGAGAAACCCCCGCTTCGTCTTCAGCAGCAAGTCTAAAGTATACACGGCAACCCTTTTTTCGGCGACTGCCATATACGCGCCAATTTTTGGAAAGTTCGCGCCATCCCGGGGGTGCCGTTTCATGCATTTTGGGCTTGTAGAGTGACAACAACAAGATAACGTTAATCATTAACGCCGGCGCAAAACCCGTCGCCGGAGCAAGCATGAGCACTGCAATAACTTTTATTTCGCTGTTCTACACTGCGTACAGGCGCTCACTCGCTAATTCGACGGTTGAAAGCTACGGGGCACGTAAGCTCTCCTTTCTCACGTCAGAATGCGCGAACATCACTTCTCGTTGAGTTGTGGGAGCATATATCCACGCGTGTACAAGGTCGTGTTGACCTCGAAGCCAGTGGAACTGGCGGATCGGCCTTGAGCTTTCAACGGCCGCTGCCCTCGTCATCGGCCTATTGCCTTAGTAGGCACGGGAGAACTGTGGGTTGGTCTACTGACATCGCAGTCAAATGCAAAGGGATTCATTCACCGTGGGCTTCTGAAGGCAGCCGTCATCTTGGTTGTCCAATCCCCCTGAGTTGTTATGTTGAGGTCGAAACCAATGATTGACTGACTTTAGGGTTCAACGCGCCGACGCAACGCCGGCGATGAGGCGCGCTGCAGTGGAGGGCTCTGGATTAATTTTGACCACCTGGGGATCTCTAACGTGCACCGAAATCCCGTACACACGGGCGTTTTTTCTCTGCGCCTCCATCAGAAAAGCGGCCGCCGCGGCCGGGAATCGAACCCGCGTCCTCGTGCTCAGCGAAACCAAATGGGAACTGCAGGTGAATCGGCCTTAAGCTTCTGACTGCAGGTGTAAGTAACGCCGTCACTGGCCAAGTGGGCATGTTGTTAAGCCTATACTCAGCCTTAACGTTAGGTGGTCTTAACATTCAACCTACGGACGCACGCCATTGTTGGTAGACTCATTGTACGTCATTGTACGTCAAGCGGCGGTATACCAGTTCCATGTTTCATCTGGAGGCGTTGAAAATACGTCGTACGTTCGTCAGCAGAGTAGGGACACTCTTGCAACTTCCCAAACAGCCTCATCCCTGCATCCCATTTGTGAGGTGCGCCACAGGTTGTCGCTAGCCTCCACCGTAGTGACTCCTCTTTATCCTTTTAAGAGCAGCCCGGTTGGCACGTCTTCCGTTAACGTTAGCCCACGCTGCCATCACAGTATATAACGCCATCACGGAAGATCACTATTTTCTATTAGAGATGCAACGCAGGTTCCCCACTGAGAACGGAGGTAATTTCTTCCAACGAACCGCGCAAGTCCAAATGGCCCGCCCTCGACGTTTGGGGGCTCGTTACAGCTTATCCATCGCGCGCTTTTTTTATCCTTCGGGGGAAAAAAAAGCGACCAGAAGGACAGGCCGAATCCGGCGAATCAGAGTATATGGGTCTATATATACGGTTTTAGCACTCGCAATCACTGGAGGCGGTAACGTGCGCGCCGAGAAAGCCTAGAGAGAAAAATCTCCGCCCGCGCTCGTAGATGGAGATGCACTCGTTCGTACTTCTCTTCCTCAGGGCACTGCCTCGAGGGAAGGATTGGCCGCGCTGGAAGAGCGTAATCTTTGAAACGAGCGATCGCTCCACGCGGGTGCTAGAAAGACAGAAAAAGGGCGGGAAAAAATGAGCGGGAAAAGTCGAAACGTGGAGGAAGTAGAAGCTGCGCTCGGAAGTGATCAGGAGGAAGTGCTTCGGGTTGTCCGCGGTGTTTCCGCTTTTGAGGACGCGATCGGGAGACCTAACGGATCGCATCTTTGGCTTCCTCGACGCGTATATCGCTGCGGCGGTCTTTTTCGTGCGATCGGGGGCGTTCCTGCGTCGCCTCGCCGAAGGACGCTTTTTTTGTTCTTGTTGTTCTTTTACGTTTTTGTTGTTTTTTTTTTCTGGCAAAGTGCGTCGATTTCGGTAAGTGTGGTCCCAGCTGAGCACAAGGTAGTACTCCTCGGTATTTCTCGATTTATCTTCCCGCCGAAAGTCAAGAAGAAGCATAAATTTGTCGACAACAAAAACATCCAATCCTAGTCGAAGTTTCTTTTTAATTTGTCGGCTTAAAATATTAGCCTGGTTATTTTTTTTTGAGTCCGAGAAATAGGAGGCCAACAAATGAAGTTTACTTTTTAAAATTTTTTTTTTCTCATTTTCGGTCTTCGCATACCTGTCCTTTATACCTGACATCTCCTTGAATTCTCTTATCAACTTGCAACGTACTGCAAACCTTCGTTATAACGAAATCGCTTATTAGAGATCAAAGCATCTCCACTTTTAACGAGATGTTGCTTATACCGAAGTCAGTTTTTTTTCTTTGTAACCAGGTGCGGATCCAGGTTTCAGCTTTAATCATTGATGATGATGATGCTGATGATGCTGCTGCTGATGATGATGATGAGGAGGATGAGGAGACTTTTTTATTCACCAATATTTCGGGAAAGCAAAAATTCAAGAAATAGAGAAAAAAAATATCTACATTTTTCTACGACCTGATGGTAATCTTCCTGGGGGTATAAATTAAAAAATTAAGGGAGGGGTCAGAAAATTCGAACCCCCTCCCCCCCCCACCCACCCCCCTCTGCATCCGCAATGGTTATAACTATGGTTGAGTGTGCATACGCAAACTTGGCGTAAACTTTTTTTTTCTCCCAACTTTTCTTCATTTCTGGGGCTCGGTCGGCGATCAAACCGCCCACTTCATGCAAACATGTTTTCCTTTTTCCCTCTCAGATACTGCGGTCCACACCTAAGATAATCTCTCTCGTCATTCCTCAATCCGTTGTTCGAGAACCAGGAGCTCGCGGAACAGCGCGCGTACATACACGCCCACGCGAATCCAAACGCCAGGCAGTCGTCCCCTCCCTTCACCTCTGTATCTTCTTCGACGAGTAGGGATATACAGCAGCGTCGTATGCGCGCAAACATCGCCGCACTGCCCACGCCCAACACCCTAGGGCAGCCGTCATCCCTGGAATTCATCGATTTCTGCCCACGCGCCGTAGGCGCGCGCATATATAGCGACCATCTCGAGCTCTCTCGCTCACCTGCGAGAAACTGCGAAAGGTCACTCGCGTGCCTGCCTTGTGCAAACACTGCCACCCGACAAGCGGTCGGTTCGGCAAATAAGCGCTTGATTGACACAGTGCGTCCCACGCTTCGTCTTGCATATAGTAGTGCAGGCGCGCGGCGTACGTGCTCACTGTATGCGCTTGCGTGACTGCAGTAGCTCCGGCTGTGCCAATTAGGGCGCGCTGTAAAGTGAAGAGGACTTGTGGTTGCCCGTGTGCAATCTGCGGGGGCGAGGCTTCCCGACACGCGAGGAAGAACTCAGGAGCGGGCGCTGATGAACGCCCTTGGACTGTTCCAGCGCGTTTCAGGAACCGGGTAGCTGTCTTGCCGGGGCGCGAATGTTGGGGCGTTCGTTGGTTGTTGGAGCTTCTTTTCCGGTATATTGAAGGGACCCTGCAGCACTTTCGATAAACGCTTTTACTCTTTCCTTCGTGTGTGGAAGCACTGCGAAAGCTACACGGAGCACGGAGCGGCACTGCGTGATTTGCTCGTCGCACCAGATACGCCTTCCGTTCCTGCTTTGCTTTTGTGACTTTATTTTTAAAGCTGCTATCGAAAAGCGTTCATTGCTGCAACTGAAGGAAAACGCGCCAACAGCCGCTACGTGGCCTCAGCGACGTAATTCGGGCTGTCGAAGGACGTCAAGACCGGGAAACAAAGAAAAATATTGTAAGCGAATTTCCAAGTTATCTGATGAGCATAGAGCGGTAATTTTTGGCTGAGGTACTTTGCGGCCCCCTACTTTATGTACTGGGTGTGTTGGGTGACCACGGTCGGCAAGCACTTGAGATTTAAAAAAAAAAGTTGAAAAAAGTGTTGCAGGGTCCCTTTAATTTGGCCGGAGTGATGCTGGATAATTGCCCAAGGAAAGAGGCATGTACGCGTGTGTAAAGTATGTCTGCAGAACTTGCCATTCTGAGGGTGCATTATAATCTCAAGTAGAACTCAGTAAGGTTGTCGAAAGAAGGCTGTGCACGTTTAACAACGTGTGGGTACGGGGTATACTTGGTATTCCATGATAAGACTTTCGAACGCCAAAATGTTTAGACGAAGGACGTAAAGGACAGAGACATACGTAAAGGACACAGAGCGCACGTCGCTGTCCTTTACATCTTTGATCTAAATAATGTGGCGCTTGAAAGCCTATATTTACGTTTGCACTGATAAGCTGTTTACAAGAGATTACAGCCCGCGGCGTGGAGAAATAAATGTTTGCACAGTTCAAATGTAAAATAAATCATGCCACAAAAAATTCACACAACAGGGATTTCAGGTAACCTAAACCAAACGAGCTACGCAACGCACCATGGTGGGAGGCTCGGAATTAGTTTGCGGGTCATCTAGTTATTTTAAATTAGAATTCCAAAAAGAAAAGAAAATCCATAGAAATTGCGAAAAAAAAAAAACCGCTTAATGAAACTTCGCTGTTCTAAACAGTATCAGAACTGTAGCAGTGAAAGTAAGGCGGCGTGTGTTAGATGTTCGGCTGTCAGAACACGACCCAGATTTCAATTGTCCCCTCCACCAGATAGAGAAGGTAGCGGCATAAGCGGCTGAACTCTCTCTCACATGTCTTCCCACCAAATTTTGAACAGCCTCCCCCCCCCCCCCCCATCTCACCCAAAAAGAAAGAAACCCTGGCCACGCCAGTAAGAACAAGCTAAAGCAGCTATACAGTTATACGAAAAAAAGAGCTTTCAAAATTTGTGTAAGCTTTTCTCAAGCTTGAACTGGCTACGTGAAAAACATCGAATGTACTTGAAGCAAGCGCCCTATTCTAAACGCGTCTCTCGTTTCCCCGCTAAAATCTATATCGCGTGGCGGTCGCTGCAGTCGCAACGCAAATATCCCCATTCCGAGTAGACAGGAACTTTGAGTACTGCAGTCATCGTATGGCTCGGAAAGCAGCGAACAACCTACGCAATATGCGGGACGTAAGCAAACAGAATGAAATGATAACCAGGAGATAAAATGCACCAAGCTCATTTGAATTATCTGAATTGCGGCGCATTTGGCCCAAGTCATGTGCGACCCCATCACGGGAAAATGTCTTCGTAGGACGGAAACCCGCGTTATCACATTTAGTAACTCAAAGCCGTTTAGCGTTGGGTGGAAACTCCAAGCCCTTTGACATTTGGTGGAATGAAGTTTTCGCGGGGAATTCAAAGAGGTCATTCAGCCAAACCATTCGATGTAGAGACGTTCGCCCAAGCTAGGCTCCACGTTCACTATACCAGCATACCCCGTGGCAGAGGTTAACAAAAATCTAATCATGTCGTAGAAATTTTCCGCCCGCCACACTCACTCAAGTATGAAACAGCGCAGATGCACTTAGTGCGCATTACAGAAGAGAAGAAACACACCTCGAGGCGGCGGCTCGACCGCTGCAGCTGCGGCATGAGCGCCGCGCGCAGCGGGCTCAAGATCGATTTTTTTCCCGCGCTCAACGTCTCCTCGTTTCTCGGTGCGCGGGTCAAACCGAAAATAGGTGTCCAATCAGAGCTAGAGGGAGCCCAGGCAGGCGGGAACGTGGGGAACATACGGCGCTATGTACAAGAGACGGCGACAGGAATGTACACGAACAGCACTGGGCGTAGTACGCCACCTTGCGGCACGCCGCAAGATCGATAGCCGGTATACACAGTGCACGGCCACTTAAGCATCGTCTTCGCTTCCCTGCCAGCCTGTAGAAGTGGATCGCCGCAAGGGAACGCGCTCACGCTTCTTCGATTGGAGCAAGAAGAAGTGAAGAAGCCCCGGTGCCGTGTAATGTGTACACCACCTACCTGGCCGCAACCCGAGAGAGCGCCCTGTCTCCCTGCCGTTCGCTGCCTCTCTTTCCATTTCGATTTCTTCTGCACCGTCGGCGTCCTAAGCCTAATTGCCAATAACGTGTCCAGGGCGGTGTGGGAGCGTAAAGAATTAATCGAGGATCTCGGAACACCTCGTTCCGTCTTCTCGCTTTATGAGAAACACGAAACGGATGAGTTGGGGGAAGGGATCTGCACACGTAAGTGGACAGTGCGTGCGCACGATGCGCAAAGAGGCGTTTTTTTCGATGGTACTACACTCTTTGCCCTATATCCTCTGAATTGGTGACGATGCTTATGATATTATTTCGAAACATTGAAATGGTTAGGGCAGGGTTAGATGAGCGGATTATAAAATAATTAGGTTGATGTGCGACAAACTACCGAGGCATTTTTCTGCATTCGGTTAGAATTTACGCGTAACGCAAATATATGTAAATAAAATCTCTTGCAGTGTTTTTTGTTTGTTGTTTTGTTCAGTTTAAATCGAGAGCTTGGTATTTCTGAAGTTTACTTAGGTAGAGTTCTCCAATTCATGGTATAAAACCTACGAATTGAGCTGGCGTAGACAATCTTCTTTCTGGTCGCGATGCGGACAATGGTAATGCTGCTACAGTGCTGCTGATGATGATGGCGCCCTTCTCATTTGTTTCCTCGCCTCTGATTCTCTGCCTACGAATCTATCTACTTACCTCCCCTTTAAATCAAAAAGCGACCGCCGGAAAATTTGCGATTCCGATAAGTCAAGAACCAAGAAGCCTCGGCAGCGAGCTGGAAACGTCTTCACCGTCAATTTCCACCCATTTGCGTTTCGATTGCGGCCGACGCTTTGGCGGCACAAGAAAGTGGGTGGGGAAGTCCCGCGAGACTAGGGGAATTTCGTCCGGGTGTAGCGTGAAGAATGTAGCGAATGACAGACGGCGGAAAGGGGGTAGGGGGCGTGCAATCTGAAAGAACGAAACGGTCGGGCAGGAACGCGGAACTTCAAATTATTCGACCGGAAATGGGAAAGTCGCGTCGGATTGTTACTCCGGGGCCAATCGGGGTTGGGCACGACTTATCTCGGAATAACTTCGTCTTCTTCATCTTCTTCTTCTCTCTTTTTTTCTCTGTTTTACTTCAGGCTTGCAAGGATGCGTGCTAATAATGATGGCATGCTGAACGAAAGGCTGCGACTAAGTGCTGATATTTTTTTTCGGTGAACACCGACATCGTGTTCGGCGAATCGAGTGAAACTTCCTCTACAATTATGTAAGACATCTGTGTTTCCATTTTTTGTGATAAATAAACGTTTGTTGGGCAGTCAGAGTTCGAGATTTTATTTTTCTCTCACAACTTCGAGTGAGTGAGTGAGTGAGTGAGTGAGTGAGTGAGTGAGTGAGTGAGTGAGTGAGTGAGTGAGTGAGTGAGTGAGTGAGTGAGTGAGTGAGCACAAGGTATGTTTCAGCCTAAGAAAAATAAATCAATTAGAAAATATGGGTCAACGAAAAAAATAATTACTGATGACCTATTCGAACCCAATCCTGTCTTTTTTACAAACTGAGATTCGCCCTAGTTGAGTTCTTTTACGCGTCGGTTTTTTTTTTTAACTTCGTCAATTCCTCACAACCAACGCGTTCTTGATCACAAAATCCATCGCTGCTTCTGATCCATAACTGAAAACCTTATTACCTCGCCGCGATTCGAGCTGCCCAGTACCCGAAATGACCGAACCTTAACACCATAAGAAAACGCGGGAATCACGATTCGTAGCGGCGGTTAGGCCTTGCGTTGGTAATCGATTAAAGCCAAGCTTCTCCCCAGACGTTGCCTTCGACTGTGGGAACGGGCAGCCAGAATATAACGCACATACGACAGCAGCTAGACCCCAGGAAACAAAGGAAACCCACATGCCAGGGCAAACGAAGATCGTGAAAAGGTACCAAATAAGACAGGGCGCACGTCCCCCGTAAGCTCACGAAGAACGCCGCGGAATCGAAGAGTGCTCAGCCAATCGCACGAGCGCAAAAAGAAAGAAAAAGAAAGGGAACTCATCTTCGTCGCCTCTTTCCTTATTCTCAGTGCGCGGGGGTCTCCGAATTCAGCGCCCCCCGCCGCTGCAAACGCCGTTGTTTCATTCCAGCTCCGGTCATTACCTCAGGAGCCGTCTCCCCGAACTTACCCGACGGCGAATGTATCATTGTTTCTCGGTGTACGCGGGCGCTTTTTACGAGCTTACAAGGGGCCGGCCGGGCGAGCCTCTGGTTCCCGGTATTACGAAAAAAAAGCGCGCGAAACGGGCACACACACGCACGCAGGTACACATGTACGTTTAGGACGTGCAGACGAGGGTGGATTCTCCGACGAGGACGAAGAGCGGCCTGTACCCACAAAAGCGCGCCACGAGGAATTGTGTAATGGTGGTGGCGAGGGAGCTAAACAAACGGCGTTTACGTGTGCGCTGGCAATGGACCACGGTACAAAGCGTCTGCCGACCTCTTACATGACGCCTCTGTGGAAGCGAAAAAAGGTGCGGGCAACGCTGCTTCGTCTGTAACGCGGCTTTGAGGCGCAGACGATTTTCTGCTAAAACCGCCACAGAGCAGACGACGCTTCTTCCTAGCAGACGACGCCACGGGAGGCACGACGATTGGGCGTGCGTATGCGGACGGAATCCTCCTCTCGAACCACGACGGGCGGTAATAGCGGGGAGCGCCGGTGTTGGTTGTATCCGGGAGGGGTGGTGGGTGACGTTTGGGCTTCCTGATCTGCGCGCGTCTGTTGCGCAGAAAGAAAGAAAGAAAGAAAGAAAGAAAGAAAGAAAGAAAGAAAGAAAGAAAGAAAAGAGACGAGAGAGACAAAAGGTGGGGAATAATCTCTCGAGTCAAATGCTGCGGAGGAGAACAGTGGTAGCGTCTCATCAATCTTTGCGCCCTCAATTAGCCGGCTAAAGTGACCGGAGTGCGCCGCCCATGCAATTTCGAATCTCCCGCGCTCTAATCGACGGACGTGCCTTTTCCGATCTGCGCCGTTGGGTTACTGTCAGCGGGTCTTTTCGGTGATGTGTGTCAGCGTGACGCGCGTTCTTTACGGGTGAGAGGAGACGTTCCGAGCCGGTTGACAGTCTTTGCAGCGCCGAGGAAAAAAGGAGTGGTCGCGTATGACACGGAGAAGGACGTCGTCTTTGGCTATGACACCGGCTTTGGCTTTCGAGGAGGCGCCTGTCGGGTCTTTCTCCTTGCGCTGCGTCAAATCAGCCTGATCGCGCAGGTCAGTCGTCACATCACTGCGCTATGACCGAAAGAGTAAGGAGAAATGCGGTGCCGAATAACCGCGCTTCGGGTGAAGACCGGTGCAAATTAGACGCCGATGTAACTGCATCGTTGCCTTCGGAGAAAGACTTCATCGAAGCTCCTGTCGACTGGAGGCTTACGACGCTGTCTACCTTGCTTCGAGGTTGGGAATGAAGGGTGCGTTTGAAGGGCTCCCAACAATGATTGGCAAGTATTTCTAGAAGCAAGTATCTGCTGCTGGCTCTTATTCCAAGCAAAAAAAAGGACACCTTTGCAGTAATCAACTATTTATGCGCTAATCACGCCACGCCAAAACGTCCCGGATATGGGGAACAAAACCAGGGGCTTGCCAGGCGTGTGACGTTGGCGGTAAACTCGCTACAATTTGTTTCAGTTCGAGACAAGAACGAACGAGCACGCGCAGTAGCATGGGTGGCTGGAGGATGATAGGCGGACCGTAATTTCCCGGCCTGACAATTTAAGAAAAAAAGATGAAGCTTAGGTCGGCTTCCCAACAGTGCACCCGAATGACTTGAGAAAATGTTGTCCAAAGAAGAAAATGCAGTAAACCCTCGCAATAACAAGGCCCTCGAGACGGGAAACTCACTTCGTAATAAGCGATGGTTTCTTAAAAGCAGCAAGCTCGCTCCATTGCAGTTGGTAGTGTAAAAGTATGTATGTATGTATGTATGTATGTATGTATGTATGTATGTAGGTAGGTATGTATGTATGTATGTATGTATGTATGTATGTATGTATGTATGTATGTATGTATGTATGTATGTATGTATGTATGTATGTATGTATTGCTCTTTAGGAAGAGAGGAAGGTCCACCAGCAGGCGTATATTGCCTCGCCTAGGGGTGGACACCGGAACGCCTGTTGGTGTAGAGGAGAGGGGATGATGAGGAAAGAGTACATAGTAGCGGATTAACATGGAAAGTAAACAACGCCAAATATTGTATTGGTTGATTGATGGATTATTAAAAGGCGTGCGTTGTATTAACGACAACTTGCTGCAGCCAAGGCTGATTTCCGGCATAATCTTCCTGAGCTCTCTACTTCGCCGTTCTTGCTATACGAGTGCGGTGTAAGACCATCCTCTCGGGCAGTTTTACCGAAATGCGCTCGATCGACCAACCCGTCGAGATAAAAACAAGAACGTTCGGCGAATCGCGATGCAGAACGTACTTTTTGACTTGAAAAGTTCTGTCAGGGTTGTGGCACCACGCAATGCTATAATAATCACGCTAGGTCACAGCTAAGGTAACTTCTTCGAGTAAAATGGTATGCGGCATAACTTTGCCAGTCCAGTGCACTGCGATGAAGCTGAACCACGGGATTGCTTTTTATTTATTTATTTATTTATTTATTTATTTATTTATTTATTTATTTATTTATTTATTTATTTATTTATTTATTTGAATACCCTCAAGGCCCATAGGGCGTCACAGAGAGGGTCGGTAGCAGTACTTTATAGCACACAAAGGAAAAAAAAAGAATAAAAAACAAGAAAAAAAAGCAGAAGCAAAAAAGAACAAAAAACAACAGAAATAAACTACAAAAAGAACTGATGCGAAAGCAAGCAAACAAAACACAGCAGAAAACGAATACTGCTAATGGTTACAAAAATGCTGAGTAATGGCAGGTTTAAACACTGAAGGGTCTTTTGAGTATGGACTTGTGTGAAGTCAAATTAAGCCAACAGAATCCAACAGTTTTTTTTTTTCGTTATTACACCTTCATTCTAGCCCCCTTTCGGATCATCCATCTCCCTCACAATTAGGAATGCACGGAATTACTTCAGGGTAAAGGAAAACCAAAAAGACAAAAACAAAAACGCCACGAAAGAAACGAAGCCACCCCGCACACATTCACTTTCTCCCAGCAGCCATACGTTTCGCTGGCGGCAGAGAGACAGAAACCATCAAACAAAGAAGCGCATTTTTCTCCCCCGACGTGTTTGCTTTGCCCAACCACGTTCCGCTCGGCACAACCACCGACGTCGTCTTCGGAGGAGCAAACGTCTATTTGCGCAGCGTGAGTACAGCTCGTTATGCGGCGCGTTTAGGGCACGATCTCGCCCGGCACGAAGTCGAGCAAACGCCCAGCCCGCGGCCTCGGCGCATACACCGACCATGCGGGCAGCTCCCGTCGTAAAGAACACGCTGCTGGTAGCATACGCACCGACGTCTAGACGAACAAGAGGAAAAGCCACGCACTGCACAGAGCGCCACGAATCCGCTCACTCGCTCACTCCTTCACGATCGTCTGCGCGGACGGAGCTGTCGTGTGGCGAACGCGAGTTGAGACGGAACTCGTATAATGGCTCCTCGGCTTTCTCATCATCTTAGGCCCAACTCGCGTTCCGCACACACACAGAGCTTCTTAAAAGAACGGGCGTAATAGTAGGCGTGCGCGCACAGCGGGAAAGAAAACGGGGGCCTCCCGCCGAGAGCGAAAACAGACGACCAGAAAAGATGGCGGCGTGCTCACGCGGTTCCAATCAGCGTGCGAGAATTAGGGCCACTTATAGGCGGGAAAGTTTCGGTGTGCGGGCGAGAGAGAGAGAGAGAGAGAGAGAGAGAGAGAGAGAGAGAGAGAGAGAGAGAGAGAGCAAATGTAAGATGTAGTTCCTGAGAAAGTAAAACGAAAACACAATGTGGTAAAAAATAAAATAAGGCAAATTAGAGCGGGGAAAAGGCAGGTCTTGAAGCAGACGATAGTAAAATGGAGTGCGCGAGAGCAGACGACAAGTGTGTGCAGACGATTACTGCGCTAACAAAGCAGTTCGGATGTAAATAGTAACTCATACGCGCACACGCACGCACGCGCACTAACGCACAAACGTGCAGGTTCGAGTTGAAGAAATATTCGCTCATGGGCACGCTCATTCTGTTCCCGGTTTCACCAAGACGCAGCTGAATCTGCTCGCCGTTTCACCAATACGTAGGGAACGCAGAAGACACCAAAGAAACATCTTCCCAGCAGGTTACTTTCTGATAGGTATTTTTATATACTACGAACAGTACGAGACGTCGTGCTAAGAAACAAAAAAAAAAATGAAACGAAGGGACGAAGGAGAAAACTGCGCCACAAGTTTGTTCTTGAGCTAAAGGGGACGGTCGCAGTAAGAAAGGTACGTCGTTCCGGAAAGCAAACACCACTTATTGCAGCAGAAGAGAACTCACCGGCATATATCAATACGGGGGAGGAAAGTACCAAGCAAACTATCCGCCGGCCGAAACCGCCGATTGGGAGGTGGAGGAGGAGGGGGCGAGCTGACATAACGAACAATTCGCCCTCACCCTCCCAGGGCGGATCGCATCCTCCCATCTGCGGTTCACGAGCGCGTGTGTTTAGACCGGGGAACGAATAACTAAACAAAAGATGATGGAGAGGAGGAGCGAAACAAAACTGCAGCGTCCAGAGAGAGAGAGAGAGGGAAGTAGGAGCTTCAGAAGAAGAGGCGAAGTGGGTAGGAACTTCTGTCCGGCAGACATCTAGACAGGGTGTGGGCCGGCGCTGCTACCAGGCAGAGTCGGCTGGTCACGACTTTCTACGGGGGCCCGCCCGCCCGCCCGCCTGGACGCCCGAGCTAATGCCCCCGCAGTAGCCACGACGAGCAAAGCGGCGGCGGGGGGGAAGATGCTGCGGAGAGAGAAGTGATGAGGAAGAGAGAGGTAGGGGAGAGAGGTCTGCCTCCGTGCTAGCTAGCCGGGCACGTGGGCTAGCAGCCGAACGACTTGCGGGAAGGGTCGTCATCGACGGTGGTAGCGGCGGTGGTCAAATGGTGGTGGCGGCGGCTGGCCCAGCCGGCGCTCCTACCGCCCCAAACAAGACAGTAGTGGATATACGGAGAGAGAGAGAGAAGGAGCCGCGGCGTGAGCAGAAGACAGGTTATGGCGGAGATAGTCTGGCGTATGTTCTCCAGCGGTGGCCAGTGCGGGAACGCTCTCTCGCCGTGCGCGGCTAGTTTGGGCAGAGATGGACGAAGCTGCCCGGGAGAAAGCTGCCGGTCGGAGGCACCGGGGATCGTACATGCGCGGAGGGGGGAGAGGAGGCGGCAGCTCCAAACCGGCCGGTAGGATGCGACTGCAGCTTCTGAAAGCAAGACCGGGAGGAAGCAAATAGATGGCAAAGCGGGGAGAGATGGCTGTGCGATATGGCTGGAAGACGTGCAGGGGTGGGCATGGCTGGATAGTGGCGAGGGGGCGTTCGTGCGCACACAACGCTACTCGGTCGGCTGCGGATGGACTCGGCTCGCCGAGGCAAGTACTGAGCTGGAATATGCGAACAGTAAAAATCGGTGAAGCGCACCTGTATGAGTTCCGCCTCATTGTCAACGCTTCATCGGTGCATGGGCGGAGGTTGTTTCGGCGTAAGTGTTTTCTTACTAAGTATAAATAAACGCGTAGGTATTGCGGCTGACTGATAAGGCAGAGTTATCAAGCAAATCAGTGTTAGCGCAGATTTACAACCAGTATACGTTTGTTGGCCGTCACCAGCAGGTGTGCGGACCAGCAGATAAGGGTTTGAAAATTGGTTCCGACGTTCTCTTCTTTGCGCTGCTTAATCTTCTACCTACCGACTCCTAAGACACGAAAACAGCTACAAAAATATTGTTTTTTCAATCAACGATAAGTTGCACATATGTTGAAACGGCGAGAAACGAATAAACAAGATCTTTAACGTGCAACAAGACGACAAAAAATATTATAAAACACGCTTCGAAAAGGGATTGACTGCTATTGTAAACCTGCACATTCATATATTTGCAAAACAAAAACAAAAAATACCAACATTTGGAACTGTATACTTACAAATAAATTACATTATCTGAGAGTTAGCCCCCTCAATACATTTAATCTTCAAAGTTCGCTCAAAATTAGCCTTGTAATAGCTTTTTTAGCTACCTGTATCAATGATTACACAGTGGTTACTAGCACAGCATGCACTGGACGCTGTGTTTCATTGGCGGAGCTAGGCAGAATGTTATGCACCAGGTCCAGTTTTGAAACCACTTTCATATCGTCGCGTTCGCCTTTAAATCGGCCCCACTAATGAATTACGGGGAAAATTTCGCAGCGCGGCCAAATCGTTTCGTCCGAGTGCCGGGGCTTAATTTTGCTATCAACTCGCCGAATAGCGGTCGCCAATATAATCCACGGAAGGCCTGCCCGTTGCGTTCGCCCGCCTGCCTGCCCGTTACGGTCGTCCGCGGGCGCGCATTTCTGAATCTCGCTTCCCAGTTTATGTAAGGCCATTTGCGAATTCCGCGTGCGCTTCTCTGGGAGCGCGTCGAGGGATCACGGCTGACCCATCGTCCGTTCCCACGTTCGTCTGAAGAAGACACCATCAATGGCTACTGCACCTCAAGCCTAATATGCGTTCAGAAGGTTTCTCGGGCATGCGTGCGTGCGTGAATATGTATGTATGTATGTATGTATGTATGTATGTATGTATGTATGTATGTATGTATGTATGTATGTATGTATGTATGTATGTATGTATGTATGTATGTATGTATGTATGTATGTATGTATGTATGTATGTATGTATGTATGTATGTATGTATGTATGTATGTATGTATGTATGTATGTATGTATGTATGTATGTATGTATGTATAACGGCCGCGGACGTGTCTGTCTGTCTGTCTGTCTGTCTGTCTGTCTGTCTCACGGCGGTGTTTTTAATCGACTTCTCTGTGCGGGGAAAACAAGCTACAACGGCTTAGCGCTATCCGAAAGAAGAACGTCCTGCAAAGGATGCTTTGCTGCAACCATACCCCTTATAGGGGAAAGGCAACTTTACGAACATGGACATAAGGTGAGTGTGAACTGTAAAAAAAGTTGCGTGATGGTGCGATCTTCATTTTCAGGTGGGCATCGCTTTGGCCTCAAAGGAAGTCAGCAGGGCGTGGTAGACTCCGCCGGAGCGCGCAATCTCTAATATTTAGGGATGTGTTCAATTCGAGTGTTCTTGTCGCCTTCCAGGGACGGGACATTCCCGGATCCTGGAAATTGCTGCTGCAGGCGCTCAGTTCTTTTATTTGCAGGCCGGAGCAGACACACAGCAGGTGTTTGATTTTAGTTTGATCACGAGGTTTTGTAACTTAAAACCTTCACGCTGTTATTTGTGAGCAAAACATTCCAATGGCAGACACCCATCGGGGGACTCTTTAAACAGCTAGTACTATATCACGTCAGAAAATATACACCAAGCGTGTTGGTCTGCCGGCGGCAAGCATAACGCTGCTTCCGATGTCATTAGCTCAGCAGAGACTGACGACCTAAGATTTTTTTGCGACGTATGGTACGGGGCGATATTACGATGGATCTAAAAAGAAAGTTTATGACGGGTGTTCGGTTCTTACAGCGTCTATATATACCTAGATATACCAACATAGGTGTGTAGTTTATACGTCTATACAGGTCACATTTATCTACTAATGCTCGGTGGAGAAATCGCCCAGTATACGTTATTATGGTAGCACTAACTTTGCAGTACGTCGTGCACGTCATATAAGGTTATAGATTTCACGCCGTAATAGGCCATTTTCAGGTAGCACAACAGGCAACCAAACTTTAAATTATAATTACTTCGTAACACTGGCTCAGGCAATGCTTCAGCGCATGCCCATAACAGTCGAAAACCGTAAGCGAGAAACGAGGGCCCGGCTGGCTTTCCCCAATGTTGCGTAATGCACATAAACCGTACTACGTAACTTGTAATACATACTGCCCTAGGGAATGATAGTGGAAACCCAATGATAAACAATGACGCGCGCCTGATTTTAGGTGCGGAGTACCTTAGGACCGCACAATGTTCGTCCGCGTCCGTGCGCATAGCATTTAAAATCGCCAAAAATCACACAGGCAGCGGCAGGATTCGAGCCTGTGTCTGGTAGACCAGACAGAGTTAGTGTCAGTCGTCTTATCTATTGGGCTACCACCCGAGAGTCAAGCGGCTTACTCCCTCGCCTGTAACGGTGCGGAGTACCTTAGGACCTCCCATGTCCGTCCGCGTCCACCCGTGCGCGCACCACCATCAAGCGAAAGTCAAGCGAAATTGGATTTCAGCCGTGAGTTGGAGTTTCATTTAGGGAATAATCAAGGTGCAAGTCACAGCTCAAATCGAATGACAGTGGGGGCGCAAATCGGATGTCACTCGGGGCGCAACTTGGATGTCATTTCGAGTCCCCGTACTCCGCACCCTCGCCATCATCCACGGAGTGGAGATGCTGCCATTTTTTGTATTGATGACCTATAACGCGGTACATTTGGTGTTTTGAGGGTCCACTTTGCCTTCGCGGTACAGAACATGCGTATGCTATCACGTGCGGATTCGTGCCCCCCTTTTGCGAGGAATGTAATTGGAATTCTAATTAATTTCTTTCCCCCCCCCGTTGTCACGGGAGGAATAAGCGCAACGTGCTCTAAACATCGATATCAGAGATCAATGATGGGGTTCATTCCTCGCAGGTTATCGTTTTCGCTTCGAAAAGAGTCCTCACCGCCTGTATGCAGGTCGGAACAGGTAAGTACGGACGACTGGCGGCATAAGGATAACCCTCAGGGCTTCGCCAGGTCTTCGATCACGAAAGAATCGAAGATGGATCACCCTCCTGTACCGTGCAGCACCGAATGATCGCGCTTCCCAAAGTATGCCTAAACACCGAAGAAACCAAGAGGCAAACCGAAAGAAGAGAACAAGTGGAAAGACAGACGGAACAACAAAAAGGAACGCACGGACACACGCGCACGCACGCATAACTGCGGGCAATAAGACAATTGCAGAGTTTCCCGTGTACGTTCTTTCTGGGCATACAAGCTGCACTCGTACACGCGGCGTCTCCGTGATGTGTTTGCTTGGCCAGGGGACGAGAGGGTCGTTTTTTTCTCCCCGCTATGAGGTAATGATTCCGCACACCCGAAAATAAACCCGGAATGTGTGCTGCCGCCGCGTAACTCGGCGTGATCATCGGGGCAGAAGAAGGAAGGAGGAAGTAACGATTGGTTCGACGGGAGCATTGGCCCGGAGTTGCCCTCCCGGGTCGCTCATGATGGTCAGGCGCCACGCTACTCGTCTCCCTTTTCGTGTCGTTGGGTTGCGTGCGTCCATATACGCCCGCCCAGTGACGGGTCGAAGGGAGACTTTCTGCTGCTGCGAGCTATAGATTGAATTTCGCGCTACTTTATTTACCCGCAGCGTTGAGAGTAAGCTGAAGTATACAATCGTCCGTGGCGTGACGTATTATTGTTCCTTTCGATTCGACTCCGTGTTCATACGTAATTGCGATTGAAAAAGGGAAATGGGGACACGCTCATTGCTCCGGTGACGAGAATAATAAGGTTTGTGCCTTTCTGCGTTCGTGTTGTTTTCTAACGCTTATTTTTTTTCTTCTTTTGGTGTCCGAAAATCGTTGGACTTGTTTACTGTTTTCCTTGACTGCGAATTAAGGATTTAGCGCTGACCTAGTTGACACATCGAACACTAAGCTGCCGCCTGCAGCGCCCCACATCGGGGCTGTCCTGGGTTTTGCGTAGCACAGCGTTTTATTGCGCGCGCGGCATTCTTTTAGGAACTCCCCAAACTCTCACCCAAGGTTGGCGGTTCTTTTAAGAGAAAGTTTGAATCGTTTTAAAAATCCGCGCAACCTATTTTGTCGTTCAGTTATCTTTTTTCGGGAATCAATCAATCAATCAATCAATCAATCAATCAATCAATCAATCAATCAATCAATCAATCAATCAATCAATCAATCAATCAATCAATCAATCAATCAATCAATCAATCAATTGATAGATCGATAGATTAATTAATTAATTAATTAATGAACTCATCAAACTGACAGGTTGAGTAACAAGAAAGAAGCAAAAAACAATGTTGACTCACTGAATGTTTCTCTGAGTGAGCGGCCAATCCAGGACATAAGCTCAGCTCTAAGCTGACATGTATTGAGTTGGGTTTCAGTACAATATTCCTCGAGTACTCGGGGCCATCCAGGTATCGATCCAAACCGACGGAAATAACCCCGGTGGTCGGTCAAACGGCCGATGAATTGATTGCAAAACCGGGTCGCGCGTATAATACACCCGCGTGTATACAGACCTCCCGTGGAGCCACCGACCGATCTAGCTGAGTTTGCACTGCGCGATACTCCACGATACGAGAAACGGGAAGTCAAAACAATCGTGGATGATAACGAGGGCCCCGCAAATGACCTGGAAATTCAACGCGCGTAGCTATCCAACAACTCCGAAGCCTTTATTGTCCTAGTGAACAAAGTCGTCCGTTCAGAACTGCTCGTTGCGCCGACTGGCCAGCCACCCTCCCATCCCTTACTTCGTTTTTATTCTTTATTATCCTTGCTTTTCATTAATTTACAGTGCCAGGCCGCTGGTCGATTGCGCCCGAAACATTACAACCCTCATGAAACGTGTTTGCCTGTGGTCTCTGCGAGGTTATTGAACACCCCCACCCGCTTATCCTGAGTCCACTGCCTCGTTAGATTTACCCAATCGGCCACTCACGGAACTCCTGTACGGAGTTCGTTTTTATGGCACACTGTAGCTGACACAAGTCATCAGGCAGTTGTGCGGACGTTAAAACGCTTAGGCGGAATGTGAGTCGGTCAGAGCGTTTACTCCTGCTGCGCTATATTACTGCTGCGAGCCGGGAGCAGGTCATGGCATGCGGAGTTCGCAATCAAAGAGACGCGTCCCATCGCGACACGCGTCGCGTATGCGTACATGCAAATCCAGATTGCTCGATAGTTCGGGCACCTGGCTGACTGAGTGACCATCAAGACCGGCAATCCAGTGGTCGATGGATAGATAGGCTAAGTGATTGAATAATTGATGGATGGACTGATTGATTGGATGCATTCTGTTTGTTTGATCGCGTGCTTGTTAGTAAAGCGTAATCGTTTTATTATCCGGTTGATTGCTTGATTGATTTAATGATTGAGCAGTTTATCGATCGATTGATTGATTTGATATAATCTATTGTTCATTGGATTGCTTCGTCATGAAGTAATTGATGTATTGTTCAATTGAATAGATCTATGAAGGCGTCTACGATAGATCTACCGATTGATCGATCGATCGACTGATTGATTGATTGATTGATTGATTGATTGATTGATTGATTGATCGACTGATTGATTGATTGATTGATTGATTGATTGATTGATTGATTGATTGATTGATTGATTGATTGATCGATCGATCGATCGATCCTCATGTGTGTTAAATGTACCAGACAGCGCTGATTTTCTACGTCACATGTATAGACATTTTCAGCATCTTCGTCCTTGGAGCCGAAAGCCATTGCACTAACGGGCCGTGCTATCGCCGAACTAATTGCCGCAGTCGACAGGGCGCTCCAACTGCGCATGCGCGGCGCAGTAAAGATAACGTGCAGATGAGAAGAAAGAAGACTGCTCACCCTGCACGTAGAGGCGCACTATGCCCCGGCGGCCCTGCCTGTTGTTGACCACGCACTGGTACTCGCCGCTGTCCTCGGCCACCACCGAGCGGAAGAGGAGCGCGCTGGTGGCCGGCACTAGGGCCGCCCGGGCGCCGGCCTCGGGCGCCACAGTCACCCGGTCCCGGGTGGCCTCGATCAGTCGCCGGTCCTCCTTCCACCAGGTCAGGTGCCGTGGCGGCGACCCGCCCCCCTGTGGAAGGTCCGGGCAGCGCAGTGTCACGTTGCTGCCCACTCGCACGAACACCTTCTCGGCGTCGCCGTCGCCTGCGAGAGGGGGAGAAGACAGCCGTTAGACCATACGCGTGTTCATCAACAGCGCGATCGGATAGCAAGAGAGAACACGAAAGAGGAGCATGGGCGGCTTGGTACGAGCTTCTGGAACCAAAAACCTAAGACGTGTTGAATGGCGACTGAGGAGTCTTCAACCATCATCATCATCATCATCACCAGCGTATCTACACCCACTGCCGGGCAAAGGCCTCTCCCAATAATCTCCAATTACCCCGGTCATGTGCTAACTGCGACCAATTTATCCCCGCAAACTTCTTGATCTCATCTGCCCATCTAACTTTCTGCCGCCCCCTGCAACGCTTTCCTTCTCTAGGGATCCACTCTGTTACCCTTAATGACCAACGGTTATCTTGCCTTCGCATTACATGCCCTGCCCACGTCCATTTCTTCCTCTTAATTTCTACTAATATGTCTTTAACACCAGTTTGCTCCCTGACCCACTCCGCTCTCTTCTTGTCCCTTAATGTTACACCTATCATCTTCCGTTCCATTGCTCGCTGAGTCGTCCTCAGTTTAAGTTGAACCCTCTTAGTGGGCCTCCAAGTTTCTGCCCCGTAGGTGAGTACCGGTAAGATGCGTCTTCAATAGGTGACCGGTAAAAAGTGCAAAGGCTCATGGGTAAAATGTCTGCTCCCGAGGAGTCCCGCCACTGTCGATTTGAGAGCTCTCCTTGCCTCCCGTACGCCAGCGGCGTTCACGCGCGCGTGTGCTTGTTGTTATTGTGTTTCCACCGAAAGAAAAAAAAAACGCTCACGAATCGCGCATTCGATGTATCACAGCGATGGACCCTATATACTAGGGACTCCTCTGAAAGGTAAGCACTCTGTGACAAATAAACAACACGTACACACGCGCGTGAAAGCCGCCGGCATACGGGAAGCCAGGAGAGATCTCGAACCGGAAGTAGAGGGAGCAGACGACGTACCCATGAGCCTTTGCGCTTTTTACCGGTCATCAATGGCATTCGCTTTGCATACAAGGTATCGGACGGAAGAACCTATTAGGGATGCGATTTCGAAATGCGAGTGAAGTATGCCAGTCTGGGGTCCCCAGTGAGTGAGGTGAGCCGAAGTGAGTTTGCAGGCCAAACAACAAAACAACTGTTGAAGACCAGGAAGCAGACGCGGTTTGAAGAGCACCGCTTTATTGGCGACCTTCTCGTGGCTAGCGTAATTCGACTGATGAAGATGATGATGATGTCACGAGCCACGCTGCCCGTGCTGTGGTTTCGATGTCTTCTTCTTCTCAACCAGATCATATTTCACTGAGTGTCTGAAGGCCGCTCAAGTCGTCGCAGGAGGTCACTTTCGGGAGGTTAAGCAATCTGCTTAGGTGATCGTTGATTATTAGGTTTGTGTCTCCAAAACGCTGTTGCAGCAGTTCGATAGCCATGGGGTAGCTGTCGTTGGTGGTTGGTAATCCGCTGATTACGCCTTCCGCTTTCCCCTTCAAATAACTGCGCAGGTACTTCAGTTTGTCAACGTTGGCTAGCGATGAGTTGTTATGTATCGTCGATTCGAACTGGTCCCAAAATGCAGGCCACTGAATAAATTCTCCATGAAAAGGCTGGATTTCAAGCCTGGGCAGTCTAACCTGAAGTGGTTCTTGGTGTGAGGTTGGACCCTGAATTGCACCAGTCGCCGTTAACGGGCACGCGTTTGCAAGATGCTTTTCAGCGCGAAAAATCATGCGTGCGATAGAGTCACGGTACTGTTCTACGGCTTCCAACTCCTCGTCTAATTCCTCATCGGGGACGTGGCCCTCTATTTCTTTGTCAATATCGTTCAAGGGAGTCTGTTTCAACTTGAGCATATTTAGCTGTTCTGCCAGCTCACCCGTCGGTAGCGGGGCAGTCTCCATTGTGGCCTTCATTTCGTTGGTGATCCGTGTAGTTGAGGCACGCAGAGCACCACGCTTCCGTTTGAGACGGTCCATGATGAAACTCGGTACGTGGAAAGGCCGCGCTAGCAGGTGCTGGGGCAATGCGTCGTTCTTGGCCGGTGCGTCCTCCTCGATGGGTCTACTTCATCGGTAGGGGTCTTCAACGGTGTAATCCTTCCATCCTGGTCACGGCACCAAATTGTTGAAGACCAGGAAGCAGACGCGGTTTGAAGAGCACCGCTTTATTGGCGACCTTCTCGTGGCTAGCGTAATTCGACTGATGAAGATGATGATGATGTCACGAGCCACGCTGCCCGTGCTGTGGTTTCGATGTCTTCTTTTTCTCAACCAGATCATATTTTCCAACAACAACCATCAATGGCCATGAAGCAACGATCACGCGACATGCGCAAGAATTCTCAACACTGATGACGACTTTCTCAACAGGGTGATACAAGGTGATAAAGTAGAATTAGGCTTGGCGTTGTTGAGGATGACAACGAATAAACAAAGCAGGACTGCGCGAGCACTGAGGCACGGAACTAGCTCGCTCCAACGTTACTAAAATATTCTAGTAACGTTGGCTCGCTCCGCGCGCTCATGCAGAGAGCCCTGATCAGCGCAGCGAACGGGCGATCGGCTCTCTGGAGCCCTCGCTGCGTCGCTACCCTGGCAGGCGTATTGTCGGTCAAAAGCCACCAACAAGACAGTGCTCAATATGGATACGGATATTTTAGAAAGTATAAGGCGCGTTTCGCAAAATCACTAGTTTTCTTTATCCCCAGTAAACTGTTACATCGTAGTCATCGCATGAAGATTCTGAGGATGAGCTTCCACAACGCGTCCGTATTTCATGAATCGTATTGCCTTGTCAGGCTCTCAGAAACTACACTAAAAATATAACTCGAAAAAGGAGATCTGGTAAAGTGTTACTTCGCGATATCCCGGATACCCCGAATGTTTCCAAGTGTAGACGTGAGCTTTGGATCTGATGCTGGCATGAGGTCCTTCTATGTTTATGCCAAGCCTCTGCTTGTCTCTTTTTTTACTTTTTTATGTTGTCAAGCACGCCGCAGCAGCGCGCGCGCGCGCACACGCAAACGATAGGCAAAGCTTTCGACAAGGGGGCAGCTTCTGTCCAATGCTAGCGCCTCAACAAGAGGACCTGCCTTCGTCAGTGCCTTCGCCTGATGAAGACAAGTCGCCCGACGAAGGCAAGTCCTCTTGCCGAAACGTCGGTACCGGGCTGAGATACCGACGTTTCGGCAAGCCTCTACAAAGTTTTGTCTCTTGCTCGTTTTCCAAGCTTCATGATTCACTTTTGCTGTGTTTGGGAAAACACTTGCTAGCCTAAGGGAATCCTCAAAGTAGGTTACCCAGGCAAAGAAAAGCGTGTTCCTACCCGTTTTTTCACCCCACCTAGCACCATGGGCTGTTATCGCCTTGATCAGAGATCCGTCTCCAGCGCGAGGTGCATGCCATCTCTGCCTACTAACTGCAAAATGCTGTTCATGCCCGGTAGAAAGCGGCGACCCCAGAGAGACGTCTGGTGGGAGAAATTGAAAAAAGAGAAAGCGAGGTCATTGTTGTCTCGGTCCCTGCTCCCGAAGTCGCCCCCGCCTCTCTCACGAGCCACACTCGAGATTCACCTTCGCACACAGTGCATCCTGCGCTTTCCCCTCCCACTCTCCCAATCGCTTTCTCTTGCCCTTAAACCGCGCTCTGGTCCCGTCGTTTTACGCACCGTAATAACACGGCGCGCGCCGATAAAGTGCGAGATAAGCGGGGAAGAAAATGACAGTTGCAGACGACGGCTTCGACCCAGTAACGAGTAGCAGACGATACAAAACAAACTCGAAGCAGACGGACAGAAAAGACGAAAGGCGGAGATATACGGGGACAACAAAGTGATTTCCAGCAGCCGACGAAAGATATTAAGAGCGAAAAGCGGGTCCAACATGTGAATTTACGGGCGAAAGCGACGTGACAGGACGCAGTAACAAGGTTCGGGGCGGTGCGTAGCAGACGATGCATGCAGACGATTTTTTTCGCTCACGTCCTACCCTCGGACCGGGCGGCGCGCGCACGCACGGCCGTCATTTTCACCTTATCTCGAAACGGAGATCTTCGCTTACGAGTTGGCCGCCGTTTCGACGGCCCCAACGTCAGAGTGTACCTCGGAATCTCTCGAAGAGAGCTCCGGTCGTATAGGCTCCGAAAAAAGCGAAAAGCGGAAACCGTCAACAGGTTTTAGAACACTAGCCAAGCATGCATGTCCACCGACGACCTCTGGGTGGGCAGACAGCTATGGCGTGACGTTAGAACAAGCAGGAACGCGAGTAGTGCTTTTATTAACCCCGACACTTCGCTTATCGGATAACGGACCGCTGATTAAGTACTCGTAAAGGGAGTTGGGATAGTGTGATCAGGGGTGTATGCGACGGCGGATATTTCAAGTAGCATGAGGGACAAAGTCCTGTGCGGTGCCGTGGTATGGTAAGGGCGATTTCACATTCTACTCACACTGCATCTACAAGCAAAGTCTACTCGCATAAATTGTGCGCTAACGGTACCCCTTAAATCTGGTTGAATCGAGAAGGAAACACAAAACACAAATCGGAGTTACAATCACGTTGACGAGAACACTACATTACCTAAAATTAGGTGATGAAATCAAGTAACCAGTTGCCTAATTAAGTATAAATGACTGTCAAGGCTTTCCCATGCATATTTGTTACGCTTTATGTCTCGCAAGTCAAACGGACGTCGAAATAAGCGCAAAGCAACACAATATAGAACGGTTTGCTCAAGCGACACCTCGTGTATAGGTCGCGGAAGGCATAACTTTACAAAAATTTCTGTGCTTAGAAGCAGCTTTGGTGGGCAAGTTCCCAATACGCGTACTTTGCACTTCTTTGTGCCCCTGGGTTATAATATATGTTATGTGCGCGAACAGTGACTGCGGAAACTCTCTTTTTATATCTTCAATATTTCTCTCAAAGTTTTTCGCTTTCGGAAAAAGCAAGAAGTAGCTTGCATCTGCAGAATTCCCGAACTAAGATTGCCAAGCCATCTCATGCGTGCAAGCAGGCCTTCGTGCTATGGAATGTCATGGACGGTGGAAAAATACCCGTGCCGAGCGAGCTGCATTTTCCGCGGCGGCCATATCGATTTTGTTCTCACTGCAGTCAAACACAGAAAAATTAAGCCGGATTCAGGCACCGAGCGCTGTAGCAGAAACACGGGCCGGCAGATGTTTCTGATCTCAAAAATTACAAAGACAAAAACGCCCGCGTTTCAACCTCCGTTCAACCCAGCAGCCAGCGAGCGTGCTCCCCGATCTTTTGACGTTTCCCAGCAAAACAAACAAGGCTCGGACGTCAAGAACTTGGGCACGCGGGCGATTCAATAAAGCCACGCGCCATCGCAAGGCTCGCGTAACGAGAATGGGGGGCAGCAAAATGTATACACAGCAGAAAGAAGTCCCCCCTCCGCTTGCGGGAGCGAACAGGCGACGATGACACAAAAAGGTGGGAAAAAGAGTAACAAGACGGAGCCAGCTTAGAACGGCACATCGGCGAGAGCCTCTAAGAGGTTTTAAAACAACATTGCGCCCGGAACGCAACCGTCAGCGTTGTGTCTACACCCAGAGTGTTCTACACAACAGGGAGAAAAGATACGAAGGAAAGCAATCACGGGAGGAACACTCGACGCGAAGTGCGTCGGGTGCCGCTGCTGCTGTGTGGGAGACTCAAGAGCTCTCGACTGAGAACAGTCCGTCTTCGCGTCTGCCCGACTCTCCGATGCGAACGTGCGCCATTTTGTTTTGTGCATACACTTCCCCCCGCGGTGCACGCTCGCTGGATTACTCCCGAGCAGAACGTGAACGAACGTGAACGAGACAGCCCATCATGGCGGAAGCGGCGGTGTTGGGTCCGCTGCGAAGCCTTTCTCCTCCCCACAACTCTCTCTTCTTTGTTGTGCTAGGGAAACGTGCCAACACGAAAACCGGGTCAGTTCATTACGCAAATAAAGCGGTACGCAATAAAGCCCCTACCCCGTCCTAACCCGAGCACTACTCTCGAGACCACTCTCCTTCTCAAAGAGGACTTCCGTTTGCAGACGCGTGCGCGCCAACAGCACTCGTTCTCTAGCAGACGACACGCCGCGGTCGTCTGCTCGGTTAGGCCTAATGATATGCACGGACGAAACGTGTGCATGCGTGCGCCGCCGCCACCGGTGGTCCTTTGTGTTGTTAAACCGCGGCTCGGAGCGCGAGGTGCTCCTCCGTCTCGCGTCAACGCTTCTGCCCTGCCTTGTTTCCCCGAAGAATCTTTTGTCTTTTCTGTGCTCAGTTGTTCTCTGCAGACGACTACCCGCCACCACGCGTGCTCTTACAAATACGGCCCAGCAACGTCTTCGAGGCGGCGTCCGTTGCCGGACAAAGACCTAATTAAAACGGCCGCGAGTGTGGGCGGTCGGCTGGAAGATGGCGCTGTGCCGACGGTATGCGCGTTGGAGACGGGAACGGGAAGTGTGTGAATAGGAGCCTCTGAAAAGGCTTGCAGGAAAAGAAGCAAGATAGCGACACGCCGCACGCGTGCGACATTTGGCAGGGGGGGTGTGTGCTATTTGGTGAGATCTTCTGCCCCAGCGGCCGGCCGTTGGACACGCAACAGGGTTCTTTGTTCTTGGCGGATGCGGCGCCTTGTGTGCTCAACAAGGTCGCTGGAATCTTGTTGCGGTGGACGCTTCAAGACACAGAAAGTATGCGGGACGGATGTGGCTAACGGTCGACTATTTACAGAGACCGGTACTAACGAAGCTTGTATTTGTCTGTAGAAAGCTTACAAAGGGTGTGAAACGGTGAGGTATTGAATGACCACGACGATCAGAACCAGCGATATACAATGAATCTCACCCCTTTTATCGGGTTAACAGTCTTCTTATTCTTCCAGTCGCATCTCTATGGGTATCCATTTGACGCTTGAAACGTTCGATGCGAGAACTGGCAGAAAGAACGGACAATTGCACTTTATCGGGATTTGTTGTTCCCAAGTTTAAAGTTCCCAAGTGACCTGGGTGTGTCCCGCACCATAGCCTCGGAGTTCATACATAGGCAAGGTGGTCAACGCTGATCGCCTATAGGTCGCCTGTGAAAGGCTGCCGGAAGTAACTTATTCGGTGCAAGTTTCAGCAAACGCGAAATTCTCTCGAGCGATACGTTTTGTCGTTGGCTACGATGACGTTCCGGTCCGGAATCCCTAAAAGTTCGTTAAAACGAAATTTTCGTACGAGTGACGTTCGTAATAGGCGGGCCTCTACTCCTGCAGCCAAGGCGTTCGCTGCACGTTTCGCGCTCGAGACAGGACTCGGGCAAACAACAACACGCGTTTGTTAACTGTTGCACGAACTGAATAAATGTTCGCTCTGGGGCCAACGCAGCGCGTAGGCGATCCGTGCAGCCCGTGCCGCCCAGCTGTGTGACGTATGGAACACCCAGAATTCCACAGGGACGTCCCCTCCCGCCCGCTTTGTTTTGACACGTATAAGCGACGTTTCGGCTCCTCCGCCTTGCTCTCCTCCTTCGCCGATTGTTCCGTTGCCGTCTGCCGCCCGAAACATCGTTCTGCAACGCCTCGTATAAAACAACCCTCTTCACACGCCGTGCCGCCGACGCAACGTCCTTCACGGTCGGGCGTAAATTTTCCTCGCGCTATGGCGCCGTGTTTCAAAGCGGGGAAAGATTTATGGTGCGTCGCCTGTTTCGACTGTGCATTCATTGCCCGCCTGTGCCATTTGAATTCCGCGCGGAAAGTAGGCTCGCTTCTCCGATACCGGCCGAGCTGCGAGTGTGTCGGCGAATATGGAGTTCGAGGTTCGCCTTTCGTGTCTATGGGGGCAGCGCACGGCAGATCATTACTCAGGCGTGTCAGAAATAAAACGTGAACGAGATACAGATTCCTCAACGTCGGGGTTATTCTTTCGCGTACTTTGGTCTTAGTGGAGCTTTTATATTGTTTTTTTCTTCGGCATTTTTTGCGTGCTGACGGCGTTGCGATTCATCTTTTAAAGGCGCTTATCGGTGACAAAAAGGAATAAAGCGCCTGAGATGCCCCCCTCACGTTCTTCAAAAAAAGGGCCCCATCGAATGGGCTAAGCGGGAACAAAACGTTATTTTGTTGGCAAACTTCGTGGATCACCTTAATGCTACATAAGGAACAACATCGTGAACACTCCGATACGTTGGTTTCGTACCGTATTTGCACGATACTAAGGCGTCCCCATTGTAACGCGCAGATAAGTCCAGTTCGAAAAATAAGAAAAAATAATATAACGCCGATTCTACGGTACAGATGTAAAAGAAATTACCCCACGTACCTGGCAGAAGACATTTTATTTGACCCATACCGCTGTGGCAGCACAAATCTCTTGCGTTTCACTAACTTTCTTATCCAGCTCATGCTGTCATTAAAACTGCAGAGGGAACATTGGACGTGCTCACAATTTCAAGTGCCTTGACCTTTGTAATTTTAGACGTGACGGACCGTTGGTTCATTAAGTGATACAGTTGAACCTCGTTAAGCGAAGTATTATCGGGGCAGCAAATTAGTTAATTATACCCGATATTCGTTGTAACAGTATAGGTAAAAATGGTCTCTAAAAATCGACAATCTGGCTCGCGCAAATAAACCCATTACTGTAGGCTTAGAACCCGCCGTACTCGAGGTAACCCTAGCTGTCTTCTTTTGGCGTTTCAAACTGAATGGACCGGAACGTAGCAATGTGAAATTACAACAGAGCGATGTCCGTTTGACCAAACAAACCTGCGCTCTAATTTAATTGAAGAAAGACGTGATTTTCACCTGGCGGCTATTCACGTTACTTCCGGAGCAAGTTTTCCAGTGTCGAGGCACAAAGGGGCCTTTTCTACTTTCGTAGTTTTACAAACTGTTATCTTCTATTTTATATATCTTGCTTTTAAACTACCAATCGAGGTTAAAGCCTCGCGTAAACGAAATATTTCTTCGTTATAGCCCATATTGCGCGCGGCTTGGCGGCTTTGGTTTAGTTATAACACGAATAAGGGTCACTAAAGTAAAGCGTAACCAGCCAAAGTTCGTATTTAGTTCGCTATAGCCAATATTTCGCTATATCAGTGTTCGTTATAACGAGTTTCGGCTGTAGTTCATGAACTCCACCTGGAAGCCTTGAAGTTCTCGGAAACGTCCGTGCCAAGGCCATTGAAGTCTTGCATGAAAATGTGGGCCTGTTTTGTTTACGTCAATGACGCACTCGTGTCTCCGGGACGCTTAGTGTGCACGATGCTTCAGAGTATATTAGTACCTGTTCAGAGTCGTCCCAGTCGAAAAAGACGACAGGAAAAAAATCTGTCGTTTGCCGTACTTTGGCGTGTCGTACTGTGGTCTTGTCGTATTCGTATCGTGTCGTGATTGTGATGTGTCGTGCTCCTGTTCTGAGTTTGATGTTCCGTCGTGCCGAATTCCTGCCTTGTCGTGATCCTGTGATGTTCCATCAGCAGTTGCACATTCTTTGAATGTTATTGCGCGGTGAAAAGTAGTGTAAATGGTAGTTCTGCTGTGACCACAGGAATTATTGTAATTTAGAAAATTTACTTTGTTGCTACGGCAGAAATGTGTGTCGTAACAACAGATCGCTTAGTCGTAACACAAGGGCTTCTGTTGTCGCAACAGAGTTTTTTGTCGGACGAATGGAATTCCTGTAAGGTTCTTGCGGTATTCCTGTTGTGATTTTAGACTGGGATAGCGGCGGAAACGAGGTGATAATTGGAGCAGCCGTAATATGTGCAACGTCTGGCCAAGGTATGCCCGTTGAGGAATGGGTGCACCGAAATTTCCTCGCGTGATGTTGGCGGATCGTTCTGGATTGGACTGAGTTGGATTTTGGGAGGAGTTGGTGTCAGTGGCAATGCGGCTGGCCATATTTAAGTTGACTTCGGTTTTGAGCCCGATTGTAACGCGCTCACAAATTTGAAGGCTACTTTTAGCAAAAAAGAAAAAGAAGTATAAGGTGCGCATTAGAATTCTGGAAATACGGCAACCAAATCTTTAGCACTCTGCACGTCCGCTGTAGAAGGCATGCGTTCTTCTTCAGATTGGTAGTAACGTTTTAGGCGCAAAAAATTAGGTCCGAATTTGCCTTCAAGTGCTTCCTTTTCAAGAGATATGTCATATCGTCGACCTGATCTGTGTGGTTTAAACCACCCGAATTCAGTTATTATCTCCGGTGGAGCCGCATTCTTTTGTTTTATTTTTGTTATGCTTGGCTCCGCTCGGGGTGGGGTGAGGACCAATGTTTCTCTTTATCTTTCGTTTGCGTTCTACCTTTATCTAGATTTCCTCCAACAGAATTTCTAAACCAGGTAGCGTCTTATGCTTCGTCTTTCTGATTTTGAGGGCGCTGGATTAGTTCCATCCTTGAGGCGTAGCTAGTTACTTCGAGGGGTTCTTTTGCTTTTAATTTTTTCCGCATCTTAGCGTGTGACGTCACAACAATCCCGATTGATCCTTCTAATCAAAAGGACACATTGGGGATCGGTTATGTACACATATTTTGACCTAAATGGGCCTTAGGCAACCTGTGATCTAAACAAATATTTTTCCCATTCATGAGTTTTTTTACCAGTTGTACACTGGTTCGAGAAAGGTTTTGCTTCACGCGGTATTATGTAAGGCTCATAGATGGCGCTAGTGGTTTCTTGGATTACAAAAAACCGCGAAGCCCGAAAAGCACGGACGAAAAAATCCGCGGGCATTACGAGTGCTAAAGTTGTCTGAAGGTGAAGGCCTAACGATTATTAAAGACTTCTCTAGTGCTACTTCGTGTTTGCGCCTTTTTAAAAGCGAAGCTTTCAGCCTCTCGCCGATGTCGTCTGTAGTTCTCCCGTAAAGCACCGCAGGGAAGCCAACTTTCCCTGACGATGATGGTGATCGGGGGTAAGTAAAGAAAAATTGAAAGGCTTCCCGTGGTTCGGAACCAAACCTGTGTTCTTCGCGTTATGAAGCCGACGTCTGTCCGATTGTGCCATTACGGTACGGTCGAAGCAGTTTGGATGTGAAAAGGGATGCATAGACAAGTAAAAGTAGACAGAAAATGCACCCCTCCGCTTACGACGACGATGGTTGATGATGGTGGTTGGATGATGGTTGAATGATGGTTAATGGCGAGGGGGTGTAGGGTCTGCTCCGCTTCCGGGTTGGTTCGTTTGGTGTTGGACTTGATTTTGGAAAGCATCGCAGTTCCCCGATCGGTGTCGTTTCGACAGAGAGTTAGTTGATTTTCTTTTTTAAGAGGAGATTATTGGTACAAATTCAGAAAACGCCAGGAAACCCCGTGTTACCCTCAAAACTCCGCGTTCTTACGAAAACGCCAGATTGCACTCAGAACCCAACGTTTTCCTCAAAACCTCAGGTTCCACCCAAACCAAGTTTCCCCGCAAAGTCCCATGTTCCACTCAGAACCCCGCGTTCTCCTCAAAGCTTCAGGGTCCCCTAAAAGCCCAAGGTTCCGCTCAAAATCCCATGTTCCCCTCGAAACCCCATGCTTCATTAAAAACCCTAGATCCCCTTGAAGCTATACACAAAAACATTGCGTTCCAACAAAACCCCAGGTTACCCTAAAAGCTTCATGATCTCCACAAAGCGCCGGGTCCCATCTAAAACCTCAGGTTGCCCTCCCCAAACTCCGGTTACTGGCCGAAGGATGCCACGCAATTAAATCTTCGCATTTCAGCGGATGTCGATCTGGGAATCACGGACGACTCGCTCCCATGGTTTGCACTTGCCTCATCGTAACTCGCCGCGCGTACACGCACGATACATTCGTTTCGCCGTTCAAAACAATGCGCGCATTTCCCTTCGCGTCTCGCGACTTTTAACAAGCCCGCGCGGTTCGTGGGAACCCGTGGGCCGGGCGCCACAACATTCGTATCGCGCTTACGCGAGCCTCCAGAGAACAATAATGTCCCCACGTAAACACCCCCACGATAACGATGCCGCAGAGACTGACATCCACAGGCTCACCAACGTCAACAGCGATTAGATAATGAGGCCTCACTCCGGCCATACTGGTGTTCCTCAACGCCGCTGCAAAAATTCGGTCGAGCACTCGCTCAGTTGAGCGGGTCTTGAACACTGCGAAGCATACATCGGTAGGTGTTGTTCTCCGTGAGATGCCGTTTCCTTCATTAGTATGCTAGTCGCGCGTAAGTGCCGCCGGGGATTAGCATACTGAGAGGACTGTGTGCTAATCCGCTGCGGACCGCTTAGAGACGGCGTGTGTGCATGTGCGCCGCCTCGTGGGCAAGGACCCGCTATGTGGTTGTGCGAGACGCTTTGTCCACATAACCTTCAGAGATGTTGAGATTCCGTTTAACTTCGGAGATATATGTCCTATGTGCACGCCCCTCCCAAAACATTGTGTTCTTTATTCCGGGCCCCCCAACTGTGACGGCATGTGTGTGGAGTGCGGTACTGGGCTTTCGTTCGACCGCGTAGATATTTCAAATCGCGTTGCGGATTACAAACGGCACTTTGTGGACGCATGCCGATTGTATGCACGCGGGGGCACCGAAGCATTGAACACTTTAAAAAATCTCAGTAAGCCCTTCAAGCATGCCGGAGAAAAAACACCGAAAGCCCGTAGGTGTGGCGTCCTTCTACGATCGCTGCTTTTATTGTAAACGAGGCTTTCGCTCGAAACGCTGATCTACGCGATATGATTTGGTTCTGCCCCTAATTCACTCATAGAAATTTCTCTCCTTTACACTGCTCTGACAAGACCAGATTAGATCTATCGGCTTGCTACCTTCTTCCTAACGCCGGGTTCAGACTGTTGCCGCAACTGTCGTAATACCTTTAAAGGAGCCATGAAGAGAAAATATAACTCCATTTTATTTGAAAGAATTAGGATTCAGTATCTCACTCAGCTCCATTACAGCACCAAAAGATGTTTTTTTTAACGAAAAAAATCAAGAAGTATTTTAAATCTTTCAAATTTTGCGCCACAGTGACGTGTTATGAGCAAGAATGACGTCATACGGGCCAAGTTGTACGTAGCAGACCCGAGAAACGGTCTCGGTATGGTACCCGGCATGCCTACGCATGCGCACAACCAGTTTTTCACCTCCGCGCACGCGCAGTGGCGCAGGTCGCCTACCGGGTACCGTACCGGGACCGGTTCTTCGGTCTGCTACAACTCTCCAATGACGCCATTTGACGCCTCAGCCAACCGAACTGCGTGAAACGCCGTTTTTTTTTTACGTCCATAGCGCACGATATGGCATAAGGCGACATAGGATAAGGCGACATTCTTCACAACACTTCTTTTCATCGGACCCACGGCAAGATGTATACAGATGTATAGACGTTTGTTGTACGGAATTTTAGAGTTATAAGACAATTTTATACGTACTATATTATTACGCTAAGCACGCGCATATGGGGTCTTATAAAGGCTTGTGTATGATATAAGTTCTTGCCAGCATCGTGCAACAGGCCCCTCCCTCCCTCCGTTGGTATGGGGCGTTTTGCCTGTTCAGGAAACTAGGGGCACCCCGTAAGTGTATGGATTCAATTGCAAATTTGATCGGTCATCGACAAGTTAAGATCTACACGTTTAGAAACAGGGCGTCAGTGTTCAATATTGCGTTCCCTTCCGTTCACCTGGACACTTTCCGACGAGCATTCAGCCAGACCGGTCCTGATAAAAACTACTCCTACAACGCAACTATACCAATTTGCACGTCTGTGTTATTTCCTTATCCCTGCATCGGGTTTAAAGCGGTTATTCAGACAAAATACAAGCTTGTTTTAGTCAAAAGAGTTTGTGTTTTGTAGTGCTCCCAGCGCTTGTCCGGCAGCAAACAATGCTGTATTCACTGAGAAATTAATCAGTTTAGGTTTAAGGTTTGATTCTCTCGCCAAATCGTGTGTTTTCGTGACGTCTGCCATGAAGTCACAAGGGCGGTTATTCAAACGAAATTCCAGTGCGTCATTAGGCTGTGAAGCCTTGCTTACCGTCACTGCTCCCAGATGGCGCTACCATAGTCAGCCGCGCACCGTTGTCCGCCGTTGCTTTGTTTTTGACCATATTTGCACCTGGCTTGTTTTTGTTACGGTAGAAAGTAATCGTTTTGTGAAACATGGGGTACGATCTACAAACATGGTCACGTAAGAAAACGTCGCTTACGCCAATCGGCCAGTGTCGTGTAGGACAACTCCAAAGCGGCGGACTGCTGTGCAGTTAAAAGAAGCACAGTGCGTATCGGTAATTCTACGTTTACGTGTATTTTCGTAACTTTCATTGTCTACCCCACCATTCTTGCTGCTGTAAAATGAATATTCATTACAGTTAAGCGCAAGAAGCTCGCTCTGCAAACTTATGAGCCCTGCTTCCTTTGCGTTTGCTTTTGCCGGTCTCAGCCTATCGCACAGCTGGCCGTATGACATCATAGGTTCTGTTGCGGGAAATGAGCTAGTGTGTCGCATGGCTGTTCCTCTTTCTCCTAATTATGCAGCTTATTTTACCGAAGTGTACGTTAAAAGTGGTGGCAGTATGAGTCTAATGAGGCAATATTTCGAACGAACCAGACATTTGTTTTGTCTGCATTAGCCCCTTTAAAGGATAAAAAGACGCAAACGCAGTCAGACTGGATCGATATCTCTATATATACTTACGCCGCGAGTACTCGTACATCAGCGAGTACTCGTACATCCGTACTCGTACTCGTACAAGGACATTCACAGGCCTACATCCGTAAGCCTGCGAATGTCCTTTCGTTTTTGGTGGCCCCTGGAAGCGGGCTTTGCTAGGATCAACTACATACCTGCTACCGCATATGAAACGCAGAAAGCGGGGAACGAAGGGGCGTGTATATGTAAGATGAGGGGCTTGCGCGGCGGCGAAGACAATAACAGGCTTCGCGGAAACCTTGTGCCGTTACGCGCATGCTCGCTGGATCAGAGAATGCCGGCACTGGGCTCCGCCTTCGGTAACATTTCTTCCTATTTCCAGCACCCGCTGTGACGAGTCCTAAATGGCTACATCGATTAGAGCACAGCCTCACATGGCTTGGCAAAGAGAATGATCAATTCAATCTGTAATCACGGCGGTCGCTGCACCAGCTGATACCGATGACCCCAACCGTCCTGCCACTTTTAGTGTGCCAGTATTGTTAGTGCATTAACTGTGCATACACCAATGCGCATTGGTCAGTGCGCATCGACCAATGTGCACCGACGACAACTCGAGTTCTAAGCATAGCGATGATACGTTGGCACAAGGCAGCTACCTCGCGAAATTGCGCCCGAAACAGCTTGTCGCGGTAAGAGAGAAAAAGCATAAGCGTGTCGAGTAGTGCGGCCCCACTTCGCTTAAAGGGACCCTGCAACACTTTTGATAAACGCTTTCACTCTTTCCTTCGCGTCTGGATCACTGTGAAAGTATATCTTTTCGCCAGCACGGAGCGGCACTGCGTGATTTGCTCGTCGCAGTGGATACGCCTTCCGTTTCTGCTTTGTTTTGATGGCTTTATTTTTAAGGTTGCTGTTGGATGCGTTAATTGCTCCAACTGAAGAAAAACCGGCCAACAGCCGCTACATGGCCTCAGTGACGTAATTCGAGCCGTCGAAGAACGTCAAGACCGGGAAAGAGAGCAAAATATTTTGAGCGAGTTTACAAGTTATCTGATGGCCATAGAGCAGTAATTTTTGGCTTCACGACCCCGTAATCTAAATACACGGTGTGTTGGGTGGCAACGTTTTGCAAGCATTTAAGATTTCAAAAAAAAAAAAAGTTGAAAAAAGAAGTTGCAGGGTCCCTTTAACCCCCTTGCTACAGTTATCCCGAAAAAACGTCGATACACGCGCTTTGAGCAGCGCGCGAATTTCGGTGAAGTGGACCTCTTCTGCCACGATCCAGTGAATCCACGAAGTGCAGGAGCGCTCCGCTGGCAACGAAGGCACGCGGAGGATTTAGCGCGATACCTCCGAGAATGCCCGTATACGGCAGCAGCATCCTACACGGATCGCCAAGTATTCTCCGAGGCGTGCTGAGCGGCCAACTTGCGCGGAACACACGCGCAGGCGAGGCGGTGATTTAGTGGAGATCGGTGAACCGCGTCCCGTTGCGTAGGGTCTGGAAACAGTGGCAGAGCTCGAGGGAGGAATGTGCCCGTAAAAAGAAGAGGAGGCTGTAAAATTCGGCCTACCTTGCGGAGTCCGCGCGAGCCGATTTTACGGCGGAGGCGTTTATGGCCTCTTAGAAAAAGCGCGCTGGCATCGGTGGATTCCGGGGCGACCGCTTTGAATACTACAGACGCGCCTGCTACTGCTAAATCGGGTAAGGGCGAGACCCGTGAGACGTCTCACGCGATGCAGTGCTTCTGCCACCGGACTACCACTTATGACGTCACGGAAGGTGGCTGAGATTCGATCAGAAATAAGGCCGACGTAGTAAAACAGCGGGTAAAGGGGACATGAAGACAAAATGCAAGCGTCTTCAATATTAAATAACTACCTTTTCGTTATTTACTCAGCTTTATTAATAACCAGATGCATGAAATACGTTTTGTTAATGACGAAAAAACATATCGTGTATTATAAAAATTCAAATTTCGCGCTAAAGCGACGTCACATGGGCATCAATGACGTAATATAGGCCGTCACTGAAAAAGTTGTCACCAGTGTGTTAACTACACTTTACAATGCATGTGAAGCGGGGACTATAGAGCCCCACCGTACAGTCACCTAGTCATGTTTCCCGGTGTCTTCGACAGCCGCCAATCACACAAACAAGATTCTGTGACGTCATCAAAACCTTCCGAGAAACTGGCCGGAGAGTCGCCGCTACTTGATACATTTTCTTCAGTATCTCGATTATTTGCTTGGACTTTGCGATATAATTGGCATCCTTGTTATCGGGAAAAAAGGGTCTTTTTAATGAACCAAGCTTGCCTTCTGTCTTTGTGGCTCCTTTAAGCGAGACTAGAAGGGACGCTCC